>NW_024962263.1:50893012-51259135 GCF_019238085.1 Lagopus leucura | reverse complement strand
CCCGAAAAAAAAGTGGCTGGAAAGGGCTATCTTAAGCAGCATAAGCTCTGTATTTAAAACCAATTAAGATAAAGCCCATCCCATCCAAATGCCCATAGGTTATTTTTGATGATTCAAGATTGCTGGAAGTTATTGTTTCGAACAGATGATGAAGGCAGTACATGCTTGTTTTTTAGACAATTGAACTCTAGAATATTTTTACACCAGGTATATTTATATCTTCATTATTATGTTTGAAGCACCCAGCAACTGAAATTCATTACTTTCACAGACCCTTTGTGAACAACGCTCATTTAAGCAACATAAACATGGAAACGAAAAATCAGAAAGAAATTATATCCTTCAATCCTTAACATAGCATTGGCAGATAAAACAACATGCTATTTTACTAACCGGAGTAACACAGCAGATTTCCTACCCACTCTAGTTAAGTTTTCATGTCATAATTTGTCATCTCAATTCATAGAACTTTAAAGACTAGAGAGAAAAGCAGCATATGGCATCCATACATGAGGTGGCCTTTAGGGCTGTCGTCCATAGTAAGCCCTTAGACATTTCAAGTTAAAAACAACTCTCTAAGATCAAATGAGATTAAGAGTTTGCATCTGATATTTACAAAATTTAGAACACATAACAATATCACAGAAATTTGAGGCTGCCTAATAGGGTTTTGAAGATCTCCAAGGATGGAGAAGTGTTTCCTTACTTTTTCTTTTGTATTTCAATTGGTGACTATTGCCAGTCTTCTGTTTCCTGAGTGCCACTGAGAAGAGTTCAAGCCCATTTAATTTATTCCATCCCATAGGTTATTTGTACACCCTGATGAGGTAACCCATGAGACTTCTCCAGGCTAAACAAATCCAGCTCCATCTTCCCACATAGGAAAATTTCTCCAGTTCCTTGTCTTCATGGCCTTTTGCTGGTTTTGTTCCCACTTATCCATATCTTTCATATACTAGAAAGCCCAGAAATGGAAACAACACTCTGGGTTTGTCTCCAAAAGAGTGGCACAAAGCTGAAAGATTATTTTTCTCATCTTGCTGGCATAACTCTTCATAATGCAGTTCAGGATGCTCTTGGCCTTTGCTGCAAGGTCACATTGCTGGCTCATGTTCAACTTGATGTCTGTCAGCATCTCTGGGTCTTTCTGCAGAGCTGGATTCTAATCAGCTGGCTTTCTGCCTCTGCTGGGACATGAAATTATTTGTGCAGGACTTTTCACTTCCATTTGCTGAACATGAGATTCCTTTTTTGTCCATCTTTTCAGCCCATCAAAGTTCCTCTGAATGGCAGCATAATCATATCATATATCAACTATATCTCACAATTTTATATCACTTGCAAAACTGAAGAGAGAAAGTAGATGTAGACATAAAGTTTGCTATATCTGTATTCCCAGCTGGACTGACACTTCAGAATATGAATAGCTATCTTACCAAATCACTTTGTCCAAGTTAAAATACGTCTAAGTAGTGAATAATACTCAGGCACAGAGCCATAATAGCAGGCCAGATAGCTTTGCAGTAAGAGTTGACTCATACTTGCTCTTGTGAAGAGGCCACATCTCACATATGCTTCTTTCATTTGGCTTACCTGTGGTCCTTAGTTGGACCTGTTCCTATAGGATCTTTTGTTGCCCTTGAACCAAGCTAACAATGACTTAAAAAAAAAAAAAAAAAAAAAAAAAAAACAGAAGTTCTCAGGTTTCCTTTTTCATAACTCAGTAATACTTGATTTATTTATATTAATTTTCTCCTACTTAATCTCCTCCAGGAATCAGAGTGCCAAGATGTGTGCAAGTTTGTTACAGGATACAGCTGCATGTTGCTATACAGTACAATCTTCACGGTGATACCGCACTTCTGCAGACCAAACTCAATGTTTGGTGCTTAACTATCAAATACTGACATATCATCTATTTTGTCATCTATTAGCAAGCATAGAATCATAGTATATATGGAGTTGGAAGGGACCGCAAGGATCAAGCACAGCTCCTGGCTCCATGCAGAACAACCCCAAATCCAAACTCTATGTCTGGGAGCATTGTCCAAACAATCCTTGAACTCCAACTGCTTAGTGCCACACCCACTGCCCTGGGCAGACTGCTTCATACCCACCATTCTCTGGTGCAGACCCTTTCCCTAATCCCCAGCTGCCCCTCCCCTGACACAGCTCTATGCTGTTCCCTCAGCCCACTGTCACAGAGAGCAGAGTTCAGCTCTGCCCCTCCTCTCCCTGAAGAGCTATAGGTTACCATGACATCTTCAGTGATAAACCCTTTCTACAAGAACTACCTTCTAGGTTCAATACCCGGTATTCAAATAAAACTACCTTATACTCATCTCATTGCCACACTGCAAGCATTAGTTTGTATCCCATTTCTAAATACATTTAAAATCAACACTTCTAGTTAACAAACTCCACTGAAAAAAACTGTGGGGAAAATTTACTTTAAAATTTGATAAGTTAACAGTCTTTTTTTTAAAAAAAAAAAAAAAGAAACCAGTGTAGATCTTCATATCACTTCATCCTATATAACTTGGTTCCTCAAGAAAGTCACCAGTAAATTTCTCCATTACTTCCAGTCAATATTATGTCCTGTGACGTACTGAAAGAAATGATTCACTATTTGCCTTCTATGCTATGTTGAACTTATCAGTTTACACTCTCTTTTCCTTCCCTTGCAGGTGTGCTTAATAACACCTGATACTCAGATTTTAAAAAAAAGTCTTCATCCATCCAGTACACATGATAATAACGAAAGCTACCAAATAAAATAATTTCTTACCCTTTTGATTATCAATCAAAAGGCAATTTTTTATGCTTCCAATCACAGCCAAAAATAATAATTTCTTTTTCATCTTCAGGGCCACAGGGATTCCCTATCCAATCACAGTCCTAGAAATTTAACAAAGATACAAGTTTGGTCAGATTTCAGAGCCAGTGGAAACTAGATTATAATTGCCATTAACAAATCACATGCCTACATCTAAAACAAGAAAAAAGCACCTTTATTTCACTGTCAGCTCTGGATACGTAGGAAATAGCTGTGCAAGTATATAGAGATACATGATAGGTAAAACAAAGAAAAAAAACAACAAAACAGTAACACTTCTACAATAATTCCCAGACTCAAGATAACATTTCCCCCATGAGAATAAGCTTTTCATTTATGAATTGTTTATTGTTTTTCCAGCAGTAGAAGTTTGAAGGTGAGCCTAACATATCACACTGTAACAATGATTTTACGGTAGAGACTGTCACAACAGATATTTACAGAGGACTGCTGTGCAAAATTCTGCTACTGATGCACACTGACACATACACTTCTGTATGGTGATTACTCTGCTACTACAAGTACAAAATGCAGGTGAAGAGTACTCCATAGAGTAACTTGCCTATTGACATGGGGGGAAGGGGGAGAAGAATATAATACCAAAATTGTATGAATTTACTGTTAAACTTCTTCAGTGAACAGACCACAGAACCATACAATTGTTTTAGTTGGAAGGGACCAATAAAGGCCATCTCTGCAATGAACAGGGACCTACATCTAGATCATGTTGATCAGAGCCTGGTCCAGTCTGACCCTGGATGTCTTCAGGAGCAGAGCATCCACCACCTATCTAAGCAACCCGTTCCAGTACCTCATAAACATTATTGTAAAAAACTTCTTCCTTACATCCAATCTAAATCTCCCCTCTTTGAGTTTGAAATCATTTCCCGTATCACCATGGACTCTGTAAAGAATCTGGCTTTTTCCTTCTTACAGACCCCCTTTTAGATACTGAAAGGTCGGTAATCAGGTCTCCCCAGAGCTTTCTCTTCTCCAAGCTGAACAGCCCCAGCTCTCACAGCCTGTCCTCATAGGAGAGATATTTCATCCCTTGCACCATTTTTGTGGCGCTTCTCTGAATGGACTCCAACAGGTCTATGTTGAACTAGGTCTACTGAGAACTCCACATCTGGACACAGTACATCAGATGAGGCCTTACCAGAGTAGAGGCACAGAGTCACCTCCCTTGCCTTCCTGAGCTGAGTCAAAAGAAGCATGGCCAGCATGTTTGATTTTCTGGGCTGTGAGGGCACATTGCTCTTTCATGTCGAGTTGTCATTCACCAGCACCCCCAAGTCCTTTTCCAGCAGGGCTGTGCTCAAGCCTTGGATCCCCCAGCTCATGTTGATAATTGCAATCTAGGTGCAAGACCTTATACTTGGACTTGTCGACATTCATGAGGTTTCCTAGGCCCATTGATCAAGTCTGTCTTGATCTCTGTATAACAGTGTTCTTGATATATTTAGGAGAGAAAGTTGTAGTACGTGATAATGAGTACCAATTATACGCTTCTAATGACTTTATTAGAAAGACAAAAGCATGTAAAGAATCAGAGTAGTAATCTACTTACTCATTCTCAAATAAAAAAAAAAAAATGCAAAAGACAAAAATTAATCATAAACAGAACCAGGATAACATTTCTTCCAAAAAGAAAACACAGCTATAAAAATTATCTAAAAATTATCTTCGGTAATTTTTATTCCTAACTAATAATTTTAAAGATATAGGGATATTTGGATTGATTGTCACTTTCTGCAAAGGTCAATTCATGAAGTGTCTGGAAAAGCCCATTTACCACCAAAATTAAGCTTCAATTAAAAGTACTTACTGACTAAAATACATACAAATGCAACATGAACTTTCATCTGTTGAGAAAGAAAACTATATCATGATCCCCCTCTGCCATTTCTTATATTACCACTTTGCCAGGTAAAACAATAATCTTGTTCCCTACATCTTATCATTTTCAAAGTTCTGATTCAACCTCCTTAGAGTTATGCCTGAGCAATTCCTTCAATAGCTCATCAATTAGAACCTCAAGAGTTATGGTCTCTGTTATTGCCTCCATTATTGACTTTTGCTCAGGGTTGGCATGTCTGTGGGTATAACACATTAGTTTTCCTTTCTCCTGTCCTATCATTCTGTGTTGGATAATCATTAATCACATATCTTGAGAATTATCGTTTCATTATTTGAATCACATTAATGTTAAAGAAAGTAAAATATACCATGTGAATTAACTTTCTTTTGCTCACTTGATTGGAACATTATCATTATTCATTGTCAAGAGAGGGAAAACTCGAAAGATATAACAAACGTTGTTACTTAAGCCTTTAACCTCTTATTCATGTGATAAATATATCTGAGATACCAAGGATTTTTCCCCCCTCTCGCCAAATGAATTTATATGCATGTTCTCTTCCTACAACTATCTCTAAGCAGTGGTGGGTAATTTCTGCATTTTTAAGTGGCTCATAACATCTCGTTGTATAATTTGTTGTGAGCAGTAACATTTTAGTTCCTAATGTGGTCAACATCAAAAGCCAAATTCACAGTGATTAATCTTTGCAGCTTATACACAAGCACATTTTATTTCTCATTTATTTATATGGAGTATCTGTTATTGATTTAAGCAAAACGGATTTTAGAGACAGTAAGTGGGTCAAATAGGCAGGATATTCCGTATTCTTAATATTACTATGGCTGCTATTGATTATGAAATGCCCTGAGCTGACACCCAGCTTCCCAAAGGTGCTCAAGCATTTCTCATGTTAATATTGTTCAAGGCTTTCTTTGTATGAGTAAACCACTACTTGGACTTTTCCTAAAGGCTCACTTTTGGAGAAAATGGTAGAAGAAAATGGGTTTTCCCTCTAATTTTCTTAATCCAACTTGCTTGTTCTACTAGGAGAGAATACACATTATGTTAGAAATGTTTAATATTATTCTTTGCTTAGAGGACTGAGGAATGGCTATAGAAATCATTTCAGTGCCACTCCTTTTCCACATTGGCATATATTGTTATTACAGGCTTGAACTTTCATTATTATTCGCATTACAAAGTCTATAGTGAACCACAACAGAATAATTTTCCTTAAAGACATAATCAAGATGTCAAGGTGAATGTTGTAACACATGCCTTAACTGGGTACCTCAGCACCACGTACGTTACTGAAAACTTAGAAATATTCAAACAGTTCAGAAATAAGTCTGAAGTTCAATAATCTGGAGAAAATAAAACGTTGGGAAGAACACTTGGTTCCCAATTAGGTACACAAATCTGGACTGCAAGAGGAGCTTCTTCTCTACAGACATTTGATTACTCATCTCTAAGATGGCTTAATGAAACAACTTTTAATCACCAAATATGAAAGGAAGTTAGCTACTCTTCTTAAGGACATGAAATTGCACACATCTGTCCTAGAAATACTTCTACACCAATTGGTTATCATACCACAAATACAAATACAGTAGCCACTATATTTACATTAAGGTTCTAAAAATACTGATAAGAAACGTACAGAACTACATAGAGAGCACAGTGCAAAAAAAAAAAAAAAAAAAAAAAAAAAAAAAAAACTTACGTAGAATGAAGAAGTCACCAGAGAATTCTTTGTTTCTGGTTGTGTCACTGTCTGTCATATGAAGCAGCAAAAGTACTTCTGACAGTTTCTTTGCAATACCAGTCAAAGTACAGCTGGGAATACCAATAGCCATACACAGGAAAAAAGGTTGACTCACCCAACTGGGGATGAGGATCTCTGACTGTCAACAGCTCCTTCTAAAGAAGTGGTTGGTAAATTGTTTGCCCCTATGCTTCTTGGGGCAAAAATAGCTCTTCACAAGCTCAACCATCTGTTCAGGCTTCAACCACACAGTTCCTCTACAGTCACAAATAGAGATGATTTGAAGTTACCACTTACATGATGTTTGGGCTTCTTCCTAGGCCCCTTGGTATAACAAGGAGCTCCTGGCACAACAGCTCCTTCAGATAAATACAACATGTAGCAAAGGTAGGTGTTTTTACAGGACACTTGATGTGACCAGTTAAAATTACAGGTCTGATTTTACTCTTTAAACAACAGGAGTTTCCAATAAGCTGGCATGCAATGACAGACTGGAATTTTTAGTAACTATCAAGAGTTCAGAATACAATTCTTCCCTGGGTCATTCTCACAGACCTTTTCTTTTCCTCATCTTTCATAAGTTATTTTAAATACATGCATTTTAAATATGTACCACTTGAGCTTATACTTGAACAAAGACATTGATCTACCTTGTTCTACAGCACTCAGAACAGAAAGACAAAATATTTTAGTTGTAAATACTTCTGTGTACCACAGAATACTTTGAACTACTCAATGTACAAAAGCACTGTGGTAAACAATATAAAGACCACAATTATGTAATCCAAACATTGGTTTGAAGGGACATTTTCAACTCACAAAGTAGACCCAATTAATAAAAATCCTAGTTTGTTAACCTGAATATGTAAATACGTGTAAATAAAAATTTAGCATGGAAGCGAAGAAAGATGCTGTGGTTCCACAGTAATGGACACTAAACCACACTGTCACTCTCCCTCTCAGAAGAACAGGGACAGCAAATACAATGAAAAAAGGTCATAATATGTAACCTTCTTATTTATGTTGTCTGTCAGACTTGTGAATGCTTTTTTTTTTTCCCCTAACACAAGTTGGTAAACATTATTGATCTCACTGAACACAGATAAGGATCTCATGCACTTGATCCAGATTCATTTCTACAAATAGGACTTTCCACTTTTCTTTTTTAGCCTCACTGAAGAAAACATCAGTCAAAAAAAAAAAAAAAAGCAGACAAAAAAGCTAAATCACAACCGTGTCTCTTGATCTTTTAACATATTCAGGAACAAGATCTTGAGCAAAACTCAATTCAGGTATAAATATATGCATCAATCTTCAGGGTTTCCAACAGGACTCTGTTGCTTTTGTGGTAAAAGCTATATAATTTAGGTTACAGTCATGATATAAGTAACAAATTCAAGTCTATCCAAAGACTCCAACTGTGATGTAGCTGAGTATGAGCGCTATGCAGCATGTATGCTCTGTCAGTAATTTTATGAGTAGTGCAAGAAATATCTGCCTAGTCTCTGCACAGATGAGATAACAGCCTCCAGGGGAATAGCGGACCATTTGAAACTGTAGCCAGCTTCAAGTGTTGTAATTGATATACAAGCTTTCCAATTTGGTATTTCAGTCAGGAGTCTGGAGATCGGAGTTTCTCCAAGCAATTCCCACTGTGCCTAGACCCATTGATAGGCACCATCTGTAAGCTTAAATGCATTGATTGACATTTGAGATGAAGAATATGGCAGGTCCACTGACTTGTCCAGGCAGTTTCTAGTGTAAAACTGGCCAAAGTTTATATAGATAGCTGTAACCTTAAGTAGAAACCTCTTGCACAGATATAGAAGTTATCATACAGAATAGTCCCTTACTAAGATTGGAAATGTTTTTGCATACTACTTAATTTAATAAATAGATCATACAGATACCAGAGTAGTTTGCAGGATTACAGGACCAATGGTTTATAAGAAATGAGCGGAACAGTTCAGGTAGTCTAACCTGATCCAGAGGAAAATACTAATGCATAAGTTCAGTTAGTATTAGTGCATAAGGATTCTTGCAATGGAAGTTTTTTTTCACCCCAGCCACAAAGCAACTAGCAGCTTCATGCAGGAGACTGGACTGATTCCCCACAGGATTGTTACAGTAGGCCAACATACCAATATTTTGTTAAAGCAAGCATTCTACCGATTCAACTCTAGAACAGCTTCATTACTTATGAAGAGCTACCACAACACCTTACTACTAACACCAAATACATCACTGTCTCAAAGCATGCTCTTAAGGAACAGTAAATATTCTTTTGGAAAGTGCGAAGGGGAAGAGATGGCAGTACAACCACTGTACAGATGGGGGACTGCTACCTTCAGGCCACATTCAGTGCTGCACTATTGGCCTCTCCATGGCTGCACAGGCAGATCTGCTCTGCAGCATCCATGAGAAGCATGGGGACAGCCTGCTCCACCATGAGCCTCTCCTGGGATGCAGGGAATTACTATTCTGACCATTGATTTGCCCAGTAAAATTACACTCTTTGCCATAATAAAAATAACAATAAAAATGAAATAAAATAATGAAAAAGCATACATCATTAAGAATTAATAACAAAATACCTGTCACCTTATATATTGAAAAAGAATTGCCAAGTTAAAGGAAAAACCACAATATAAGTCAGAGTAGCTAGACTCTGTGTAAAGGCAAAAATCTCCTGCAGATCTTTTTCTTTCCCATTGGAAATAATACCAAAAATGCCAGGAACGGTACATGAAGGCCAGAACAATTAATGAGCTTAATAGTATATCTGCATCTGGTTCACTAAGTATTGCATAACCTCAGCCAAAATATTGTTCTCTAGAATTCAGAATAAAAGTGTACAAAGAGCATGTTCTATGTTCGAATACAAAAGTGGCACAAGGCAACTAGCTCACTTCAAATAAAAATGAAGAGACATTCTCTACATTTTTGTGTAGGTCTAAAAATAATGAATACCTGGCAACATTAGTACTTGACAACCATTAAAACCCCATGGACTCTAACAGAAAACAAATGCCTCTATTACTTCAGAATTACTAAGAGTTTTATTGAATTTGAATTAAATTCAAAAGGATGAGCCATATTTATAAAATTACAGTAGCATGTAAGTAATTTTATGTTTGTTTAACAGTAGCACTAAAATATAGGAAAAACAAATTTATCCAATCTACCTGACAATGCAGTGTCTTCTACATATTACATAAACAGAGGTCTCAGGAATGGATATGAAGCAACTGACACTCTTACTTACAATCCTACCAAAAGTTTGAATGTATTTATCTTAATGCATATCAGCAACTACTTTTAAGAGTAAGTGGAATCCTTATGACTGGAACAAGTATATAATAATTTGTTTGTAGGATTAAAGTTTAAAGCTAGTACATAGATACATATGAAACTATTAAGTTATCGTTATCATTTTGTATTAGTTTAGCTATGGATATTTTGGTGCACTCTGGCAAGTCACGTAATTGTCCAGGCTTCCCTTTCACATTCCTTTTCCTTTCTTATTAGAGAGTTTTGACCATATTATACAATATTGGATTCTAGTAACTTATAACCTCACATAAGAGTTCCTGGTTGAATCCATGTAATGGTTACTCAGAAGTGAGTCTCTTAATATTCACCAATCCACATATTCGTTCCAGAAAACGTTCCTCAAATTAGGACAAAATAGTTAATATGTTTTACATCCAATTCTGTATAAAAACATTAGCTGCTTTCTAAACTAAGCAATAAAAGGCAAAGTAGTTTTTTCAAAAGCATTTTCATTGGTTTCATTACTTTTGATGCTCGATAGTAATGAGAAAAGACAGTAATGAGTAACCATAAATTTCACTCGTTGGAAAAATCTTAACTAGATTGTAAATAGGTTGGGTTTATTTGTTGTCTACGGTGGTTATTCCAATTGCTGTTTTAAAGATGACAGTTACAGATCCTACTACATAAAACTGTAAAGATTACTTCATACTAAAACTGAAGATAGGTGGATTTCCTGGACTACAACTGAAGTTTAGAACAGTTCACATGAAGTGACATAGGACTTACAATACAAATAAGAAAAAACTTTGTGGAAAGCAATGAGGGATTCCAATGTTCAAATTACATTCTCACTTTCATCAGAGTTAGTTTTACTTCACGGCAGCTGGAAATCTGGTGGGTTGTTTTTCAACAGCAATAGGGTTAAATACTGACAGGTAGTGTTACCATTAGTAATTACTTAAAAATGAGTCTTACTTGACTAGGAGACTGTATAATCAATGAATATTAAGATGTTATAATTACAAAATAAATAAGAGAGTTAGGCAAAGCAGATTATAATAACAAAAAGAGAATAGATAGAAAGCTTACCCATATCCTGGGCTCACCTATGAAACCCCAGCAGAGTGAATCTCCAGAAGAGATCCTTCCCCACTGGTCATCAGCTCTTAAGTGGGTCTAGGAGAGGCGGAGCCAGGCTCCACCCCTTCCGGCAGCACAGATGAATTGCCTTCACCTGTGCTCCCGTGGCTGACTCGTTGCTCACCTCAGGTGATCAATCAGAGGTTCAGGCCCTGATTCAGCATTTGCCATACAGAGACACAACACTCTTCTCCCCCCATCCCACAAGTCTTCCTTCTTACTTCAAAAGATTGTGAAATGAATTCAAGCAGATATTTCTAATACTGCTAGATGCTTACCTGTTTGTTTCTTTGCTCTGTTATGTAATGTTTCAATGTTTTTTTCCCAGAAAAAATATGAAAGACTTATTTCTGTGTGGGTGCTCAGCAGGTTGAAAAACAGAAGAGGCAGAAGCATTAAATGTTCTGAGAACAAAAAAAAACCCTACTAAATAATACACACAAGGTCTAAGTCACAGAGATCAGAGATTAATGATGCATTCTTTTTTATTTTAATAATTCTGTCTCCAACTTTAATCAATTCAATGATTTAAGAAGGATGTTTTGATTCCCTCAACCCCTCCTACCCCCCCCCCTTCATGCAGAATGAAAGTTACTTGTTATCCTGTTTATGCATGTAATCTTCAGAAAGAGATGAATTGGCACAATACAGGCTGAATTCTCTATACCATATGCAAACAACAGACAAATGCATGGATACCACATTTCTGCAAACTGCAACGGATTGCATAGGCTTGAACACATAAAATTAGATTTGCCTATGAATAACATGAATAAGTGGTAGAGTAATAAAGAGCCATCTGACTGAAAACTCTAGAAATGCACCTTCTATTCTTATGTTCATTGTCAAATTAAAACATTTTTTTTTTCAGTTTAAAAAAAAAGTTTGAAAGTAGTAAAGCTAAATTTAAAAAAAAAAAAATTAAAAATTTAAATGAGATGTCCCATTTCCCCACTAAATCATATCCCTTAGTACAACATCTGAACTGTTATTTAACAGCTCCAGAGACAGCAACTCCACCACCTCGCTGGGCAGCCCATTCCAGCACCTGACCACTGTTTCAGAGAAGAAGGTCCTAATATTCAACTTGAACATCCTCTGGCACAATTTGAGGCCATTCCCTCTCATCTTATGTAGGAAAAGAGTCCAACCCCCACTTCTCCACAGTCTTCATTTAGGGAGTTGTAGAGAGCAGTAAGGTCTCCCATGCACCTCTTCTTCTCTAGACTAAACAATCCCAGTTCCTTCAGTTGTTCCTCATAAGACTTATGCTCCAGACATCTCATCAGCTTCGCTGCCCTTCCGTGGAAGCCCTCCAGGGCCTCCGTGTCCTTCTTGTAGTGAGGGTCACAAAACTGATCAAAGTACTCAAATGAAAGAACAAAGAATCTCCCCCTAGCTTCTAGCCTTTTTATTTAAGAAGAACTAGTTTTAAACTTAATGTGGCATGAAAAATAAAAGTCAAACTTTCTTCTTGTTCTCAAAAAAAAAAAAATCAGAATAGGATTATGAGAAGTATAAACCTTTCTATTTTTAGTACAATTCAAGCCTGTTCAGATTCAAGTTTTCATTTGGTTCAAAATTTTGTTCAAAAAATTTAGTCAAAATCAGTACTACAACTTCAGAGAACTGAAGAGTTCAAGCAAGCAAGCCACAGCTTCCCTGACATATTTCTTGTTTTTCAGCTCACAATTTCATATTGCTTCATATTCCTTGAATATATCATCATTCAGATATTATAAACTGTTACTGCCAGGTACATTATTGATGTAAGTTTATATAGTCACTCATATTACTTAAAACACTCTGAATCAAAACTACAGGTGGGATAAAGGCCTCTTCTTCCCCAGGTAACCGTTCTAAAATAAATGAACACCTTCTGAACTACTTTGTTTCATATTCTTTTCACAAGCACCTTGAGAAAGTTTCAGGTTCCCAATGTTATTTTTTTTCCTAAAATTAACAAGCAAATAAATACAAATGGAAAAACAATTCCAGAAAACTATGTGATATTTTCAAGACAACATGCAATTATCAGGCTGTTGAACTTTTTGCACCTGCCACAGGCTCCCACCCCAGGAAAAGTTTTGTTTTTATTTTGTATGAAGCTAAAAACATTATGCTTTGAAATATACAACACATTAGCACAACAATAATATCAGAGTAGCAAGGTCCTAAGCAGTAGCAGGGAAGAAGCTCAGGAAGCGAGAAGATGCTCAAATGCAACAGCTGTAGGCACAGAAACAAAGGAAAAAAGCTACTTCAGAATGCCTCAGGTACACAGGGACATCAAACAAGATACCCCTGCCTCCACTGCCAAGACTTAAATGAGGTCTGGGAAGGGGTGGAGCCAGGATCCACCCCTTCTGGTCACTCAGGTGCATTGCGTGCTGTCACAGAGTTATCTCTAGATCTGAGTCCATAACAGAGGCACAAGTCAAAAAGGAGACAAAAGAGAGAGGGAAAAAAAAACTATCCCACCTTTTGTGGTGTGGCATGGCTGGCCCCCCAGCCCCGGCCTGTGACTAATGAGGCAAGGCACTTGCAAGCCATGTGGTCCAGGAGGGGGAGAGGAGGATGAGTAGGATGAGTAGGGAAATAGCAGATGGATCTAAAAAAAAAAAAAAATAAAACAGCAACAATCTGAAGAGGAATGTTAATTTGCTAAATCCAACAAAATCAAACAAAGTGAGAGAGCAAAGTATCAGAATACAAGGTCTTATCAAGTAGACTGCAGGGGAAGCACGCGCTTTTCTCCACAGCGAACTGAGATAGAGCAAGTCAGTGAGAGGGAGAGTGGCTGGTATCCTGCCAGCAGCTCCACCTTTCTTCCTCTGCATGTCAAGCTCTCTGGGAGTGCCACTCCTACACCCCCCCCCCCCCTCCCCTCCGAGAACCCAAAATGCCCAGAAAAAGCAGTCCATGGAACCAGAACATTAACTCTTTAACTACCACTGTTTTACCTGATATTCTGATGTGGAATACCAACAACAAAAATCGCAACACCATCACACATGCACCCAAGCTCCCCTGGCTGGGCCCTGCCTTCCCACCAGGTGCTCAATCATGGTTCAAGCTGTGACTTAGCATTTCTGCTACAAGGCTATATGTGCAACGAAAGTCAGGTGGGCCCTGTGACTACCATTTACTTGATTTATCAGGTGCAACACTGGTTTCTTCCACTGACATATAGGTTTTCAGGGTGAACAGGAATAACATATTTATTATATACATATATTTCTGAATTGTCAGCAAATAACATTTTGAATATTCAGAGGCTTTCATACTCTTGAATAACAAGGTGCTAGGTTTAAGTATAGGTGCTTTTCAGAGTACAGATATATTGTAAGTACTTTGCTCAAGATCACAAAGGAAAGGTAGGACTGAATAGATGTTAACTCATGTTTCCCAGTTCAGTGCTTTAATCACAGAATGTCTTTCCTAAAGCGTGTCCCAAAAGTACACCTTACAATCACTGTAGGGACCAGTGCTATTAGTCAAATAAATTCAAAACTACAGACTCTGTTTGACAAACTACCTGGAGGATGTTGGCTCATCTACAAACAAATTTAACCTAGAAGTTAATGGACTCTTTTTTTGCATCCAGATAAGTGTACAGGCACTTGAAATTCATCCATGAAATAGATCTAAATCACAGAATTAGCAGGCATTGTAGAAAGCAACCAGAGAGGAAGAAACTCAAGCCCTGTGGAAAATCCTGCAAGACTCGAGGCATCCTAGACAGCAGCACTTTTAGGGCTTGAGCTCTGACCTCTCTTGGTGTGTCTCACCTCACTAGTAACATAGATTTCTCAAAGTTAAACTTGCAAACGTGACCTGCCATTCACTCCATACACAGTGTTTAAGGAGGGAAAGTCCACTGTGCATTCCTTATGAAAACACAGTGACACAGAGAGTTTCCTTACTTGCATTAGTGCAGACGTAAACACAAATAACTAAGCATTTACATGAGTTCCACAAGTTCTGTACATTATATATGCATGAATTAATGCACTAGATCCTCTTTATCACTTGCTTTTTACGTAGTTGTACAGAAGATTTCCATCTGTCCCAGGAATTCATTGTACAGGCATTGTTCAAGTTCATGCAGAAATAGTTGCTCATTTTCATACTTGGTAACAATCCAGATGATTTCATAGTATTTTTTAGTTTTCTCACATGTTGAAGAGCATCCTACCTGAAGGGAGGAGAAATAGCAACAATGTGAGTACTTTCCACTTATTTTTTTTTTCTGCTTCATGGCCTTGCATTTAAAACGAGCAAGAAGAACATTCAAGTGAGAGGCAGATGGCTAGAATATCATAACAGTATTTCCCAAGAACCATCGAACAAGCTTAGATCTAACCTGATCTAAAATAAACATGTAAGCAGAAGTATCACCTTGTAAGTAACGGTTGGAGAAGAAAGTGACATTTTAAGTATTGTTGACAAATCATGCAAATTTGCATTTAATCATATAGAACAGCACCCATTGGGACAACCAATTTTCTGTGTCAAAGTAAAACCTACAAGTTTTTCAGAAACATCTTCAGAAGTCGCAACATAGTTGGGTTGAATAGAAGTTAGTAACATTATTATTACATTAAGCTTGTTTTCTTTTAGGCAAAATGCATATATTATACTGTTTCAAGTAACATTTAAGGAAGCACTGTTAAACCACTATGGGGAAATGCATTGCTAACCTTTTCCATCTCTTCCTTGGAAAGAGAAATACATCTGTAGAGTCCCTTTCACTCAGACCAATCTCCACTGTCATTCTTTAAGATTCTCTATTCTGTATTCGGATCTCAGCTGATATTTTTTTTCTGTACCCCATCAAACTTAAACCTCTCAGATTCAAAAAAGACATCTCTTCCTGTAACACCAAAAAATGTTACACATTTATTATGTTATGCTTTTGGAGAAAGACTACATGAGAGAAATGCTATAGAAAATAGGCTCTTCTGAACAAAATAAAGATACAGCTAAATTAGATATAACGATCTTACCCTACACATTAGAAATTGAACACCAAAATATGAGTTAGTCACCCAGCAGTCTGTGAAGAGAAAGATGCTTAACTACTTTTCTTTGTTACAAACTCTGGGAGAATCTGGCATGAATCAGTCTTATTGAATCCACATACATATTTCTTTCTACTGACTAGAAAAAACATTTTGGACAGCTTGAACAGTATGATACATTTCGCTGTTAAGACTCCAGAATGCACTACAAACTGGGAAAGTTGAAATGAAAATGAAGAGTTTCTAGAGAGTGGTTCACAGTGGTCAGATATATTTCAGCTTATCAAAGGTATTTTAGTTATACCACGCTCCAGTTAAATTTACGAGGTGTGAGCTTCAGAGGTCCTCATCAGTATAATTACAGCAATTCTGGTAGAGTTTCACTCACTCTGGATGTAGAAATAGTCTATACCTCACCACAGTGCTTCACATTCGGTTGTCTATGCACCAATGACCTACGGGTACAAGAAAAAAACAAGGATTGACTTGAATGTTGTTAAAGAAATTTTTGTAAAAGTAAACTTTTGAAAATATTGATGCACTAGAAAAAAAGCATTATAAATCCATATTCTTGGACAAAAAACATATTAAATGCAGAAGTATGAAAGGTTTGTACACACCAACTATAGAATCCAGAACAGACTAATTATCAGTATAATACATATAGAAGAGACATTCACAATATATTTTAGAGGTGGGCAATCATATTGTTAGTCATTATCATTCAAGAGCAAATTATGTCTTATGAAAAGCATCCTTGAATATTTCCTTTCTTTTGATCATAGAATCACAGAATCATAGAATCACTAAGGTTGGAAAAGACCTAAAAGATCACCCAGTCCAACCGTTCACCTATTCCCAATAGCTCCTACTAAACCATGTCCCTCAACACAACATCCAGTCTTTCCTTGAACACCCCCAGGGTCGGTGATTCCACCACCTCCCTGGGCAGTCCATTCCAGTGCCTGACCACCCTTTCTGAAAAGTAATACTTCCACATGTCCAGCCTGAATCTCCTCTGCCGTAGCTTGAAACCATTCCCCCTGGTCCTATCACTAATGACACGAGAGAAGAGGCCGACCCCCAGCTCACTACAACCTCCCTTCAGGAAGTTATAGAGAGCAATAAGGTCTCCCCTGAGCCTCCTCTTCTCCAGGCTGAACATTCCCAGCTCCTTCAGCCTCTCCTCATATGGCCTGTGTTCCAGACCCCTCACCAGCTTTGTTGCCCTTCTTTGAACACGTTCCAGGGCCTCAATATCTTTCTTGCAGTGAGGGGCCCAAAACTGGACACAGTACTCCAGGTGCGGCCTCACTAGTGCTGAATATAGGGGAACAATCACCTCTCTGCTCCTGCTTGCAACACTGTTTCTGATGCAAGCCAGGATGCCATTGGCCTTCTTGGCCACCTGGGCACACTGTCGGCTCATGTTCAGCCGAGCATCAATCAATACCCCCAGGTCCATTTCCTCTACGCAGTCCTCCAGCCACACCGCCCCAAGCCTGTAGCGTCGCCTGGGGTTGTTGTGGCCGAAGTGCAGGACCCGGCATTTGGCCTTGTTGAAACTCATCCCATTGGCTCCAGCCCAGCTCTCCAGCCTGTCCAGATCCCTCTGTAGGGCCTCGCTACCCCCAGGCAGATCCACACTTCCAGCCAATTTGGTGTCATCTGCGAATTTACTGAGGGTGCACTCGATGCCCTCATCGAGGTCATCAATAAAGATATTGAAGAGGACAGGCCCCAGCACCGACCCCTGCGGAACACCACTCACGACCGGTCGCCAGCTGGATTTAACTCCATTCACCACCACTCTCTGTGCCCGGCCCTCCAGCCAGCTCCTTACCCAGCCAAGAGTGTACCCATCCAAGCCTCTGGCTGCCAGCTTCTGCAGGAGAATGCTGTGGGAGACAGTGTCAAAGGCTTTGCTGAAGTCTAGGTAGACCACATCAACAGCCTTTCCTTCATCCACCAGATGGGTCACTAGATCATAGAAGGAGATCAGGTTGGTCAAACAGGACCTGCCCTTCATGAACCCATGCTGGCTAGGCCTGATCCCCCGGTCACCCTGCACATGCCGCATGATCTCCCTCAAGACGATCTGCTCCATAACCTTCCCTGGCACCGAGGTCAGGCTGACAGGCCTGTAGTTCCCCAATCTATGATCTATGATCAATGATCTAAGTAGTCTAATGAGTACAAGAAGTGAATTAGAAAAACTGAAGATATAAAATCATTAATTTCTCAATACAGATGAATCATTTGCATAAATTTTATTTGGCATCACATGGACAGCTCTGGATTGATACTGGTCTCTAGAGAACAAATAGCTAGAGATATTGCTTTCAGTATGAGAAATTTGTCTGCTTAATCATCTTGCATTGATGAAAGAAGGCTTGAGAGTAGGCTGATAAAACATTCAGGATGCTGCAAAGCTGTGCATTTCAGGGTTGAAAGGTTTACGAACATAAAAATCCTTGCATTGCTCATCATCCTTCATTAGCAAGATAGTAAAATCCATAGCAATTTAAAGCAAAGTCTATAACTTTACACAAACTCTCCCTTGTGGATTAGTGAAAATGCAACACTAAGTAGGTAAATATTCAGTTACAAGCTTCTTCCATATCTGAATCAAAATCCAGTACATTTCACTCAAGATTCAGCGTTCATTCAAAACCTAAATGAACAAAGTGCCTTCAAGAATGCACACATTTCTATAGAGATGTTAAGACTTCTGTCACAAGACTGAACACTGTTTTCAGCCCTTTAGTTTTTCATGAATATAAGTATAGAAAATTGTCTCTATTGTTTATATTACCCTTCTGAAATAGTCCAAAAATACGTTAAACTAAATTACAGTTCCAGATACTGTGAATAATCAACGAATTCATAATCCAAAGATACAGAAGGTGACAAGCCTGTGGGAAGGCAGGCTTTTATCCCCAGCTGCAGCAACTGATCACGATAATTCCACAGCTGCACTAAAGGGACTGATCCTCCCCGCTCACCTGAGACCACCTGAAACCACCATTGACTTGTTATACAAAAAGGTACACCCTAATGGAGACCTCTCTTCTGCCTGCACATAACCAAGTCCTTTCAACATTTCAGTCTTCAAAATATCTGAGCCAAGTCTCAATGAGAGCACACCAACAGGACTTGATTTATGCACTGAAATCATAGAATCATAGAATGGCCTGGGTTGAAAAGGACCTCAAAGATCATCTATTTTCAACTCCCCTGCCATGGGCAAGGTCACAAATCACTAGGCCAGGCTGCCCAGAGCCACATCCAGCCTTGTCTGCCTTGTCTTGAATGCCTCCAGGGCATCCACAACCTCCCTGGGCAACCTGTTCCAGCATGTCACCACCTTCTGTGTGAAAACCTTCCTACTGATATCCAACCAAACCTCCCCTGTCTCTGTTTAAATCCATTCCCCCTTGTTCTATCACAATTCACCCTCGCAAACATTCCAAATATACACATACCCAGTGAACTTTACTGTCATTTGTTCTGACTTTGGAGGGTTAAACATCCGTTAATAACTGCAATTGTTGCAATTATCCTTATTTTTACTTTCACATTTCACTATTTATTTTTGACTCATCAATATTTTACCCCTCCTGCTATTCTTGAATGAAGAAAAATACCTTATTAGCACATTTTCTCCCTACAGTATTTCATAGTTATCATATGCTGCTATTGTTTGGACAGACTGCAGCACAGGGAAATGTAAGATCTGAAATCAGTTCTTCACTCTGCCATAGACATACTACACAAAGTCTGTCAAGTCTAAGCTTTGTTTTGTCTTCATTTAGTCTCATTCTGAAGGGAAATGTCTTACTATTATATCCCTGAAAAACGCTGATTGAATTACTCATGACATTTTCATGGTCCACTTACTTTATACCCACTCCTCTCCCATAGATTCATTGTTTTCCTATCTCATTTCTCTGCTAGTTTTTCCTTTTCTCTTCATCTTTGCTGTTATTTCTTCTCTTGAAGAGATAGTCCATTTATATTTTCATGGATTCTCCCCTCTGGTGTAACAAGATTACACTTTTCATTCATAAGTACCAATGCCTGAAAAGACTACATATCTGAAGGTCAGCTTCACTGCAGAAATAATAACCTAACTGAAGTTCTGTCGTCTTCTTCCAATAATAACTCCTAGGTTTGTAGTTATTAGCTCATGCACAATTTGACTAAACAAAGCTCTTAATTCCTTCCCTTCCTTTTAAGGGTCTTTTAAGAGTCTTTTAATGATCTCTACTAGTTTCTTCTCTCTAAGTATTTATGCTAGATGTTAATACTCCAGTTAAACAATTCCTGTGTGTCCAAATTCCTTGTTTATTTATCAAGTTATCCAATAAGTATATTTTTTTATTTCTTCCTTACTTCTTTTTATGCTTACAAAGAATTTGCTGTAATATTTCATCATTATATTTGCCTCTTTAAGATACTCTTGTCATATTAACAAAGTACCCACCCATGCTCAGGAGTAAATTTGTGTGTGCATGGAAAGACATATGCCCAGATATAGATATATAGATGTGTGTGCAGAAATGAGAATAAATACATTTCTGTGTGTGTGTAACTGCATGTGTATAGGTATGTATGCACACACATGCATAAATTTGAATGTGGCCACATGTATGCAAATATGTGCACGCATAAGCATGTGTGCACATGTGTAAATACATATATATGTGCTAGGTGAGTGTATAAAAATGTATACCTGATTTCTTTTTTAATGTAGTTTTAGTAACCTTCACTATATCTGTGAACATTTCTAACAGATACATTTGAAGCCAGACTTTAAAAACCACACATCTCTAAGTGCAGTTGCAAATTGCAACATGCAGTGCTATCCCTTTAACAAAATCAATTCAGACACCCTTCTTTTGCAGGACATCAGAAATGGAAAGTAACATTTTGCATAAAATGGTGGATGGCTTTTGTAGATGATTCATTTAAAAGTCTGAAAATAAAGTATTTTTTACTTCTGTCTGAAATATTGTCAGAATATTTTGAACCCACACATACACTAAATGCATAAAGCTTGGAGTTTCAAACTTACTGCACTGAATAAAATAATTACTGAATAATCTCCAGAATTTGAACATGACTGATTAAATTTTAAGTAAATAATAATGCAACACAATTGGCTTTTCTAGACATTGATAGTATTTCTTACATTAACATCTAAATGGTAATGTCCCATTCCAACCTCTTGAATAAATAAGCACTTCCAAATCAGAAATTGCTATTCATTGGAAAATTGAAGTATTTTACTATTCTTTTGCATCATACTGAAAATTACATTTAATTTGAGACAGTTCAAAGATATTTTTCAAAATCAGTGTTTTACTTTTTTAGGAAAAGACTGTAATAACAATCTGTAAGATGCCTTTTTTTAGCCAAAAAAAATAGATATTAAAAAAAAAAAAACACTAGAAATACAGAACCACAGGGGTTGGAAGGGACCTCAAGAAATCACAGAGTCTAACCCCTTGCTAATGCAGGTACCCTCCAATATGTCACACAGGTAGGCAAATTTTGTTGAAATTTTTCACAAATGAAACATCATTTTTGTGCTATGCAATATTTCTACAGAATCAGGAAGAACAGCTTTATATGCCAAAGAAGAGTAACAATTGAAAACATGGGTTTTTTGTTTGTTCACAGAAATAAACAGATAACGTATGTTCTGTTTGCAACTTAGATTAGTTATTTTCAGTTGTGAGAATAACAAACAAACCAAAATCATAAAGACCATCCAATTTTCAGATTTCCTAATATCAATTCAACCTTCCCTGGAGAAAGTTCTGCAGTTGAATTTCATCAGCCTCTCTCTTAATTTTCCAGAAATGTCTCCCACAGAAACCAGCTCACACTCCTTCACATGAGCATCTGGAAACAAATAACAACAACAATCAATAGATAACAGTAGTTCTTTTTTAAAGGTTTCTTACAAAATTCAGAGCTCAGTTTCATCTCTGATATGTTCAGGGGTCAAATTTTTCAATTATTCAGGCTTGGCTTAATGCCTTCTAATAAAATACTTCAGCATTCCAACATTTTTTATTCTATATCCAACATGTTTTATCTCACTTGAACTTCCTAAACTTTATACAGTACTAAGCTGAAATTCTAAGTACAGGATTTCATAAAAGCTCTAAAATTTTCTGGGACAATCAGAGGAGACATTTTATTCCAGAATTCTGTTCTGAACAGTTCTATTCTTCAGGTATGGTTCTTACTATTCACCTAAAGTAAGCACTCCTATTCAGTACCATTTTTAACAATCACATATTTAATATAGAGCTGAAGAATGAGTTAGATTGATGAGTTTGTAATAATATTGCATCCTTAGTGCAGCAATAGAAATAAAACAAGATGCCAACCTCACCTATAGAAAACTCTAGGGTCTCATTGATAATGATGACTTTATAACAACTCTATGAATTTGTAGTTTAACCTGGCAAGCAGCTAAACACCACACAACCTTTCACACACACCGCATACATTATAACATACACTTCTTTCTTTATTTTTCTCCGGAAGTCAAAATAACGCCAGAAGAAAGCATCATACCAGACAAAGCGAAGAAAATAAACTCTGCCCCAGCTGAAACAAGGTTATATATCCACAGAGGCATGGGAAATTTGTGAATCATTAACCAAAGCATTTTCCTTTAGCCATGTTTAAAATATTCTCAAAGCAGAATCATCAAATGGCTTGAGTTGGATGGGACTTCAAGGACAGCCTAGTTCCAAAGTTCTGCTGAAGGAAAAGTTATTTAGTTAGACAGCCACTAGATTAGGCTGCCCAGGGTCTTATCTATCCTGGTCTTGAACACCTCCAGGGATGGAGCATCCACAGTCTCTCTGTGGAAACTGTCCCAGCACCTCACCACTCACTGTGAAAACCTTTCCTTTTATCTAAATCTCCCTTCCTCTAGTCTAAAATCATTTTCCCTCATCCTATTGCTATCTACCCATGTAAAAACTATTTCTCTCCTGTTTATAATTTTCCTTTAAATATTGGAAGGCTGTAATAGAAGATCTTCTCTTTCCCAGAAGAAACAAGCCCAACTCCCTCAGCCCTTTCTCTTACTGCTGGTCACCTTTATTCTGATGCAGCCCATGATACAGTTAGCCTTCTGGACAGCAAGTGCTCATTGAAGTCTCATGTTAATTTTTGGGTTTTTTTTTTTTGTTTTTTTTTTTTGTTTTTTTTTTTTTAAATCTACCAGCACCCCTTCCCAGCAGGGTTACTCTAAAAGAGTTTTTCTCCCAGAATATATACGTGTGGGATTGCCCTGACCCAAGTGCACTACTCTGCACTTGGAGTAGTAGGTAAAGAAATGCACACATATTTTAAGGTAAAAGTCTAGGTGTTTTCTTTCCCACATAAAGAGCACTTTGTTGCATCATATTTTTCAGTACAAGTCATACTGCAAAGCAGGCTTTTCTTCCACATGAAAAAATAGCAGTACTGAAGAAAGGTAGATGCTGTTAAAGAGAACCAGGCACTGGGGGTTTGGCAAAATGCAATGGCTTCAACAGAACTACTTTCATCTTTTCCTATTTCAGAAGTCTTCAAAAAAGTATAAAGACTTCACAAATGTCAGACTTCTGCCTTAAACCATCCTAGAGGTTGTGAAGTTGAAGCTAGATAACGATAGATGTTATGCTTGTCTATGGGACTCAAACACACAGTACTTAGAAGACAGTCTTATTTGTGAAGATTTACCGTTCATTGCCTCTGACAAAATAAAGGCAGCCGGGGAGCAGCAAGAGGACAGGCTCCTTTGAACAATACTTCATCCCACACAGTCACTGTGATCAATTAGATTCAGTTTATTTATGAAAGTTGGGAAAAATGAAGAGGGGAGAATTTCTCTTGGAGCTCAGGAGAGCTATAAGAATCACAATTCTTCTCAAACTTCCCACTAAACACAAAATTGGCCCTGCAGATTGGGCTTTAAATATTCATCTTGCTTCAAAGTTTAAAAACAGAACCCTTCAGTTCCAAAAAAAATGGAAACAAGTACATACTAAAGATGAAAGTCCTGTTGTACATTTCATATTGCCTCTTATCCCTCCTAATGGTTGAGCCCCTTTTACAAGGTAAAAAACAGGTATTTATAATAAAAATACAGTTTCTATGTAAATAAGGTAGTATAATATTAATAAGGTAGAAAATTCTTAGGTTGTTATGAACCCAGGCAAGACTAGCTTATACACAAAACTGTAGGAGATTCAATCTGAGTTGGGTGCTCATTTAATTAGTAATAGTAGTTATAGTACTTAGTAATAGTAATTATTAATTTCCACCAGCATAAAAGCTAGCTGGTTGATAATACATTTAACTAAAACACATGCAAGTTATTTTATGAATTCAACAAAATAAGTAACAAAAATTCTTAGGAAGACACATCACTATTTAACTTGTATTTTAATCACAGAATAAATACTTTTTTTTTTTTTAATTTTATTTATAACAAACTACAATACAAACACACTGGCTTTTAAAAAACATCAGTAAGAAATCAGTGAGGCAAACATCAAACTGAATATGAATTCAATAACCATTGACCTCAGGGCGTTTAAAGTCTGGTTTCAATGATCTCCTTTAGGCTGATGTCTTTACCTGAATCATCTCCTCAGTAAGAGGCACATACTGAAGCCTAGAAAGATGTATTTGTTTCTTTCATGAAGTATAGTCTCTTCATCTTGTCTCAGACAAAACAATCTCACTACAATGAATTCTATCGCTGCCTGTAAATGAGAATAAACATCTGGGGAAATTTTAGTCATCTAAGACACATTAAAAGTAAGACAAATACACTACCATAGTAGCAAAAGGTCTGTATTTGCATATACAACAGTGTTATCTTGAAGACACCCTTTAAACAACAGGTTAGCTGTGTTCCTCTCCTTTAGCTGCTTGGAGGCCAAAGTCCTTCAACATGTCCTGTAGGACAACTTTCTAGCTTATGAAAGTGGAATGTTGCAAATTATGGTTAAACAAGGGCTTGTTATATGCAAGAAGAAAGTATTATCACCACCTCACTCTTCCATAAAACCAGTGGTCTATCTATCACTTGCAGGAAAAGTCTCTTTTGGACATCATCACTACTTCCCCAGGCCTTTATTTCACTGTTCAGTTATATAGAAAACGGTTGAGATCCTGGCATCTTATAAATCAATTTGCTTCGACAATACTGTAGTTGCCAAATGAATTTCTAATGTTTAAGAAGAAAGTGTAATTCATCCTTTTCTAAAGTTGGAGTGAAGTTGTATGCACTTTTTGGAGGCAGAAGTATTAGTGTCTTATGAGGTATTATTTTCAACACACTGATATTACAAAAGAAACCAAGACATTTTAAGAATTGCAGAATGTCTTGAGGTGATCTTTGAGGTCTCCTCCAACTATTTTCAACCTTGTTATGAGCAGAATTGCCAAACACTAGATGAAGCACAAGATCAGGCTGCCCACATCCCCATCCATCCTGGCCTGGAACATGTCTAGGAACAGGGCATCCACAATCTCTTTAAATATTGGAAGGCTGTAGCGAGGTCTTAGAGAAACTTCTCTTTTCCAGTCTGAAAAAGCCAAACTCCCTCAACCTGTCTCAGTACAAGAGATGCTCCAGACCTCTGATCATCCTTGTGGCCTTCCTCTGGACCCTTTCCAAAAGCTCCACATCTTCCTTGTGCTGGGGACCTCAGGTCTGGACATAGTACTCCAGATGGGGCCTCGTAAGGTCAGAGTAGAAGTGGACAATTCCCTCCCTCACTTTGCTGGTCAGCAGCTGAACTATTTTCTAAACAGAAAAGAGAAAGAATATAATTTATATATTCAGATATCAAAAATACATTCATTAATGACTGTTGTAAAATAACAGCAAAACTTATTTCTGTAAAAAGTGAAACATATTCAAGTTTCCAGTTAGACCAGCAGTAATAGAATTAACAGGCAGAAAGAACTACTTAAAAATATTTTGGGAGCTGGTCAAGAGTAACATTCTTTTTCTAAACTAAAGACAAGTTCACGTGTTCTTTACTAAAATTCCAGCAGACCACAAAAGAGCAGAAAGACAACAAGTAAACTGAATACACCTGCATGATAATAACTGACATCTCTGGAGCCTGAAGATCTCTTTGAAGTCTGACTCAAAGGAGGGCTTGAGAAAATTACTATGTTTTCAAATACTGTCTAGTGTATCATATCCGAGACACACTTTGTGGGAAATATTTTTCTTTTTAATAGAGTTTTGGGATTCATTTATTTGGTCTATTTTCTTTTGAGAACAACCTAAATGAATCCATGCACAGATATATATGAGCATGGCCTGCTGTTCTGATTCCCCTCGCTGTCAGAAAGTACTGGAAGAGTTACAGAATGAGTAACAGATATTATAGTCATGAAATGCTTCCTATTATAGTAACAATGAAACAAAGTGGGACTTTTCAGCCTAGAAAAGACAGATGAGTAATATCACAGAATAACTTTGTGGCACAGAGAAACAGAAAAATGAATAGCTTTTTTACATCTCCCATAATAGAAATACTAAAAAACAAAAACATGAAGTTAAGATGCAGATTCAAGGAGGAAGGCAATTTCCCTTAATGTTTCCTCCTAGTTAAATTGTAGAGTGACTTTAACATCACAAGCACTTGTCTACAAAATAAAAATAGTGACCAGCAAGTTTATTCTTTTTCAGATCTCATACAATTCAGTTCACATAAGATGTGAATGAAGATCAGACACCAGATCATGCAGGTCAAATCTTATCCAAAAATACAGTTTCACCTAATCAATTTATATGTTTAATGGGCTGTCACCTCTATTAAGACAATTGAACTGCACTAATCAAGAAAATTTTTAATTGCAGGAGATAAGTCAGACAACAGAAATTACTTTAATTGTTCAACTGCACTTCCTAAAGCCATTGACAAAAACAAATTAAGATTCTTTTCCCCCCAGTACTCTGTTACACTTGCAGAATATGATCATTTCCTTGATTAGGGTAATGCATTTTGCTACATTAGCTTTCATTTGATATACACTTTAGAAGATTAACTACATCCTGCTTTAAAAAAAAAAGGAAGAAAGAGGGAGAGACCCAAAACATTTAATGGATTTTTTTGTTCTGTTTTTAGTGTTATTCAGAAGCTAACAGTACATTCTGATAAGCAAGAGTTTCCTGAGCTTTCCCATCCAAATAAACTCCAGCAGAAGACATCCTCCTTTTACGTATTCTTTCTCAGGTTAAATTCAGCCCTATAGCCAAATAAATGTACAACCTATTCAGACACATTTTTCAGCTTGATTAACTGGCATTACCTAAAGAGGACAGAGATCATGGTTTTGTTGTCCAGCATACACAGCACAAAGTTCATCAGCAGTGTTAGAACTTCATTACAGCTTCAGAATTACTATAAAGACTCTGGCACAGACTAAATCTTGTTTCTGTCCATCATTCTGACAATGGAGCTACGTGGAAATGCAACACTAACCCTAACACTAACACAAACACTGAAACACATACTTATAAAGAACTTTAGCTTGCAGATGTATCTTTAAGCTGCAGGCTACATGCAGAGTTCAACTTCTGCCTAGTCAGCAGACCCAAACTCAGAAGCCATGACTCAGGAAACAAACAAAGCAGCTTTTTCATTGAGACTAAAAGTCTAGAAAGGTCACCCTGCCTTAAAATTATCATTTCTAAGCTCTTCTTCCCACTATTTTTCATGAACAGGCACAAATGGAGCAGATTTATCCTGAAAAGTATTAAGATTTGTTTATCTAATGAAATAACTTACTATTGACTCTTCCCAATTTATTCTGTCCTATATAGTATTCCTACGCATGTTCCCCAACTCAGTTTTTCAGCATTCACCTCATAAATAAGTGAAAAATAATCTATCCCTCAGTTTTTGCCCAAAAATTTCTCCTGAGGCCCATCATGCCAAAGATGTCACCATCTCCAGAACCTTAGCCCAATGGCCTCCCAACAAGGATCTTGTCAGAAAATCTAGAAGCAACACATTCACACAGAGAGACTATCAAATAATCACAGAAAATATTGGTGAAAATATGGCACAGACATTGTTAGTGAACATGGCAATATCTGAACCACTACTGCCAAGTGAAATTATATATCACTTATCTGCATTATATTTACAAAAATAATTTCAGTATTTTAAAGAGCCAATAGGAATAAACTTTTCTTACAAATGCCTTACAATATTAGGCACATTCCAGTAAGAGTCAAAAAGCATAAACAGAGTACTGCTTATAATACTGCACAGAGAAAGAAATTTAGGCTTTAGATCCTGAATATGCTTAAATATTCAATATTTTAAAATACTAAATTGTTTTCTCATGAGGAGAGAGAAAAATACTTCGAAAGTAATACACGTTAACAGTTCTTTGAAAAATCTCAATGATCTGTAGAATACGGTTGAGCAAGATACTTATTTTAAGTTAAAATTAAGAATTTTAAAAAGTCATAATAAATAACATACAAATTATTCCTGAAATTTAGGAATGGTCTTTGGGAACTTACTAGATGGAGGAGCTTCTTTTTTCCACTTTTTCTTTTTTCAGAAGAAAGATTGTTGTATATCACTGCCAAAAGGTAACTTTTTCCATTCACAATATTTCTTTTCTTTTCTTTGAATTCCAGAAGGGAAGCAAAATACTTTGTACAATTGGAAAAACATTCTTAAACAATTTTTATCACAACAGCATGATAAAGCCAATGTTAGTTACTGCACTATAATTTCATATAGAACAATCTAATCATCATCTTCTGCTTTACACTATAATTTACTCTAACTAAACAGTTCAAAACTTGCAGATGAGCTGGTAGTCTTTTAAACACATTTGTCATTTATCTTGAAAAAGAGCAAGTAATTATACCAGAAGAAGGGGACTGAAGTGACTTGCAAAGTCTAATCAAATGCCTTCTCAGAGAGTCACAGAATCACAGAATCATAGGTGTTGGAAGGAACCTCTGGGGATCAAGACCAAACCCCCGCTGAAGCAGGTTCTCTAAAGTAGGTTGTATTGGAAGGCATCCAAGATCTTTTCCAGAAAAGGAAACTCCACCACCTCTCTGAGCAGCCTGCAGAGTCCTTCTCTTAGACTATGCTGTAACCTGACCTGTGCAACATTCCCACCAAACCCAGCTGTACACAACTATCTGCCAGTCTACCTCCCACCAGGGATTGCTGGTCTGCCCAGGTGCCCCCCATGCCACCTCACTGAGCTCATTAACCCCATTGCAAGCACATACACCTGCTCACCACTGCCCTCGCAGCAAGCATCTGCTGCTTCTAGGACAGAGCTTTCTGCTGCAAGACATCTATGGGTGGCTTCTGGCTATGGGAAACCTGGAGAAGAAAAGGCAGTTTTCCTGCTGCCACACACCTCTCAAATTGGTGCTGCCAAAACCATCAAATAAGGTGTTGTGTATCCCACAGAAGCATGCAGAGCAGCTTCAGGGGTAGACAGTAGACAACATCATTAAAAAAAAAAAAAAAAAAAAAAAAAAAAAAAAAAAAAAAAAAAAAAAAAAAAAAAAAATGTTTTAAAAAAAAGACAGAAAAAAGAGAGGATTTTTTCTTAAATCAGTGTGTAGGTTTGATGGCCTGTCTAGAGAATGCTCTTAGCAGGGTAGTTTAGAAAAAAATATCAGTGCAAGTAAAAAATTTTACATCAGAGTACTGCAGATAAATACAACCTATCAATTTATTTTTTTAATTCTCTTTCATATGAGGCTTTATTGATTTCTTTTTCCTCCAGTTTCTGTTGTTTTAATGTTCGACTACTCTCACCTAAGGAGCCAGCCCTCATTTTCTAAGTACCTGAGCTATTTTTAGAGATATTTAACTTTTTTTTTTTTTTTTTTTTTTTTCAGATATGACCTAGATAGATCTCCAGGGCCCAAATTCATAACATGAGCATCTTTAATAGTCAGTGGCATTATTCCAACCAAGTCTTCTCATTTGTGTTTCTCTTCTCTTCCACATAATGGGAAGCATCTTTTGCATATGGTAGTGACACCTGCCTTTGGGACACAGTGCATCTAATTTTTCTAATATCGTGCTGTTTGATGTAACATTTGATGCACACAGTGGTTCTTTGATCATATACTTTACAGCATTTCCTGTTCAACAGTCTGCTCCATATCACTGCATGTTTTATTTACCAAATAAGATATTTCTTTAAGATTCCTATATCAACTCTGTCATCTAGTCTCACTTTTTTCTTCTCTTTATAAGGAGGCATTTAAAAATAAATTTAACTTAGAACTATGTATCTTCTCCTATTAGACAGCAGTCACTTGTAGTTGAGATAAGAGATAGTAGTTTCCATTTGAGTTTTAATTTACATCAGTTTTGTTCAAGTCTTTATGCCTTATCATCCAGCTCTAAAAGTGAGTGTACTGAAAATATTTGTGAATTCACTCTTCATAAGATAGAAGAGTAATTCTTCAGCAACAGATCACAGGTCTTGTATCACTGAAGGCCTAGAGATGTTCATGACTAATTTTAATGAACAAAAAAATATATTCAAAGAGATAAAGGAAAGTGGATTCTTCAAGCACTAAGGAGTCATTTAAAGGAGTCACACATTAAAAGGCAAGGAAAAACTTCTAGATGAATTATACTTGTAACCACTGACCATTAACTCTGCTCGTGCTAATATTTAACTATTATTATCACTTCAAAACAGGTATATAAAAAAATCACTTAGAAAAGGAACAACATCCCTCCTAAAAATGTATTTTACCACTTTTCTTACTTTTCCTTTCTTCTATAATGCGAAGTATTAGAGCCAACAGATGCAAACCAATACTATTTACAGATACTTTGCTCTGAAATACTGTACTGTTGTGCTAAAGTTCCCACTGCCCAGGATCATCATCTGAACCTACACATGGTTTCCTGTATGCGAAAATGTGTCCAGATAAATAATGTATGAAGGTAGCATGCCTAATAAACTTTATCTACTTCTCTTGGACTTCCAATTCTTCATCTGAAAAATAAGCTTATAAGTAGGTTTCCTCAAGAAAACTAAACTGTAGATTGATCGCTCTGATGGTGTTTAAATTTACTTCAGTGTTATGTTGGCGACTTGAAGGTTTCCTTTGTATCTGCAGATCTGAGAGCAACAGAAAGGAAGATTAGAGCAGGCGGTGTTTGTGTGGTCTTTAAATACAGTCCAGGAGGTAACCCAAATAAGACACTGACCTTTGAAGTTAGTCTTCAAATTTCTGTTCTTAGCAACCAATATTCTGAGAGATTGATATTACAACAACTATTTTTTAAACTGTTCTTTACAAGCAGAAGATATTAATCTGATCTTATGTGATGTAAACTAAATGTTTCTAAAGGGGAACCAACAGGGGTCATTCTACAAAAAGGAAAAGCACAAAATGATTTCTGTAAGAGTCAAACTTCATTGAAAAATTATTATTTTATCAATTGGCACAATTACCATCCACCATTGCAGTTCTGAGAACTTCAGCAGCATGTTGAATTATTTGAAGTACTTTTGCCAGTTCTCTCACTTCTCCAATTGTTTCTAGCAATTTTTAACGACTACTTTGCATCTTTCCTAGATATACAACTTAGAAAAAAAGCTAAAAATGTTGCACTGAGGAAATAAAAAGTGCATAAGACTTGACACTTCCCAAATCTTGAAGATTTTTAACAACTTCTACTACTTACGTTACAAAACAATCCCAAAAATTCATGCTAATTTTTTTAATCAAGGGAGCAATCTGAAGTATAATAACATAATCTACTTTTGCAAAGGCAAATGCAGCACTTAAAACCAAATTTTTTGCAGAGTCTCTGCTTTTTGTGGCAACTGAATATTTACATTGATGGATATAAGAAATTTACTGTAATAACAAAACAAGATACAAAAATCCTTGCATAACATGATCTCAACATTCTCATGGAAAATTATTGTCAAAACTGCATTAATAGTATTATGATATACTTAACCATATCAAAACCAAAAGAGTACTACCCATGCAAATAGATGATCTTAAAGAGAAATAGCCCCCTAGAACAGAGAGAACTTGTATTTACAATTGATACCTTCATTTTATATTTTATTAGTTAAATTCAGTAACATTCATCAGAATCACAACATCATACTGAATTGTTACAGCCTTACTTTTAAGACAAGACCCAATTACCATAAACAGTAAAAGATATTTCCATTAATAGCAACTCAAGTTTAAATGGCCATTTACACCTGACACCTAGCCATCTGGGAAACTCCATTTTTATTGACATATTTGGAAATATTCTGTATAGTGTTACAGCTGGAAAGATTATCTTGGTGAAAATGGGAAAAGAAATAAACAGAAAAGGAATACTCACCCATATCCAAAGATCTATGTTTGCAGGAAAGACTCCCCAGACAAGGGATCTCCAGAAAGAGATCCTTCCTCAGTGGCAGTCAACCCTTAAGTGGGGTCTAGGAGAGGTGCAGCCAGGCTACACCCCTTCCTGTCACACAGGCGAATCTCCTTCACCTGTGCTCCCATGGCTGTCTCAGTTCTTTCCTCAGGTGATCAGTTAGTGGTTCAGGCCATGACTCAGCGGTTCCCATACAGTATGGTAAAATCTTTCACTTCTCAGTTTATGCCACAGACAGAGAAATGTTTAGCATGTTAGTTGGCTAACACTCATAATGCTGCTGAACTCAAGAGAATGTCTACCTGTCTATTAGTCTGGGATTCTTAGCTGAAAATTTTGATTGCAAAGACATATCAAAAATACATGCAGATAATTTGCTGAATCATGGATTTACTCTGTCATTTTAGGAGATTAATTATGCATGGGTTGCTCCAAAATGAATGCCTTCTATTTATTTCCATGAAAGCTAAAATTGTTTGTGCTTCAAAGAGAACAATAACACTATTTGGAAGAACAAATTCTTAGCTACAAAACTGTAAATTTTTTCAACACGGTCACCATCATTAGCTATTACCTTTTTACCAGTAATAAGAGCCTGCATGCCACACTTGTTGAAATGTGCACCAGCAGAGGTGACTCACCCTTTCACAGCTGCTATGCTGGCATGGTTGCTAGGAGAGTATTACAAAAGGAAGGTTGTATTTTTCTCTGGCCTGACTCTGGACACTCAAGCCTGCAGCTTAGCCAGAACTGCAATGTAGAAAACAGATATGTTGGTTCGTCTGGGTTCCAGGAAATCCAGAAGGAACGCGCCTTTCCTATTCCAAAAGACAGTGCATATCACTTTTCCCTCTGAGGTCTGTGTCTTGAACTTTTTTCTTGGTGGGGAATCCACATGTCAGCACTCCACAGATGCCATGAACTACAGTTTTGACTCCAGCTCACACTGGTAACACTATTTCACATCATCAGTAAAGATGTGTTTCAAGAAACTGTCACTCACCTTCAACCCCATGACTGTTCAACAGGTCCTGAAAAAGTCACATACAATGTTTTTTCTGATCTTGTTAAGGATTTGTGGCACCCAGCTGATGCAAACTGGAATATCCCAACACAGTCAAGCTGAGATTCAGCTCCTTACAGAGTTCTCTGGTCATAACCTGCCAATTTGAGCAGATGAGCTCATTGAAATGCTCTTAATTTTTTAGTGTGACAGGTGTACATGGCCTTCCAGAACACGACTTGTCTCTCAATCACTCTCGCCACTTTTGAAACATACCACTCACCACCTCACTGTGCTGAAATCCACTGTTTGGTCTCTATAAGTGTTCAGCAAGCACCAGTGAATGTCAGTGGGTGTAATTTCTTCTGCATGGAGGAACTCAGTGACATACTTCCTCTTCATACACACTTCCATGACTCTGTTTTGTCCCCCTGCTGCCATCTGTCACACAGCAATAAAATGTAATGGAACATTGGCAAGAAGGTTCAACCTCTACTGCCATACCCCCAACATCTACCTCTGATGTCATGGACCAACATAATAAAATAAGAGGCATTACTTTCAGAGTACTCGTCATTCGTAGTATTCCACCACTAAAGAGGAATGCATTTTTGAATAGTATTTGAAATTATGATGTGTCATTAAAATGCAAGGGATGATTTCACATTCAAAATAGAAGACAGACTAAAAAGTAAGAGTTTTGTTGCTGAGTAATGTTGGTTCCTGAGTATTCATCCAAAAGACTCTGTGGAGATGAGACACTGGCTTGACTAGCATTTTCTTTTGATTTTTGTCTTGGATGTATGATTTCTTTCTGGCCTGCACAACCAAGGACAGACTTTGGTGTTGCATAGTTACTTTGCATCTCAGTCATACGTTGATATACTGGTATCTATGTAAAGAACAGAAAAGGAATCTTTTAATAGTTTAGAAAGGGAAGATAAAGCTCTGATGCATTAGGTAACAGGTAAACTTGAAAACAATCAGAAGTCTTCAATCCCAGTAAAAAAGCCACCAGTTGTGCTTTGATTAAATATTCTAATGAGACCCAGGAGTGACCTTGCAGATTTGCCTACCCTTCTCTGGTTTCTTTTGGTAGACAATCCAGTTGTATGGCAGCAAGTGACTTTGACACAGACATTCTGGCATGGATGAAGGTGCAGTACAGGGGAACTCCATAAAATGCCTTCCTGACCAACATTTTGCATGTAGTACTCTTGTCACCTGCTAGTATAGAAAACAGGATCAGAGAAAAGAGGATCTTCTAAAACTCAAATATACTTGTGGACTTCTGCATGTGGTAATGAATAAATAACTGTTCAGTAGCTCTGATTTAAATCAGGAAAAGGTTTTATGTAGAGAGATTTCTAGCATCTGTATGTCACTTGAACTGTTGAGTCAGTTCCTGAATGAGGCTAAAAAATTTAATAATAATACTGCGTAAATATAAGAAAGTGGATGAGAGCAGGAAGGGCTATATTTAGAAAGGTTATGGTGTTGGGTTTTTTTGTTTTTATTTTTGTTTTTGTTTTGATTTTTAAACTGATGAATTACTGATTCCTTGTGTACAGCATATAAAGTTAATCGCTGTTGTCTTCTTGCAATTTTATTGTTGTTCCTGCAAATAGCATTACCTACCAACACAGTTGTGTTTTAGGAAGGACTTTCTTATAAACCGAGTCAACAATCAGAACTCCTACAGAAGCTACTTTAAGAGAAATTGAAAGGCATCTCCCAAAAACTTTTAGCAATAGATTAGAGATAATCAGGTCAGTCTACAAGCAAGGAAATGAAAGTTCTTAGGTATCAGACATAGTCATATGGCTGTTCTCCAGTTCAGAAAGCAATGAAATATGCTCCCATAGAGTGCAATAACGTGATCTCGGGATTATTCAGATTGTTAATACTGAGGAACAAAGTGTTCCTTTGTTTGTTCTACACTTCAAAAGTGCTTATAATTGAAAATAGCAGTACTCATAGAGACCTTTGGAAGCAAGTTAGTGAATTACAGCTCTCTGTTGGTAATAGAAATGTAAAGTTTGCTTTTTCTTATACTGACAAGCTCTAAGTTTTGGGGTATTCTATTGAAAATTTGGAATAATTTTACTGTTTGTAGTAAGATTGTTTTTTGTAAGATTGCAATTCCACCAAGTAGACATGCAAAAAGTAAAACATTTGAGTTACATTTAGTTAATATTATTCTTATTCCTAGACCAAATAATAACTCAAATACTTATTTTCATTACATCAATTTTTGCTTTGTCAGATGGATAAAACAAAGAAGAAATGTGAAACATCCAGCTGAAATTAATATCTGTCTGTTCCAACCTGAGCAATTCTATAATTCTATGGTTCTGTGTTCTTTTCTTGAAACTTATTCAACTAATACACATTTCCCTGCCACCTACATTATGCATCCCACAGAGTTATTCCCCTCCTGTTGAGCAGTTTGTATTTAGCTGCTGCTTCTCATTGAGGCTACATAAATGGAAGGGAGTGGATTTATTTCTCATTATGTTTTTGTAAAACTTTAACCAGAAGACAGCTAGAATACTTATTTGACTTGGTTAGCCTCTTTTTCATTATTATTTATTGATCTATTTACAGCTGTTGATAAAGAATTACATTTTATAGCCTGGACAGTGTAATAGCTTTTTACTGATAGAAGTGTTCGCCAACATTCATTGCTATGCAAACAAAGGTGAGACAAATGTGAGACACAGGTATGTTTGGTACATTATTCATTCTAAAACACATCATAGCAGTTAAGTCTGACACTCTAGGAAACAGCTCTCATTTTAATACTATAACTTATAAATTATACAGAATGTCCCATAAACAGAGTTTCCAAATTGATGCAGTTTCAATCAATCATTTGTTTACAGTTTTATCTGGGAATATGATAAACCAGAATCAAATGTGTGTTGTGATACTTGGAATTAAGGATCTGAGTTCTTCTCAGAGACAATTGGTTGAATTGATATTCATATACCTAAAGGCAGCATAACAGTAGAACTGATTTTTAATTAAATGAAAATCATTCTAGGAGGCATTTTTGGTTGTGACAATTTTAAGAGATGTCTGAAAATGTCTGCAGTTTTTTCCCATTAAGAAAAACAATTTTATTTTTTCTTTCAGAGGGAATTATAGGATTCTTACTGTTGACAAACACAGCCTAAGATTTGTACAAATTTTGATGCATGAACTTGATATTTTCTATAGAGTAGTCCCTTCTGTTTTTATGCCGTATTTCTAAATCCACATAATGTTGAACTCTGGAGCCTGAATCATTTTCTCAGTCTCATCAGTATGAATCCAAGCTACCGACTTCATTGCTTCTAGTGAATATACTAACCTTATGCTAAAACAAAGTATGACTTTAAATCTTTATCAATAATGTCCCCTCCCCTGCTCTTCTTTGTCTACTTAGTACACAAAAAAATTAGCTTATTTACTTCCTTCTCCCAAGTCTTCTCTCTCCCTATTAGAATCCCAGGCTGATATGCTATGTTGATCAACTCTAGTAATTGCTCACATTTAATTGTTTTCTTACTCTGGAATCACATTAACAGAATACTAAGAGGTTTTTTGGTAGATGGATCTTCACCTTGTCTTATGCAAGAATAGAATTCTAAGAATCTGTTAAGTATCCAGGACAGTTAATAAGCACAGTGAGATCTATGTCTGAGAGATAAGTTGAGTAGTAGTTGAGTTTGTAGTTGAGTTATGCAGTGGGTTGTAGGATCTTACTTTTTCATTTCTTCTTCTTATATTGAAATTACTGTTAGTAACACATGGCACTTTTCTAGTGACATCTGCTCTATCTGCCTTAGCCCCTTTGTCAGATAGATCTCTTATTCAGAGTCCTCACTGGCATCTTTATCCTTTTCTCTGGGGGAAGAATACATTTTTTATATTTATACCCTATTCCAGCTTTCCATTTTCTCTGCCCATACTGGGTATTAATTAAGTACACAATAACAAGGGTAGCCTACAGAATGATGCATGAAACAAGCCATTATACTTTTCTCATTTAAAACTAAGTAATAGTAAGTAAAAACTTACTAATATAGTTTCCCTATTGGCTTCATTTTGGCCATAAAAGCAAAGATTAGTGAGATGTTCTAATTAGTATGCCAGCTATTCATTCTGCAGTGTCAGATAACAAATGTACCTTCAGCTAATAAGTATGCTGTTCTGTAGCTTCATTTACATGAGCAATCAATCCCTCCCCTCCAATGTGAAGAGATTGTCATTTTTAACTGAAAAATTCAAACGATTCTCTGGGCACTCTTAGAAGAGACACAGTGGAATGGATGACTGTGCAGAAATCTGGCATTAAGAGATGCTATGCCCACTTTTTAGTTTCTGCATTTTGTATAGTTCAAGAATCATTTTTAAGGCCCATCTATGAGTATATTTCATAGCGCTGATCTGATGAGGATTTATAGCAAATGATTTCATAATGCAGTTAGATAGCTAATAAAAACTAATTAAAGTGACTGTGTAGTGTTGACCTACTCCTGGAAAAAAATACAAAGAAGAAATTTAATAACAGGCCTAGGAGAAGATTCTGAGACAATGGAGATGCTAAAGAATGACTTAATTTGATATTTTATGACATACACAGATGAGGTGCTACTGACCAGAAGGGACAAGAACATAATAAGCAGCAAGCTGGCTGGGCTCATCACAAGTTTTAAGCTAGATTTGATGAGGGAAGGAGACACGCTTCTGAGTGAAAGAGAAGAGCTAAAGAACACTTTCACTTAAAGAAACAGCAGGAAAAAAACTCAGATTTGTGCCAGGGAAATTTGGGAGGGCTTCTCCAAGAATGTAATACAGCTGGCAGTCCAGCTAAGTATCTCCACACCCTTTAATGACACCTTTCTGATAGCACAAAAGCTCTCCATCCCTCCGCATAAGAAATCAAGCATTGGTCAGAAGAGACAAGGGAGTGTACTCCATTTATAAATGAGAAGGGAGAACTGGCAACAACAGACATGGAGAAGGCTGAGATATTCAATGAGTTCTTTGTCTCGCTCTTCACTGGCAGTCAGGCTTCTCATGCCTCTTATGTTCCTGAGCCTCTTGGCACAGGTCATATGAACAAAATACCTCCACTGTAAAAGCAGGGCAAGTCAGGAATCACCTCATAAGGCTAACTGCGTAGAAGTCCATGGGGCCAGATGACGTGCATTCCAGGGAAGTGAAGGAATAGGCTGATGTGGTCGCCAAGTTTCCATCAAGTTTGAAAAGTTGTGGCTGTCAGGCAAAGTCCCTGATGACTGGAAAATGAAAACATCACTCCTATTTTTAAGAAAGGGAGAAAGGAAGACCCAGGAAACTACAGGCTGGTGAACCTCACCTCTGTGCCTGGGAAGACTGTGGAGCAGATCCTACTGGAAGATATTTTAAAGCACATAATATATGAGGAGGTTATCCGAGATAGCCAGTATGGCTTTACCAAGGGCAGATCATTCCCGGCCAATTTGGTGACCTATGATGGAGTGATGTCATCAGTGGACAAAGGAAGGGCAGCTGATGTAATCAACATAGAATCACAGAATCACCTAGGTTGGAAAAGACCTACAAGATCATCCAGCCCAACCATCCACCTATCATCAATAGTTCTCACTAAACCATGTCCCTCAACACAAAATCCAAATGTTCCTTGAACACCTCCAGGGTTGGTGACTCCACCACCTCCCCAGGCAGCCCATTCCAGTGCCTGACCACTTTTTTAGAAAAGTAGTATTTCCTAACATCCAGCCTAAATCTCCCCTGGCACAGCTTGAAGTCATTCCCTCTAGTTCTATCACTAGTTACACAAGAGAAGAGGCCGACCCCCAGCTCACTACATCCTCCCTTCAGGTAGTTATAGAGAGCAATAAGATCTCCCCCGAGCCTCCTCTTCTCCAGACTGAACAATCCCAGCTCCTTCAGCTGCTCCTCATAAGGCCTGTGCTCCAGACCGCTCACAAGCTTTGTCACCCTTCTTTGAACCTACTCCAGGGCCTCAATGTCTTTCTTGCAGCGAGGGGCCCAAAACTGGACACAGTACTTGAGGTACGGCCTCACTAGAGCTGAGTACAGGGGACAATCACTTCCCTTTTCCTGCTGGCAACACCATTCCTGATGCAAGTGAGGATGCCATTGGCCTTCTTGGCCACCCAGGCGCACTGCTGGCTCATGTTCAGCCAAGCATCAGTCAATACCCCCAGGTCCATTTCCTCTACATAGTCTTCCAGCCACTCCACCCCAAGTATACAGCATTGCCTGGAGTTGTTGTGGCCAAATTAAAAAAAACATGGACTTATGTAAGGTCTTTGACATAGTCCCATACCACATCTTTATCTCATTATTGTCTTCCAGTATTTGATGGGACACAGGGAAATGGCTTTGAGCTAAAAGAGTGGAAATGTAGATGTTAGGAAGAAATTAATTACTCTGAGTGTGGTGAGGCACAGGATTGAGTTCCCCAGAGAAGTTGTGAATGTCCCATTCCTGCAGATACTTAAAGTAAGGTTGGATGGGACCCTGGGCAGCCTGATCTACTAGTTGGCAACCATGCCCATGGCAGGGAGCTGGAAAAAGATTGTCTTTAAAGTCCCTTCCAACACAAGGCATTCTGTGATTCTGTTATTCCATAAGCAATAGCTGGCAATGCAGCTTTATTTTCATGTCAAAACCAGTTCAATTGCAAGGTGTCCTGGAATTTTTGATTTCTAGGTCTGCTAAACCAGGCAAAATAGCCTCCAGCATAGTTCTGGCATAAACATCACTTTAATTTTTTATATGCAATCCTTTCCTCCTCCATTCCTGTTGCAACTTGGAAAGATTACCTCCAAAGGGACAGTATTCCTGGGCCTGAAGATGAATAAAGCAAAAATTTTTTGTTCTTTTTAAGTAACTAGATTGAATTTCCTCTTGTTATGTGGGCTGTTTTGCAAAGCATGTTGTACAATTTAAATTTTTGTGAAATTATAGAACTTTGTTTGTTAGAGTATGGTATAAAGCAGTGATTATATTAATAGTAAATCTAGAGAACACGTTTTCTATTAAAACAATAGCCACATGCTACAGCAATTCAGGTTACTTGAAAGTTTAAATTACCATGACACCTGCTAAAATTGAGGATTTTGAAGACTAGCCTTCTTATGTATTTCCCACTGCCGGGTGCAATTAGTTGTTCCAAGCACAGTCATTAGTTCTTTCAAGTCATAGTGCCAGTTTTCTCCTCCAGGAATATAGGAATAGGAATATAAGCATATAGGAGCCATAAATCTGAAATGCACCTTCCATAGACAATGAAACATATACCATTGCTTAAATAAAGAGTAACTCTTGTAACTTTATAAATAAGAGATGGGTCACAGAATCACTTAAGTTATATCAATGTAACTGAGGAGAGAAACAGCTCTAAAATAAGTAAATATATATGTCTATTTCCTATTTCATCTGACTTCAAAAAAATATTTGTAGCTTTTGGTTTAAGGTGGTTAATGACACAAGTTTATAGCCTTAAGGAAATGGATTTGTTCATTACCTGGAAAGTATTCTCATTATTTGTTAAAATAAATATCTTACCTCTTCAGCACTGATTTCAGATGCTTCCAGATTTTTCTTTTAGTGAACGTAGTTTTTGTGCTTCTCAGTGGCTTTATTGATCTCTTTGAAAAACTTTTTTGCAAAAAGTTGTTGAAAATGTGTTTGACCATAAGAATCTATCTCAACTTTGTTCTAGGATCAGACATTGGGATTCACAGCCATACAGATGCTGGACAGATCTCTGATTCAGAGATAACTGGACAGAAATGGACTGACCATGACCTCATGATGTTTAATAAAAGCAAATGCAAGATATATCTGTGATAAATTTGGGAGCTTAACCCTAACCAGCAGCCAAATATCTAAGCAGATGTTTGTGCATTCCCCACCTGTATCCCTCCCTCGCTTCCTCCCTCTCTCCCTTCCTTCCATCACTTTCTCTTTCCTTCTCTCATTCTCTCCTCCTCTCCTTTTCTTTCTTAGTTGCATTTATTCTTAACTTCTTGAGATTATCCAGATGCAAAACTGAAAAAACTGATTAATCTTAATTTTTGTGACGTGACAATAACATTGTGGTTTTTCTGGTTTGCTTTTATACTTCCCTTTTAAAAGAGTAAATCTTTCCTTTTTGGTCAAAAGGCACCATATTAATCTATTTGGTATATTGAAATAGAATTACTTCCAGCTTGTCAGCTTTTGTGTTTGTGTGCGTATGTGTCTTCGTGTGTAATGCAATGGCAACTGTGAAAAGAAAAAGAGAGTCCTGGAATGAGAAGGTAAAATGTATGTGCCTCTTTTTAAATGTTGTTTTTTAAACCTATTGTTTTCCCTCTGCAGTATTTCTTTTACAGTTGGCAAACAGTGGCAAATGTAAAACTGATATTTTTACAACAAATATTTGTTGTATTCCAGCTTCTGCATATTCAAATTACATCAAAGCAACAGAAGAAAAGCAAGCACAAGATTATACTTACAGAGAATCTGTACTAAACTGTGTTTTCAACATGCCCCACAATTGGTATGGAAACGTGGTGTTGGACGGGAGGCTTCCACCCCCCAGAAACTGAAACTTTGATGGTAAACAACATATGAAAGTAGGTAACATCATCCAGGAGACAGCATGATTGCAAGGAAATCGTAAGTATGCTTGCTAGATCTGACCAGATTCAGCATTAAAGCCGCATCAGTATCAAAAGCAAAAGGACCATGAACAAATTCCTTCCATTTACCTGGCAAGGCAAATAGCTAAGACAACCACAATTAGGTTAGCAAGGGAAGACGGGAGTGGCAGTGGGCTTTTCAATCTTGTTGAGCAGTGCTGAGGATTGTATGGTTACATATTTCTGTTTTAAAAGACCTTGCTCACACACTTATTTCTTGTTGTTTGCTACTGACTCGTGATAAATATTCATATATTTTTTTACTGTGAAAATAAGTGGAATCAAAAGTTGTTAATGTCTCCAGTAAGTCATCATGGTACGACCCAATGGAATGTGTCCTCCAACCGGTCTCAGCAGCATGGCAAGTCTGTAGTGGCACTGCCACAGACACCCATCTTCCATGTGCCCATCTACCTGCATGCCCATGGTCCGTCTAGATTCTACTGCTGGGGCTATTCAAAGCCACGTGTAAGAATCAGACACCACCATGATAGTCCATGGTGATACAATGGAATATTTGTCCAACACTTTTTGCCTTTGGTCTCCTATTCAGATGCTGGTTATCCTGCTGCTGGTTTGCAGCATAGCTCACCAGGGTCAGTTGCTTTGTTTTGTACTCAGGTTATAGCCAAATGAGGCTGAAGTATACTTGTCTCTCAAGCGCTTTATGCTATGAAGACTTGAGGATCTGAGATTTCCATTCTACTGTCACCATTCTCTCCTCAGCCTGCCTGATTTTTCAACAAGCTTAAGGAAAGAGACTAAACACTGCAATCCCAAGTCATTCTTTTAATCCTCTGTGGGCTGAGTTCTGCAGGCGCCAAAGCCTCTGAACACTCCTGAACACTTTCAATCCATTTTAAGAATTCATTAATGTTATTTGCAGTGATTCTTCTTCCACAGCAGTACAGTACACTTTGTTTTAACCATTTTAATTTAGATTGGCTTATTTTTGTCTGTTGAAATGTTTCATTTCAGTTTTTAATTTAAACACAGACACTCCACCCATATAGAATAGTAGAAAAAAAATAATAATGTGCAGCTTTACTCCACATTTCCTAAATGGAAAATAGTTATTGTGTTTGTCTCAAGCTCTGATGAGCATGTAGGATCATTAAAATATGCCTCCCAGTTTTTCACAAGATCAATATATAATTTCTAGAGATAAGCTGAATTAATTGTATTTGCCTAGCAAGATAAAAATGTGCATGAATGTGTATGAGTATGTGAGCAATTTTTTGTGTGTTTTATTTAAAGCAATTTGTATCAGTTGCTAATTTTCAATTTTCATATTCTGTTTTATACTGCACAACACTTTTGGCTAGCATATTTTTATATTTGAAGGCTGGGATACATTCTACATTCATCAAAATGTCAATCATTCACTATGAAAATCTCCCCTTTTTTTATCAGTTTCTTATCTTAGGATGCAGGTGCAAGTACATTTAGCACTGCCATTTGTGTGTACATGATCTGCCATTCTCCTTGATAGATCTAATAGTTTCATGGGCATTGATGTAAACCAGTGCACAGAAGTAGAATTAAATTATAATCTGTTGGAAAATCTACACTGGCAAGCATTGACACTCCTGGCACTTGTTTGACATTCTTGTACTGGAAAAAGTAACAGCTGTTTATCAATGATGTATTAGAGATGGGCACAAACCAACTGGTGTGCACATTCACACAGCAAGGAGAAAACAGCCATTGGTTAAGTTATCCCTAGTCTCATACTCCATGCATGGCTTGCACCTGTGTCTTCAGTGGTTACTGACCTTGATTTCAGACTCAAGGTCATACTGTTTGAAAGTATTTCCACTAGAAGTAGCATTGCAATCACCCAGGCCATTAGGTTCCATTTGTTTGAAGCAACACCACAGAGCACAAACAAATGTTTAGAGCCACTGCTACTGTAGAGGTGGATATCTCCAGAATGGGTATGTGAGAGGGTCATGCTCTTAAAGGACAGCTCCTGAAAGAGCCTTAGTCCACCACAGATATGAAGAAGAGAGAATGAGCACATATCAGGAAGTAGCGATTTTCAACATTTACTTGTGACCTCCAAGTTATAAAACAGCCTCTGAAAGGGCAGAAGCTTCTTTATGATTCTTGTGCATGTGTATGTGTGTGTGTAAAAGAGACTAAGTGCCAGGTGTGCCTAGAAGTAGTACAACAGTGAAGAGAAACATTTGAGAGTAGAAGAAAAAAACGTTACCAGTGAGAAATGGTTTGCTGCACATTTCAGGTATGCCACAGATTTTATAAAGTCACTGCCCAGAACTGTTTCATCTGTTGCAAGGACACAGTAAATGTGTGAAGTGGCTCCGAGGGCAAGGTTGATAAATCTTAGCACAAACATGCTTGATCTGCAGGGTTTCTCTCTTTCCTTTCAGATCTGTTTTCATGTTTGCTTTTTGTTTGTTTGCTTTGTTCAGCCTCATAGTAAAGACATTACGCGCGGCCATTTGCAGGGAAAACGGCATTTTCAAAATAGAAAACATGAAATCTTAAAAATGCAAAAAAAAAACCAAAAACTAACTAACAAACAAGGAAAGGGAATTGTTACAGAAAGAAAATGGAACTGTCAGTTGAAACTAACTTAATAAGGGTTGAAGCTGACCATTTTTGCTTTCTCAGCCAAGTTTTAAACATCTTCAGGAAAAGCTTTGTGCTTAGGCTTAGAGGAATCAGATGAAGCTGACTTTTGAGAGATATGTATTATCTTTAATAAATAAGACATACAAGATAAAAGAACAATGTTTCAGCCTGACTACCACTTTAGCCTTGCTTTGTCTACAGGTTCACTGAACGTTTCTTGTACTGGTTTACACAATGAGGCATATAATATTTCCATGGTTTTGTACAACAAATCTGACAAACAAGAAAAACTGGTATTGCTTTATATTCTTTTAAATGTAATTTAGTTATAGTTAGTTAGAGAAATAGCTGACTTCACTGAAGGTCACAGTACTTCAGCACTGATAGGTTCAGCAGACAATGTGTTTCCTGTTTGGGAGATTCAAGGAACAACAAGATGCATCACACTGTATCTGAAATCCTTCCTAGAGAAGGTCAAGAGATAGGCAGCAAGGGGACATTGGCTCACTAAATCCTATTTACCTGTTACTGGTTATTATTCTCTTCATCAGCATCTGATTACTTCTAATCAGTCACTAACCAGATATTCTGTGGCTCCTGAAGCATCTCTAGGAGCAATCTGAGTAGAGGCATTGTTCAGATTGCACTGTAGGATGCCATTTTTCTCCCTATTCATAGGTCCAATGTCATGTGGAAAAGGAAAAAGTTTGGCAGAAGATAAAACCCTTGCAATCAAGCTTGTCCTCAGAGATCAGAGGGTTGAGGATTGGCTGTGCTTACATTTTGAGTGATGCCGAGTCCAGTCACATTCAATATATGAACTATCACGATTATGGATTCACAAATTTCACACTGCCCAATACATCTAGTCACACCATCCTTAAGGAATTTGGTTGCATTCAATGAGAACACTCACGGCCACATTAATGAATAGTGCAGTTTGTTAAAGCAACAGATTACAGATTATTTTGATTTGTTTGATGATAAATACACTGTCTGCAAAGCATAAGAAGTTAACGAAGAACATGAATAATACAGCCAACCACAAACAAATTAAATTATGGAATAATTCTTCAGAAATTTCTAGGTTTTCTAGGGAAGCACTCAGTACAACAGAGTATGTGAATCTTACCTAATAGGCATCCCCATTGGAGGGAAAAGTGGCTCAGCCCACTGACTAGTTCTAGAAGCCAGCTAAGACCTCCCAGCTTGTCTGTGATGGTATCTTCCCCAAAAAATCCTTCTGTCTTCAGCATTTGTATACTATTTTCATACTTCAAGGTGAACCTTGAGTGACTCTAGTTACACATATCTTTGTCTTGCAATGCTTACTCAGAGAATGTTTTGGAAAGAAAGGGTATAAATCTGCTTGCTTAGAGTTGGGTCAGGAAAACAAGACATATTCTTGTTTCCAGTTGTATCAACAAGTCTCCATCCCTTCAGGATGATCACAGGGCTCGACAATGGGACAGCCATTCTGCTCTTCACTTCATGTTGTTTTTTTATTAGACTCAGCATACCAGGATCCCCTGGATTTTGTTAACAATCAAAGGTTTGCAGGTCTTATGTTGCTTAGGGACCTATCATGGAATGGGTTACACTGCACACTGGAGGTTTACCTTCTCTCAAGAGGAGCACATTCCAATAAGTTATCTCTGATAAATATTCTACACAATCCACCCTGAGACTATAGCCATTTAAGCTTCACAATATTTAGAAGGAACTGGAGTGGTCATGTGCAGTCCTGTTTTTAGGATTAGAGCTCAAGGGGCTCTCAGGCTGCTCACTATTTATGGGGTAAGATGATTGACTCATAGTGTTTAGCAGAACAGTGTTATTAATCGTGAACAAGGCCTTGCAGTACTCAAATCAAAGAAGGAGGCAGGAGGTAGAAGGGAGCATATGTCACACAAGGCAGCAGAGATTTCTCATCTCCTGGACTAAGCAGTTACTCTATCATCTGTTTCAAGAAAACTCTGCCATCTAGGTGGACATAACTGACATTTGCTTCCTACATTGATTTACACAAAAAACATTCTTGGTCTTCAAAGTTTCAGACATAAATATTATAATTTTATTATATTAACAGTAAAAGACTACTGGATTGGTATGCTTGCACACCTACTCTGACCAACGAGTGCTGAGCTACAGCTGCAGTTCTCCCTGTTTCTCCTAGGACCTGCAATCCCCAAACCCAAATTTGAAGACTCCCTACATCCCTTCTCTGGAGTTTTGTAGCAAGCCTGGGATATGGGTAAGCTTTCTACTTTCTATCTAGTCTCTTTTTGTCATTATAATCTCCTTTGCCAAACTCTCTTCTTTGTTTCATAATTATAGCATCTTTATATTCAATGACTATACAGATATTTAGACTAGAGCTTGGTTGAGATTGCAGACAGAAGATTGCCTGTAGGAGTCCATTTTTTATTAATGGCATTGCTGTGTATGTATCTCCACATGAAGCACTTACAGAAGTAGTCAAGCATTTTAAAATAACTCTCACATTATATTTCATTCAAATTGATATTCAAATGCAAATGTAATTCTACCATGATGATTGTGAACAATGAATTACTTAAAGCACTTAAATACACATTAAGAACATTATGCTTTTATTCAGTTTACACCTGTTTATGAGAAATTTGCAATCATTCTTAACAGAAGATCTTTATTAATGATGTTTAATGAAAGCTCACTACTGACTATTAGACTAAAAAAAAAAACACAGCAGTGTGTGAGACTTTGAAATTCAGTTTATATTACTTCTTAAATCCTTGAAGTAAATCTGTACTGTCTGTGGACAGTTCTTTGAAAAGAAGAATAAAGAAACCTTAATGATGGTATCAAACTTCCAAGGTGAATCACATTATAGAAATATAATTACAGAAGACTTTGAAATTAGTTTTAGACAGTATGTCAGGCAACATTTAGTTTTAAAAATGCCTGAGAAAGACTTTTGAGTAGCTTTTACTCCTGCCATTTATAGATGATGTATAGAACTTACAGAAACCATAGTTAGAATTTGAATTCTTTACGACTTAGAATACATGCCATCTACAGCAGAACTTCTTTTTGCATCTGCAGTGTAAAATTTTCATTAAAGATGTAAAGCAAAATTTTGTTTTTTCACTAAAAAAAAAAAGTGAAAGTTGTAACAGAGAAAGTAAATGTGAATGCATAGCAAAATATCTTCCTATGACCTGTATCTCATCTGCACTTCAAAAAAATCAGGCAATACAAGAAAAAGATTCACATGCAGTTGTAGAAGACTGATTTGTCTATGTCAGTATACTACGTGAAGCCTGGCTGCTAAATGATATTATGGGGCATGTGCCCAAGCCTGCTACTGGCATAACGCAAGCTGGAAGGGGTTGGGAAATAGAAAGAACAGGAGATGGTAAATCCACATTGATGACAGTAGAGAGAGGCACAGGTAACAGCAGGTATTTCTATTGAGTTATAGCAGCCTCAACACGAAGTTGTATCACACATGTGAAGGACGTCCCACTACTAGTAAGTGTGCTCATAGACTAAATATTAATCCAGAGACAAAGAGGCACATAATTGTACCGATTGCTGATCTTACATCTTGATTTGCACTGCACAATGGTTTAGTAAAGGTATATTATATTGAAGAAAATCTGAAATTAAATTATGGTTGATGAGATTTGTTTTGGCATATTTTGCCATTCTGATGTGACTTGAAATTACTATTAGAGCATAGCAACTAAAGTGAGTTGTCTCATGATTTTGATAGTTATTAGAAGTGTTATTAAGCTCATATGATTATTCTTCCAAGTAAAGCTAAATAATAGGCAGTAGGTATCTGCAGCCAGAGGTAGTCACTTCTTGTTTTAATAAATTTTTACTGTGTGCTTAGTTAAGTTAAGCATTTTAAATTCTTTCATTGTCCTTTGAGATGCTGATTGATTGTGACATGGCTCTTGGGTCAATACTGCTGTGGCACATCAAACTGTTGCCACTGTAAGCTGTGTGACTGCTTTATAGAAAGCAATCTGTCACTTTTCCCTGTGTTCTCCAGGTATGCTAGTTCAGCAGTTTTCTCTGTGCTAAGTGTTTCCTCTAAGAGTGCTATCCATGGATATGTAAACTGCTTTCATTGGCGTATTTTTCTTTTCTGAATGTGATAACTTCATGAACAAAATACAACTAGCATCAAAATGGAAACCAGTAATTTGTTTTATAATAGTCTTTAGCAAATAGAAAAGGGTTATCTGGATTCAGGATATATTATTACATTTTTGCTTGAGCTTCAGCTATGGAATACTGACTACTGCTAACCAAGTCCATAACCATAGCTTAACAAAACGGGCTTAGAGAAGAGATCCTGTGGTTTCTCACTTTCTTTTTTCTCAAGGTCTCATTATTTACCACTCTTAAAAGCTTCAGAAAATAACAGTACTTCACACTTGTAACAAGTAAGGAAGGGCCTGAAGTTTTGCATTTTACCTGTGGGAAGACATTTGTACTTTAAAAGCTTTGTGAGAGTCAGCTAGCAACCAGAAAACAGTTGCACTCATGCTACTTAGCATAGTTACTTGTGCATACTGTTTTCTATCTGTTTTCTATCAGCTATGGAGCTCATATCTTCCTGGACTGCCGTATCATCAGACTAAGAAGGAATAAATCTACACAATTATTACTGAGTCTTGATCAGTAATTTGTAGGGTGGAATGTATCCCCTGGCTAATATCAGAAAGTATACAATGCTTTATTAAAACTCAAGATCACAGAGAAGTTAAAAACAAACATTTGCTGTGGGTAGTTTTCAACTGGACTTCACTGTATACAACAGAAGTTAAAAAAAGAGTGGAGCTTATGTACAGCAGCATCTGTGCTGTCAAGTTAGTCTTAATTTCTAACTACCATATTCTGCTAACTTACTGGTATTCTGAAAGCATTTATCTTTTGGCCTCTGTCTTTTCTGAAATGATGGTCTGAAATACACCTTAAACAGAAAAGTATGTGGCTATGGCTACTTATTGTTTTCTACCCATTCTTTTGCTGTGATAAAACAGAAAATTAAAAGTACTAGTTTTTGATTCTAACGGACTAAAATTGCTCCTTTGCAATGGTACCTACATACTATAATTACATATGGTCAAGAAAAAAATTGCAGTCATTATGTGTCCCTGTATTGCTAGCAGTACTTGACAGTCATGCAAAAGAAAAAAAAAAAAAAGGTTACTTAGAAAAGCTCTATCCAGTAACTGCTTCAAAAGAGGAGCTATGCAAAATTTCACACTCACAAAAGCAGTGATTTATGGGTTTTTAATTTAATGAGACTTCTAAAGGAAAAATTCTCATACTTCTATCATTAATTGCTTTTCTTTTTTTCAAATAAGAGAAAACTAGTGTTTCAAATAACAGTATAAGCTCTTGTAATAAGCAAGAGCTAGTTGGGTATGCTTATTTCTTTAAACACTCAGATGCTTCGAAGAACACAACCTTTTACCAGTCCAGATCAATTCAGAAGATGCTAAATTTAGACCCTTGAAATTTGAACATGAAATGACTGGGTTTTTTTTAGAGTTAACTTGTTACTGAATTCCTACTGCAGCCTTCGTTTTTCTTTAGCAAAATTTTCACTTTGAGCACTGTGAAGATAATTTTTGTCATAGATTTTAGAATGCAAAACAATTACTTTGATCAATATTGTTGGATTTTTTGTTTTGTTTTTGTTTTCTTTTTGGAAGAAGTGGTACAAAATAAGGGAGGGTGAAAATACATATTAAACCTGAAGCCATTCTAATTTGTTTCATCTTGCATGTCCAACCCCACAGAAGATATGTTAGATACCTATTTTTACTCCTAAAGATTCTGCTCAGAATCACCCAGAAGTTACCAACAACATTGGAAAGTTCTGGATAACCTTTACTTGCCTGGTGTTGCACAGGTTGAGAACAGTTTTTCCTGCTGGATAAGCAGCTCCTAATGAAGTCAGCCAAATTTTGTCAGCTCATCACAGGTCAAGATTGGAAAGTGTCTTGTTAATTCTTGTGCATGGGTACAAATTGGAGAAAGCACAGGAACGCTTCCTATTTTCATATTTTAATTGTTGTGTGGACTCTCAATAAAAGAAATCCAAAAGATTTTCACATTTCTGAGCATATGCAAATATCCATACCTCATCCTACAAAGTAGATCCCACTGAAGGGTAAAGAATAATCAAGATCTCTCCAGTAGTCTTTTTTTTAACACATCGCTACTCCCTATACTCTGGCAACTGATGAGAGAAAAGGTAGCAATAGTCACCCTGAGTTCAATGGCAACATATGTTATCCAGGTAGATGAAAGCTGAGGCTTCTATCCTTTCTGTGGCCTGGACTTCTGTCTCCTGTGATAAGAGACAAATGTAGATCATGAGAAAAAGGTAGGTTGGATGGATTCACTTTCCACTTTAAGCTGTAGAGATTTTAGCTTTCATGACATGAGATTACATGGATGGGTGAAGAGAAGTTGAAGGCAAATTTGGTTCCTAATAGCTAATATTCCAGTGCTCCCAAAGCTCATTTAAAGAGCTAAGCATTTCTTCACCGCAGTTGATTATAGTGTTTGAGCACTCCACAGAAACAATTTCTCACTGATTTGTAGGAAGAGATGTTATTGACATTACTTTTATTTAACCTTCAGTAGTACCTAAATTGTGATTTTCAGTTGCAAAGAGATCACAAGAGAGAACTCTCTGGAACAACAAATGTTAACGTTTATTTTTCAAAATTCTATTTTGGCAAATAAACAACTGCCATGAATTTTAAGATGTCTGGGTTAAAGTATTCAAAGGCAGAACAGATAGCTGTTCTGCACCATAACTGTATCCAAATTTTGGATACACTATTCTGGAACTGCATTTACCTTAAAGATCTCAAACCTAGTTTAAAGCCTTGCCAATTTCCCCCAAGGACCTTTTTCCACCTTTGAGAAAAGCGAAACCTATCTGGTGCCTGCAGGCCCAGTACCACATAGGCCATTCAGTTGTCAAAAAACCCAAAGTTTGGGCAGTGGCACCAGTCTTACAGACAAGCATTTACGATTAGACACTGTTGCTGTTTTTTCAGTGTCTCTATCCTAATTTCTGATCTATGGGCAGATCAAAAGAGTTATTTGGGAAAGCATATCCTTCATAGCCTTTGCCAGCTGCTCTAAACAGCTGCCCAGCAGCTTCCAGTGGCATTTGGGGCGGCAGGAAGCTACTGTCCCTAAAGGGTCTATGGTAAGAATCTGTCTTTTCATCACCTCACAGCCTGGTTGTGTCAGAGATTAATTTCACATCCCTTCTACTTCTTCCTATTAAACAGCTTTGATGTTCACATGCACTCACTGATCCATATACTGAGGAATTTTTCCTATGGCTAATTCATACACCTGTGGATGAAATGTATAAATTCAATAACAGCGATTTGCTGCTTCTAGAGAGTTTCTGAACTTAGAAGTGTTAATTGTGGCTATCCATTGTCCAGACGTGTTTCTTGATACTTTCTATGAAGTTATAATTCAGTAGGTCATCGTCCAAGCATTAATCTGTGGATTTATTGCTCACATACTTTATTCCGCCATCTGGATAAAGACATTAAACTTAATAGTTTGTTTATATTAGTTCAGTATGTTTCCTACCTCAATTATGATCTAACTGCATTAAATTAGATCAACAGTTTTATCTAACCCTCACAGACGGTCATTTTATTGGGGTTTTCTTTTTGTTCGTTCATTTGTTTGATTGATTGATTGGATTTTCTTATTGTTTGTTTGTTGCCAATTTGGATTTTTCCTTACAGAAATCTATAAGTATTCTGTACTGTGATTATAAAAGCATGGGATATAAAAGAAAAAAATCTGTTTTACTTAGGTGATGGTTATTGTTTCAGAAGTATTGAAGACAATTTTTGTCTCAATGTGTTTGTATTGTATCCGTCTGTAAGCTGCACACAAAGTTGTATATTACATCTTGAAAGTCTTTTCCAACTGAGCTGATTCTATGATTCTATGAAACCGTTTAAACTGTTGTTTGTTGTCTTACTTATGAGTTCATAAGAAGTGGGGAGAGGATAGATTTCAAAGCCAGTACTATAGAACAGCCCCAAAATGTTCTAAAAAACAGCCTTCTGGACCTTCAAAGAGTCAGTTTGTTTCAATTACATATTTCTAATATCTGTAGATATAATTTTGGGTTCTGCATAAACAACAACATTTTGAATGGATCAGAGGACACAGTTTTCTCTTCAATTATTTAATTCTTTTAAAGGGATGTTCAAGTACTGTTTTTGACTCTTCTAATAAATTTTGTGATCCTATGGAAAATTAACTTTTTTCAATTCATTCATGACTAGTAATTTCTTCTAGTTAGAGCTGATGCTTGTCATGTCTGACAAACAATGGATATTGCTGTTTTTCAGATTTAGAGATTTCATTCAGGTTTGTGTATAACTCTGAAGGCTGGACTCTGACCTAAGAGGAGAAAAATTTAAATGATTGTCAGAATTATTATTGAAAATATACTTGATTAGTTCTTATCTGACTATCCAGTTTACCTGTGAGTCAATTTGTAAAAAGCAAAGTCATCATAATTTCATTAGAAACATAGCACATGGATAGCTCTTTTATTGTGTAATCTATAAGCACTCTGAATAATATCAATTAACTTCAATTAGAAAAACACAATAGTAAATTATAAATATTTCTTTAAAAAGTATGGTCTCATATGGTCTCAGTCTGGTAAAGTTGTCAGAACTAATTGTGGAAAAGCAACGAATTGTAGGCCTGAACATCCTTAAATAAAAGTGAGAAGAAATAAGGCGGAAAAAAAATATTTCTAAAGCCAAAAGTGGAATCAAAATATTGTTTTTCAGAAGGAAGATGTAAGTTTTACAGATCTTCAGGTTTTCAAGTATCCAGAAAACAATGAACTATTTGGGGCTTCACATCCTGAACACAAGGAAGTCACAGATCAAAGATGGACTTGTTTTTGTTTTCTTCTTAAACTAAACTTTTGCCTAGGAGGTGAGAGGATATGACATTTTTAAAATTCATCTATTTTTCATTAGGAGCAGCACAAAACCTCTGGAAAGCTTTTCCAAAAATAGAGAAACTGATAAAGGAAGAAAAAGGAAACTTTAACAAAGTTCAGTTGTCTTTGTGATGTATCATAGCTTTTGGAACTACATGGGTAGTCATTGAATGGAGAAAAGCAGTGAAAGGAAAGGTCTATCTGGTCCAATGTACAATTTCTAATTAGAATAAGAGAGGCTAATTAAGGATATGAAATATTAAACATAGATGTGAGAAACCTTATGATTGAAAATTCTACTAGAATGGTTTTTAACAAAAAAAAAAAGTTTCAACTCACATTTTCCAAAAAAGGAAAAAAGTTTAATCAACTTTTGTATACACCAAAATGGCTTGTATTCCATATTTTCCCATACATTTTTTTTTAAAGAAAGCTCTTGTGACATGATGCTGTTGGAGCAGATCCAGAGGAGGATCACAAAGACAATCAGAGGGCTGGAGCACTTCCCCTATGAGGACAGGCTGAGAGCTGGGGCTTTTCAGCTGCAGAGGAAGAGGTTCCGGGAGATCCTTAGAGAAACCTTCCAATAGTTGAAGGAGGCCCACAGGAAAGCTGGGGAAGGAAAATAGATATAAATTGGAGAAGGGTAGATTCAGACGTATCAGGAAGAAGTTCCTTACTGTGAGGTTGATGAGACACCGGAACAGGTTGCTCAAAGAGGCTGTGGATGTTCCCTCAATAGAAGTGCTCAAGGGCAGGCTGGATGAGGCTTTGAGGAGCCGGATCTAGAGGGAGATGTCCCTGCCTATAGCAGGAGGGTTAGAACTAGATGATCTTAAAAGGCCCCTTCCAACCATACCATTAACAGTCTTATCATCTAACATGCTACCATCTAACAGGAGGCACTGTGATTTTAGCCTTTTTTTCTTTCCTAACTTGCAAGAAATTATCTAAAAAGTTCAAAGAGTAATTTCACCACATTGCATGTAGAATATTTATCACACATCTTGGTAATACTGTTTCTCTGACTACTCAATCTGTGGCTATGGGGTTTATGTTGGATGCAGTTATACAGCTGAAAATAAAGTTTGCTCTTATCACCATAATGTATCCGGGTACAGCCAGTGTGCCTATATGCATGGTCAGTGTACTCAGTACACAGTGTACACAGTAATTCCTTGAAAGGATCAGGAACTCCTTAGCCAGTTCACATGCATAGGTGAGATAAAGAATCAGCCTGAGGCAGTGGACCAGCTTTAAAATTAACTGAGCATTCACCTTTAAATATTTGACTGATGATTACAGGAGCCTCCCAGGTGTGAATTTCAAATGGTTGCAGAAATTCCCCGGAGGCAACTCCTGTTGTGTCTAGGCCAATTTGCATGCCTAAATGTGTTGATTAACAGCCTGGGTGGAGTGTCCTGAAGTGTAATTACTGCAGCAGTATCAGATTATGCACAGATAAGACATCTGTGAAAGTCAACAGAAACTGTTCCTACAGAAATGATGACAAGGATAGTCTTCTGTATGCAGTCCTTAACAGACGCCTGTACATGCTTATTTATTGCTGTTGATACATCTTAATGTAATTGCTGGAGTGGTTGCATAGGACCAGCTGGATTGTATGAACTGAGTAGAATTGGGAGATTCCTCAAATTATTTATCTCAATGTTCTTCCACTGGGACCCTGGCAATTAACACTTCTGATGCCACCAGCCATCTACCAGAGAATCTATATGGAAGATTTGATTTGCATGCAAATTCTTATCCTTCAGCAAGATCCAGCAAACAGCCTCATTTTTGTTGTTCTCCTTTTAAGAAAAATTTTGTCTAAAACCTGTACAAGGTCATAATTGAATGGAAAATAGTACAGCAAGAAATTAGATTGAATTTCTTAATTTCTGCAGGTCTTTTGTGTATTGCCTCGATCTTCTTCCTTCTAGTGAAGAGAATAATATTTCTCCCATTTTCAAGTGGCTCCTTTTAAAAGAGCACACAAGGGTTCATGAAAACAAGTATTTTCACTTTGCGTTAAATTATGCATCTGGTATAGAAATAGTTCTGCAGCAATTACAATAATCCTTAACAATTTTACGACTTAATGTTTTTGTGACAAACTTTTCTTGCAAATATGAAGTGAAAACAAGTTGCTTAATACTTCTCCATTTTGTTATATTGCTAAAGCATTTCAGTTTAATCAAAGTTATGAAGGAACTTCTAAACAGTTTCCAGTGCTGCTGTGATACAATAAAATTGCATTGTGAAGTTGGATACAAAATAATTTCAACATAGATTTCCATTTTGAAAATACTCCTGACAGCACGTTTTGCAGAAGTAGCCCAGTCAGACCATGGGTACCACATTCAAGTATCTCCAATTACAGAACTGATCTCTTTAAGAGATAGGCAGGGCAACAGATTTTAACTATGTTTGAAGTCAATGGCAAAATCTGATTATCTAGCCAAAAAACACTAATCTAAAATATATGCTTAAATTTGGGTCATAGAGGTGAGTGCATGCTGTTGTACACTGAGTATGCAAAAATGACATGGAAAAGATGAAGTCCTTCAGTGTGACTTTTAATATATCATCATCTTCCTACTTTAACTTTTTCCTAACTCATAATCCCCATAAGAAAAATTTTGAAATAAAACATCCCACTGTGTTGAAACAGGTTTGAGTAGTTGTGCACGTGATTTATAACTATCAAAATTCAAGCAATGTGGGAGCCACCTTGAGGTGCTGTGTGAACAACACTGAGTTGAGTTTTTATCAGAAGGTGAACCTTTTACTTTTCTTGCGTTAATCATTCACAATCATAGCTTTCTCATCCAGATGTGCCTTGACTGATCTATGAAATGTGAGAAATAAAAGAGAAGTGTGGATTTCTCTGTTGCTGTTTGACTTTGAGTTCATCCCTTATTAAGTGACTTTCACAAGTGGACTACTGAATTCTTAAATACAATTAATGTAATGCACGTTAATTTTGTGGAAATATTTGTGGTTACTATTCTGAAGAAGCCTGGAAAAATCCTCCGTCAAAGGGCAAAATGTAAAGGATCTTTCTGATTAAAAGGTAATTTGATTTGCATTTGAGTAATAGAACAAGAGAATAACAGAATGACTTATGTTGGAAAGAAATCCAAGGATCAAGCTCCAACCCCACTGCCACAGGCAGGGCTGCCAACCTCTACATTTAATACTAGATCAGGTTGCTCAGGGTCCCACCCAACCTGGTCTTGAACATACCCAGGGACAACATCCACAACAGCTTCAGGCAGACTAGATAAAGAGTGCTCACCTACGCTCTGAGCAAAAAATCTGCTCACATACTCTCCAGTGACAGTTCAGTGAGACCAAATTTCACAAACATGTCTTTGTCTAGTATAAGAAAGTGGTAAATGCAAAAAATAATAAATGCTGATTCAGAGACAGTATGGAGATCCAGGAAATAAGCCACAGCCATTATTGAAAGCTTGAGGTAATGAATAAAGCCAAAATTATGGACAAGAGATGTGTTGATATTTAGACTCATTAGTCTCTTAATGTTCTTTTGAAGGAAAAAGGTGGAGAAGTGGGGAAAGAGGCAACTACTGCAGTTTTTCCTGAATAAAAAAGTCATACTTTAATCAACACAGACACTCTATGTTGAACAAAGTTGAAACCTAATCTGGCATACACCAACATAAATCCTAATAGAAAGGCTTTAAGAAAAGAAAATTATTTTTTATATTATTTTTTCCCCAGCAGCATCAAGGTTCCTGGCCTTTATGTCATGGACCATGAGCTCATTGCTCTTTGGAGTAGGATTTCAAGAGTTTGGAGTGCAAATTATACTCATACATGTGTAATACATGTGTAAACTATTAGGAAATGTCTGGCATTTTTAGATGGCTGTCTAGAAAACCACATTATTCAGCTCATCAGGACAAGTGAGGGTATGAAATTGCTGTAAGTGTCAACTTTCAGAAAGGTTATAGAAAACTCAGTTATCAGAAGGTCATGTTGCATTTTTTGCTGATGTAATACAGAGGTCCAAAAATGAAAACTATTCCAAGGATTTGGGGCAAAGGTTTTGTTTGTTTTTTTTTTTCCCCCCCTTTCTGTTATTGCTGTTGCCTAAGCCTTTTCACAAACATCCTGCCTCCTGATGTCCAACATTGAGGAGTAAGGAGCAGTCACATCTTGCACAGCTCTGATCACACTATTGGTATCTAGCATATAGTAAAAAATGTAAATCAGTGACCATAACTAATAAACAGCAGGCAATTTTGTTTGCTTGTTTACTAAAATCATAATCAGGTGGTAGTATCCTACAACTTTATTGCCTCTGGTCACTTTTGAAGAAGTCATATTTAATAAAGATCACTGCAGCATTTTAAAGAAAACACACTCAGATACTCATGTGAAGAATGACAAAGCTCTAAACAAAATACACATTTTCTCATTGGATTCTACTTAATAGGATACACACAAGACCTATATATATCATATAAATATAATCATAGGATCAGCAATGTTGGAAAAGCACTCCGAGGTCATCTTGTCCATCCTTCTACCTATCACCAATATTTCCCCCCTAAACCATATCCCTCGTTACAACATCTTAATGTTTCCTGAACACCTGCAGGGACATTGACTTCACTACCTCCCTGAGCAGCCTATTCCAGCACGTTGAATGGTCTTTCAGAAAAGAAATTTTTCCTAATGTCCAACCTATTAATAATATATTACTATTAAAGATACAAGAATATTGACACATAATGGCATTATGAATAAATATACAATAACATATTATACTGATCAGTGTATCTCAGAGACGGCTGTTCTACTCAGTTTCCTGTTGATCCTTTCTACTTTTGAACAGCTTTTAGAATCAGCAGATGAAAGTCTTGAGCCTCAGATCCACCAAAAACAGAAAATCATATTCAAGATTTGTAGCAACGTTCAGTGCCTTTGTAATATCACTGACTTTCATTTTTGGTGAATTACCCTAAATATGATGATTATATGAGAAGGAAATATATATATTTTCAAGGTAAATATAAAGACAAATACATTCAAGCATAAATACATGTTTAAGGCACAGAATTCTCAAAGTTAGCTTTGACATATGATCACAGCAAATCAATTTGTCTTTTCCACAAGACAAATTTCTCTATAAAGACAAATTTATCTTTCTCTAGAAAGGCTAGCCTCTCACATCTTGCAAATAGCCTAGAAGTGTGGGCTTTATTATTTTTATTACTGTGATCATCATCTCTATTTTACTGGAAATAAAATCCTATCTTGAGGAAAGAACAAGATGTCCACAAAACAAAGCTTTGTCAATTGAGACTTACAATGCTTTTAAGATTCAGATTATTGTCACCAGACAAAAGAATCAAAGGACCCCAGTAGCAATGATACCAGTGGCTTCTGCAGACAACAGTTTTTCCAAAATGATTAGATTATGAATTAAAATCATTACTCTTTCTGCAGGCAGCACTGCAGATTTTAACGAGGTGTTCAGTGTATGTTTTAGCAAAGAGTCATAGGAACGCTTCTGGAGTTAACCTTTCTACTTGATTTACTGAGCGATCTCAGTAAATCTGAGCTCATTGCTGCATTCTTCATCTACGCTGGAATCAGAAATAAACTTCAAACATGAAAGAAGTATAACATAACCTATGCACAGTTCCACCTGATAAATCATGAAAAATTAAAACATGCCTTCAATAGAAAAACAATCTGACAAGCTAAGATTCATCATTCTAATTCCAGTGGGTCTGTGAAGGCACCTCCCATAACATAGGCTAGGAAAATTCACACAATAAATAAGGACATTTTAGTATATGATGACTGCTCCAGAAGTAATGCCTCCTAATTTATTCTGTTGGCCCACAATATCAAAGGCAGATATCAGTAGTATGACAGTAGAAGCTGAATGTTCCCACCAATTTTGTTACATTTTGTTATAGTGTGACAGATGGCAACAGAGGTGCAGTCCGACAAAATGGCATCTGACATGGAAATGTATATGAAGAAAAGGCATGGAATTGAATTCCTCCATGTGGAAAAAAAAATTGCACCCTTTAATATTCATTAATATTCCCTGAACGTCTATGGAGACTAAACAATGGATGTGAGCACAGTGAGAGGTGAGTGGTGCATTTCAGCAGTAGCAAGAATGACATGAAAGACAAGCCACGTTCTGCATGGTCACATACAGCTATTACACCACAAAATGAAGAGCATCTTGATCAGCTCATCCACATGAATTGATTAACAGTGGTAAATATGTTCAGAGAGGGTCCTTTATAACTGAGAATTTGCAGCCATGAAAATAAATAGAAGGCATTAATTTCAGAGTCTCTGTCATACCATGCAATCAAGAAAACAAAAGGTGCTTTTTCATGCATTTTCAGGTGGCATAGTAGCAGCAACTACCAAAACTATGGTGCCTGACAGATGAATAACATGTGATATTATTCAAGGTAAAGTTTTATTCCAGTCTGAAACTCGGCTTACATGAAACAGTATTTTAATACTTCATAAGAATTATATTAATTGATTCTTATTTTTAATATTATGACTGTTTGATTTTAACAAAAGAGTATTTAAAATGCACAAAGTAAGACCATTCCTAAGTTTTTCCTGTACAGGGTAAAAATATGCATGATAGCTTATCTTGTTGTAAGAATGAACCAGTTAAGGAAAAAAAAAAAACCTGCTCTATAAGAATTTTGTATGCAGAGGCTGTTCTCCCTGCAGAAATGCAAGCACCATTACAAAGCATTCTTGATCATAAACTTATTATAGTACAGGCCTCACTAGTTATGCAAAGGGATCATTACTGGTGCTGTGGTAGTTCAATGTGAGACTGAAGACAGAACTAGGAGATGAAATAGATTGCTTTATGAAATGCATGCATTACTCCTATCACATGAAAGAAAGGAATCAATGTTAACAGAATTTTAAGATTACATAGTCAAAAATGTTAGTACATGCAAATAAAAGTTTGTGTGGAAATGCTAACAAGTGTGTTGCATATAACAATATAGAAAATGCTAATTTTGAGGTAGGGATTGTATTTCAATGAGTACATATCGCTGTTTAATAAGCATTAGGAAGTACACGTGCATAAATCTGCTAAATTAGTTTCAGAAATTGAAATTTCTGCATTTGGTGCAGCAAATTGTGACTTTGCCCTTGCATTAACTCAGGCTCTGCAATAACATCCTTCCTTTTGTTGAAATGAAATACTTGTTGTTGTTAACATTAGGTTTTAGATTCTGACTTCCATACACTGTATGTTAAAAAAACACTAGTGTTAATTCCTGCTCAAGTTAGAAATTTGACTGGCATAAGTAGTAAAAACATGGTAGAAATCAATTCAGTAACAAATGGCCATTTTAGCTTTTTCAGAAATCAGCAGAAGAAAGAAGTCAAAGTCAGAGAGTTTGTGTTCCAGCTTCCCTTCTCCTAGCCATCTTCTCTCAAACCTTTCTGGCTTCCTGTTTCCTTAAATACCAAGTGTGTAGGTTTCTGTGCTTTAAAGCTTTTCGTGTACAGCTCATAAAGCAGACCGACACTCTTTGCGTACCCATTTCATGCTATGTCAGAAAAACATTAGAAAGTGCTGAAGGAAATCCAGGGAAGTCTCAAAAGAACAATCTCAAAAAAAAAAGAAAAATTTGCTTTTAGTGCTCAAGTTGTGTCTGCACTTCGTGACGGCCCAAAAACTGCACTGTTCAATAAATGCCAAATAAATGCTTTCTAGCCTTCTCTCCCATGTATCTTTATACGCATTACTGTAGGAGGATCGTAAACGTGAAGCACCAGGGATGAGGGCCTTTATTTAGCTGAAGCATAATAACTTAATATAAACGTAATGGACATAGTGCACTGACTTGCAGACGGGATACTTTAAGATCTCGAAATGCATATTTGCAATAAAACAGTATTTTAAGAACATTTTTTTAAACTAACACATTCAATGCTTGTACTCTTTATCTATTCATGAATCTGCCTCTCTTTCATGTACTTGAAATTAACGTTAAATTGATTTGCCCTCTAATTACAGAACAGTGCTAGCCAATCCTCTGGTATCCTGGGTGACCTTCTATAACACCAAAGACACACAAACTTCTTGGAAATAAAGAGCTATATGAGATGAACTCTCCATACTATATTTGTGGTACAGTATTTGAGAAGACAAATGTAAGCAGTGCTATTTCTAGGATGTTACCTTGCATGAGGGAAATAAAAGTGAGGTTTATTAACTGAAGTTTACTTTCAGCCAAATGGTCTTTTCCTGAAAGGACACCATCAAATATCCTTTCTTTGTTCAGTCTGAAAATGTATCCTTTTCATCGACTAAATGGTTTACAAAGTAGCCGTAATCCCACTAAAAATGTGCCCTTACATATACTTTGCAATAAGCTGCATTGTCACCTTCATATTGTAAGCAACATAAATCAAAAGTAATTTCAGTTGATGAATTTGTATTATTTTAAACAAAAGTATACAAAAATAATTCTAGTAAATGTAGGTATGTTTCAGGGAGCCATTCTCAGGAGCTAAAAATTAACAGCTCACTGTCTTTGCACACATTTGTGCAAGAATGTTCAGTTCTTCAGGAATTCCACTGTAGCTGAAGCATTTGTAAGATTAAAAAGAGGTCTTTTACTGTAAAATAGTGAGCAATTTCAACTAGATCAGTGTCAAAACATTTGTCTCTATAGGTCTAGAGACCCCCAAAAACTGCAGATTTACTGTCTGATAATCTGTAGCAGACTGTGAGAATTTGGTTCAGTTGTTCTGCTAACTTCCACTCAGCTTGCTGATCTGGTGACTCTGGTCTACTGAGAGACATCACTGTAGTGATGTCCCATGGAAAGTCTGGGAGGAACAGCTTAGTTACAGGGATTAGTTTTGCCTTCTAAGAGAAGAGTAAAACCCCTAAGATATTGCAGGTTAATATTAGATTCATCTCATTCCTCACTCTTTATTTCCTTATAGCTATCATAATTATAGTCAGACAAGTTTGATGTATTTTTTTTGTTCATTCACTGAAATAACAGATTAAAACCTAAGGTAAGTTTCAGCTGAAATTCACAGTGTTTGGAACTGAATACATCCATGAGGAACCTCTCAGAAAATATTTTCTTGGCTGCAGCACATCATCACATACCTCATGAGGACTTAATTCACTTTAATGTGACATGTGCATAACATCTGGGGGAAAACAAAGTACTTCCTGCAGAGTAGTCCATAAAAGAGCTCATAAGCAGAATTCCCATAGCTACCTCAGGAGCATACCTTGTCAACATATTTCAGGGATGATGTTTGTTTTATTTTTTTCCCCCACCCAAAAATACAAGACTTGCTTGAGATAAAAGATTTTGCTGTAATTCCATCTGCTTTTTCATAGAAAGACCATAGACTTTTAATTTATATTTCTTACTTGAGAGTTAACTCAATACAAAGATAACCAAGCAGTGCCTGGTTGTCTGGAATTTCTAGTATTGTCCTGGTAATTCACTGGCTGCAGAAAGTGATTTCTTCTTCATTTTATTTTTTAACTTTTAGTTGGAGATGAAAAGGTGCATGTCTTGGAGATGGACTGCCCAGTCCAGCATTATGCAGAGGCTGCTGGCTGTCCTTTCTAATACCTCCACATTATTGTGTTGCAGATACAGAAAAGTAGTTCTTTTTTAACTAGTGCAGAGAGTAACTGGAAGAGAGCAGATAAAATGAGTAAGCATTGACATAGAATTAAATATTAAATACATATGACTCTGTAGGAGAACTGTGAGGTCACTGTTGAACTGGCAATTGAGAACCTGGTGAAGGGCCGTGGGCAGCCTAGGGGAGCATGGTCAAGTTGTTTGCACCTGTGCCACCTAGTTGACCAAAAGGAGTGGACACAGGGTAGAAGCACCCTAGGCTCACATAAGGGCTAGCCATCTAAACTACTTCCTGAAAAGAAATGCTTTACAGCCAGAGATCCCCCTCTGTATTGCCAGTGAATATACAGGTGTTATAATTAAGAAACATACAAGAGAGCTTACCTAAGCAGGTCATTACAGCAAAAAGAATAGATAAAGGGCTTACCCTTGTCCTGGGCTTGCTGGAAAACATCAAAAGGAGAGATCTCCAAAAAGAGATCCTTCCCCACTGCTAGTCAGCTCTTAAATGGGTCTAGGAGAGGTGGAGCCAAGCTCTAACCCTTCCAGCAGCATAGGTGAATTGCCTTCACCTGTGCTCCCAGGGCTGACTCATTGCTTGCCTCAGGTGATCAATCAGAGGTTCAGGCCCTGATTCAGCAATTCCCATACATTCTCACTAGGTGGGTGAGTTCAACTCTTCTGTCTCTATACAGCTATTGGTCTACTTGCAAATACTTAGCCTGGCATTGCCAAGACCTTGCCAGAAGCAGTCCTGCTCCTTCGTGAACAGCCAAGACTCTGAACCTGGTGATCCTAGTTTTTGTTTATAATTAGGATTCTAGATAGGCTGGAGTGACTACTATGATGGTTTCACTTTTAAAACTCTCAATTCGTATTAATCACCAAAGAGTTTCCATGTGTTTCTTTCAAAAAGCACTTTCATCTCAGTGTATTTCAGCAGTAAACAAAAATGAAGTTATTTTCAATTTTAAAAAAAGTTTAAATGACTTTCTTATAGACTGAAAGAAATGCCGTGAGTGTGAGCAAGTTTAAATATACAGAGGATATATTATTTAAACTGGTATTTTACTGAAAGCCTGTCCTCAGCTGAAAAATGTTTTGGCCAGTAGATTGTAGCCCTTACTCGTGACATGCCTAGTTTAAATATATCATAAATACTGTAGGTCCTTTAATGTCCAAGAAGAAGTGAAAGGATATCTATATTGAAAACTAGTCGTAAAGCCTTGTATGTAATACTATAGTGCCTAGCAGCTGACAGCTGGCAACTTTCAAGACAGTTAATTGCAAAACACAGAATAAAGACCAGCCCTTAGGTGGAAGAGTCTGGTGGAGGAGATGAAGGCTGAAGCTGAGTTACTTGATCAGCAGAGTGCTGCTGCAGAGGTGTACAGAATTTTAGAAAGCATTCATACCATGAAGCTTCCCAATCTGGATTACACTACCGTTACATTCACAGAAGGAAACAGATAAACAGAGAACAAGCAACTTCCCCTCTAAACACATTAAGCAAGACTCACAGAAGATTAATGAAAGACAATAATTATGACAACCAGGAAAAATAAGGAGTGAAAGTAGTAATTTGTTTCCTTAATGCCTTACAGCTTGTCACTCTCTTGCTATGAAACCAGAAATACAAAGCAACTAATGTTTCACCTGGGAATATATGTTTCTGCAAAGCACAGAATGAGAATATTTTTGTTTTAAAATTGACTGTGTATTTTGCAGGCAGGTATTTTATTGTGACAGAACAAGAAGGAATACATACATAGCATGTATATTTATGTTGCCTTTTATATTCAAGGCTTTACTCAGTCTGCTAATGTCATGGGGAAATTGCCTGGTGCATTCAACATCTTGTTTATGCGATTCAATGGTAATGCTAGATTACACCTGAATTTAAACATACAAGGAGACAAAAGCAGAGTCACAATAGAATTAAACCTGGTTAAAATATAATGGGCAAACATCTATTCAAAGCAATATCTCATTGTTTATTTTACTCCTAGTATTATCCTTTTACTTTACATTACTATGACACAGGGAAAATGGCCATTCATATGTTCTTGGATTACATGTAAAATAGGCTTACTTAAGGACCTGCTCTAGGTTCCAAAGCTTTCTTCAAAACTTAGAATACTATCTCCATCTCAAAGAAAGTGCTATTTATATATACTGTGTCAATGGAATCAAATGAAAAAATGCATAACATGACTGGCATAATGCTGTAACAATAGAAAGTGCAGCAATGACAGCAGAGTAGCAAAGTCCCAGGTTGCAGTGAGGGCTTGCTCAAATACAACAGGCAGAGAAACAAAGGAAAGAAGCTCCTTCCTTCAGCAGGACACAGGGATCTCCAACAAAACCTCCATGGCCAAACCTTAAGTGAGATGGTGTGATCCTGACTCCAACCCTTCTGGTCACTCAGTTCATTGCACTCACATGAGCTCTCTTGGGTTGGTCCTGCCTTCTCAGCAGGTGCTCAGTTACTAGTTCAGGCTGTGGCTTAGCATTTCCACTACAGTGTGTAATCCAAAAGTGATTACAAATTACTGTAAAATGAAATTAAAAATGTTTTGAATGTACATGTTTGTAGTGTGTATACAAGTAGTTGGCTGCAATGAGTAGGGCTTTTTAAATACATTAAGATTTGTGATACTCAGCAACCTCTTCATTGATTTCAATTATCCAGAGAATTGTGATATAGAGTGCGGTTTAGGGTCCAAGATTTCAAACTCTCCAATGCTTTTGTATTACTGTAATACTACACTATAACCTTCTTCCTTCTCATTTAGCTTTTTTGGCAGTGGCTTGTATGTACTCACTGTTTCTAAAATAGGAAAACTGCAAATGGGAAGAAAACTCTAAAAGCTTGGCTTTTAGCTTTCACCCACAGAAGCAAAAGCTTCCATCTATTGATCTTCTCCTATTGTGCTGAAATACCTCCTGAAGTAAGTATAGCTGGGGATTAAATAAAATGATATAACCTCTTCTGAAATCACTGTTGTGAACCTTGAAGAGGTGATGGAATCAGCACTTTCAAACTTTCTTGTTTGTTACTTGAGTGCTGCATTCATGACTAATCTCTGAATCGCTGTTCAAGGAAAAATTCAAGTTGGTAAAAAATGGGGAAGATCTGCAAAGGTGAGAGTGTGAGAGTGATCAACTATTGAACATTTTTGCTAGTGTTTGTGGACTTTCTACTGCTGACTAATTCAAAGTCAGTTTAAGAAGTTTTCTTGCTTTTCTTTTTGCAAAAAGGGCAACAGAAAGTAATAATAATAGCTGAATAAATGTGCTATTTTTTTTTTAAACTTCTTCAGAGTACTGCCGTGTTTTTCCATGATCTCAGCCTCTACAATCTCAAGTGAGACTGACATCCTGCCAGTCCTGTTATGGTAGAGGCTGTCCTACAGTGTACCCCATTGTGAGAAAAATAATGTTTGTCTTGCATCCAATACTGCTACCTCAGCTAAGGAAGTAAACTGAGATTACAGGATCAGCTTTATGAGTATAACTGAAAATAAATTCCCTTGAAGCTGAAGATGGCAAAGATTTAAGGAGATGGATTGCCTGACAGCTGAGAAAAGCAACATCTTATTGAGATTACAAGTCTTTCTTCTTCCTGTTATGAGTCGATCTAATAAAAGTATTGTTTCTCTCTTCTTTTCACTTTTATAGCTCTTCTTTCAAGAAAAAGTGTGACTCTGAACACAGTAACTGGGAACTGAATCTCTGAATCTTCTCTCTTGGCATAAAAAGAAACAGTGATTTTCTTTCTTCTTTCTTTCTTTCTTCTTTTTTTTTTTTTCTTTTTCTTTTTTCTTTTTAAGAGTTTCAGGTGGATAGAAGTGGGTGGGCAGGGGAATTAAAAATGTGTTGTTCTTTTTTCCCCTGGCTTTCTGTCAGTATAGTGATCTGATATTCTTCTCTGTTGGTGATAGTCATTTCCTATTACAAAGTCACATCTTCCATGGGTTGTATATAGTAAGTTTCACATCTGCTATTGCAAGAACAGCTTAAAATGACATATTACAGAGTGTATAGCAAGAGAAATCTGACAGAGTTCCTCCATAATTTAAGAGACATTGAACATGGTCATGGTCTAAAGTTTTCACAGTCACCTGCAGTGCCAAGAGATGCTTTGCAAACTATATTAATTCTGATAAAAACGACTGAAAGAATCTTGCTTGCCTTTCCCTTTACAGAATACTTGAGAAACGGGGTTAAAATCAAGTCTGTTTTCATAACGAAATAGTGAATGTTTAGTTAACAAATAAATAAAATTAAAAAAAGGTTTTGTAACTATTTTAAAACTTCAAGAATCTGTGATGTCACAAAGAGGAATAAAAATTTCAAGGAAAGTACAAGTGAATGCTAAACTGCATTGTTTATTTGAGTTGTAATTGCTGCACGTGTTAGAAAAAATATCTATTTGAGACAACTCAAATTGAACTTGATTTGATGGTCTTTCTTTTATTGAAAATCTGTTCCTTAAGTGAAATTATTTATTATTATGGCTTCTAAAAAACTGGCTACTATACAAAAAAAAAAAAAAAAAAAACCTCTCATTTCTCAGAAATGGCTATAGTCCTTACTGTTGTCCATATGCTCTATATAGTGTGACAGTATTTAACATGATGCTTTCATAAATTCTGCTTAGCTCATATCAAGTGAGAAAATTCTTAACATGAAAACACAGTTTTTATGATATTTCTTCTAAATTTTAGCCACTTTGATATTGCAAAATGGAATCTGTAAACCATCACTCTAGTATAAACACTCCTTTATGTTTTGTCCTAACAGAATTCAAATTTTCCAAATACTTAGAAACAATATTCTATAGTATCTAAAACAGTTTATATGTCTGTGTGTGTGTGTGTACATGCACATACAAGAAACAAAATCTCATTAACAGACAGAGAAGGTTTCTATCACGAATCAGCCTTCAATGGGGACTGAATAACTATTTGTCAAGAAACCAGAATATTACTTTTATAAGATAGAATTAGTAAGAACATAAATGTGAGGAATTGATACAGGGTAATGAGTTTATGCCTCTAAATGTGCTCAACAGGAAGTTTTCATCTTTCATGATCTGAAACAAAACACTTAATAGGATCTGTCTTGTATTTTGGCTATGAAAATATGCTACTAGATTACAATTTATGTTTTCCTTTTGGAAAAGAAATGAAATCCCATTATTGACTACCACCACTGTAATTCCATTTGGGCAAAATTGTCTTTTTCAGGTTCACCTCTGTGTTCCTAAGTCTGTGATGAGATTTGGGTCAAACTTACTAGTTACACACTGCCACTGTTGCTTATTTTTTTCCAGGTGAAGCACAAATTCATCAAAACAAAATTGCCTATAGACCTCTTAACAGCAGAAAAACATTTTTTCTGTTACAAATAATTCTTGATCTAACATTTGTATGTCTTACCCTGATAAGGTATTCAAATAACTTTATTCTTTTCTCATTTTCCTTATTCTAAGCTGGACTTAGGTTATATGAGTGTAATTTCCCCCTTTATATTTCTTTCTTTTCTGATTTATCTTTAAATCATTTATGTTTTGGTTTTGTTCTCCCACAGAATTACATAATATTTGCATTTCATTCAAGAAAACTGACATTTCTTTGTTACTGTGATATAGCGAAATGCAGTGGTTTTACAGCAAACACTTTATTGTATTTGTTTTCCATATCCTCTTTGCAATTTGTCATTAAGCAACATGGCACGTTATTATTAATTACAGTTGATCCATTGAAGGGTAACTGCACTTTGAAGAACTGGCACTAATAACTAGAAAGTGGCAGTGGTACCACTTCAAAGCTGAGCTGATCACGGCAGATGATGAAGATGCCAAGAGGACACTACTCCAGAGTAGGATTTTCCGTCATTATGGTACCATTACACCAACAGTCCTTCATAGAAGCTTAAGCAGATGAATTCAGACATAGGACAAGGGGAATGGTTTTAAACTGAGAGGGGAGGTTTAGGTAAGATATTTGGAAGAAGTTTTTCACAGAGGTGGTGACACCCTCCATCCATGGAGGCAATCAAGGCTAGGCTGGATGTGGCTCTGAGCAGTCTGGTCTAGCGGGTAGTGACCCTGCACATAGCAGGGGGGTTGGAACAAGATGATTGGTCCTTTTCTATCCAGACCATTCTATGATTCTCTGATCTCTCATTTCTCCAACTTTCCCATAAAAAACAAAAGGGGAGCTTGGTTGGTTTTGGCCTTTACACTTTCAGTGCATTTGCACCTTACTTTCTGACAAGATTAGGACAGAAAAAGTTTAAGCTCAGAGAGCAATATGGAAACTTGTCACTGCACTTTTCACATCTTTGTTTCTGAATCCTATATTACTCATGAAAACAAGGGATGCAGCATTTCTCTCCTCTGTGGCTTCAAGCATCTTCAGAAAGAGCCACAATCACCCTTCTGAAACCAGTAGTATGAGATTGCTCATCCCTTCCTTTAAAATGTGTCATTATAGAAAAATGTCTTTCAGCTAGCTCATGTTCCATCCCTCTGGTCTTCATCTCACATTGAAGTTTAAAGTGGTTGAAGGAAGACAGGCACTCCATTAAGTTTTAAATGGGAATTCTGAATTGTCCTACTTCACATCATGAAAATGAGTCAGAAAACTACCACGGAGCAAAACACAAGCACTGAATACCATTTGTATTAGAGGTCCAAAATAAGCCAAATTAAGTACTGATTAAATCTTTACTTATTAAAACAAAACAAAACAAAACAAAAAAACCCACAAAATTAGTTTATTCTGTACGCTTAGAGAAAGGACAATGATGAAATTGCACAATGGTGATAGGGGAAAAAGGTATAACAAAGTGGTTTGAGGATTCCTGAAACCATATTTCCATCATTGCATTTTTTTGTTGTCATGGGGCAAACATTTATTGCCTACACCAAAACCAAAGCAGTCACTTGATACACTTCAGAGTTCTAAGCATTACCATGACAACCACTAATCTATAATTATTTTAAAAATTACACTTACATTGATAATGTTTGCTATTGTTGCTTCATCCAGTGATGGACAAAGGCCAGGTAGATTTACTGATGGTACATTAAAAAAAAAGATAAATGCGTGGAAATGATGTCATCCAGCCAAATACATTATTTCCTATGACCTTTGATCCATTTTGGCCATCCCAGTAGAACAAACAATCACTGCTTTGCACTGCTGAAGACCAAATGAAAACGTATGACAGTATATTTCAATGGCATGTATCCTGACAAAGACAGACTTTGTTATTAACATTAATGTTATCACTTTGAGTTGAATACTTTGCCAGCTCTTACACCTTTCAAACTAAACTGATGGACAGCAGTGAATGCTGATAGGATTAGTCACTTGAGAAGAAGCAGGTCTTTCAAATGCAGCAAAGAAGATGAGGGTAATTTGAAAGTAAAACAGAACTGTGAATATCAACCCTGATTAAGATTACTCATCTGCTTGGAAGACATCAGTGTCCATTAGAATTACCCCCTCTCTGCTATTCTGTCCTCAAGTAAGAACGTGCATAGATGTGAATGAAAAGTGTATTTATGTATTTGTGGTTGATGTCTACACATGCAGCTGGAACACAGCAAACAGATTATTGCTTTTCTGTGTGTAATTGGGCTTTCCGAAAGCAAAGCTATTAGCAAACAACTTTGTAACTCTGATGCCTATAACTGATACAGAACAGCAGGTAGAAAATATACATAATAGAGTAGGATTGATCTGTTTGTGATGTGTTTACAGCAGTGAATGTCTACAGAATTGATATCTTAATAGGTAAAACTTCATGTAGTATCACCTATTGCAAAGTCATTCCATAACATACTTTTAAACCTATACTATCTTACTGTTGTTTATTTGTTTTTTTGTTTCTTTTTTTTTTTAGTATCCAAATAAGTCATCAGGATATTTAACCCAAGTAACTTTCATTAGAGTCATCTAAACTTATAGCAACTCCATAATGAAGAAGGTAAGCCATCGACATCTCCATTATACAATAGTTTTTAAGCTCCTGACATCTTTCGTCCCTCCTAAAGGTTTTGTTTTCCTCTTGCAGCTGAACCCAGACACTCAGAAGATCCCAAGCCTCTTGGAAAAAATAAGTCCGTGCGCATTATCTCAGACAGTAATCCAGCTTGCTTTCATATTCAACTGTTGGTACTGCAGAAATAGACTCAAGAAGGTTAGGAGTAGGGTTATTATATTTTTTGCAGAGGTATTTATCTGCAGAAGTTTTAGTTTCATTCATATTAACTTTTTAATAAATAAAGTTATAATTAAAAATATAAAAGTTATAAAGATTTAATAATAAAGTTAAGTGGAAATGCATAAACAGGAGTACAAGTGCAGTGGGTCAAGGATTAAATAACCATTGCTATAAATGACAGTAATAGTCCCTAACATAACATATAGTGTGTGTTCAGCTTTTAAAATGTAAACATGGGGAGCTTCTAAGGCCATACATTTGCAGAATCTTTTATTTAAGTCATCAAAATAGCACTGTGCCTCCATACCGTTTTAGCCGATTATGACTTGTTTAGTAACAGTTTTACCAAAGGAAAAATGGAATGAGTCAATTGCCCTCATCACTGCAAAACCAGGACTCACCTGCTTGCTGATAGTGCTTTTCTGCCAACAGTTGGCGGAGATGGTTCACAATGGAAAAAACTTTTTATCCACCAGCATTTATCAAGTAATTCAGGTAACCCTGCCAAAAGAGATGTAGCCCTCACCATTAGACACTCACAGAATAACAAACAGGTGAAACTGAGAAGACTGTTTGAAAGCATATAGCATTACCATGAAATGTTTTGTCCTGTTCTGCAACACTCACAGGATCGGAACAGCAGGAGGAGCTGGAAGAAATGCTGGATTCCGAGTTCTGCCTTGCTGTTCATGGAAAAGAAGGACATATTTAATGAAAAAGATGGATAAATTTCCACGCCAATAATTTCTCAGACTTGCTGCTACCTCAGAGGAAGCAATCTAAAAGATAAGATAAGCTTAGCAACAAGTAGTTAGCTACAATGTGACTTAAATATTTTATGTACCATTTTGCTATGGTTGTTTAGTTGAAACCTTTCACCTACATTAATCTCTCATCACCTGAAAGCGCACTGAGATCTCCTTGTCCAGCTTTCACTGAAATCAGTGATGTGCCTTATGATGATCACGTATACACTGTACAGTAATCAAGTGCAAAAAAAATAATAATAATAATAAAAAAGAGAGAAAATTCTGTGCTTTCCATTGTGATACAATTAACAGTACCATCCTTGCACTACTGGATAGCGAGCTATCTAAGGGATCTTAACCAGACCAGGTGCATTCTCAAAGTATTTCATGTATACAGAAACAAGAATGTGTGTTGATTATGCATTCTGTCTAAGGCTGCAAAGGCAAAATAAAGTACAGCTTGAAGCCAGGATTTGTTGATCTAATGCTTTGTCAATGTCACGGTTTATAATAAAAAGATTGATACTGCAAAGCCTTAATGAACAATTCTACAGGCAAAAAAGTGTATATGAATAACCAGAAGCAAATACTCATTAAAACTGCAGTTCCTTTATGGAACAAAAACAAATATATCCCCAAGCAAATAATAATAAAATAAAAATAACAGCAAAACATACGCATATAGCAAAATCCCACTCTTGCCTCCAGCTCATTCACCTGAAAAACTTTCTAACCTTCTCATACTGCAACAAACTCGGAGCCTGATGGGGCTGCCGGTCCCTGAGCACTTACTGCGGTAGTACTGGTTCTTGGCCAGGAGGCATCCGGCGGAGGGTACCGAGGCCATGGCAGCGAGTAGAATGCTTCTCTCGGACTAAAAGACAAACACGGGGCCGCTCACTCCGCAGCGAGTGCCGGACCGGGTACCGATCCGCTCCTATATTAGTCCCGTGGCAGAGGGACGGCACAGGACGGGACGGGACGGGACGGGACGGGAGGGGTCATCCCGCCCCACTGCCGCCAGCCCCGTGCCGGGCCCCGCCCGCGTCCCCGCAGTGCCAGGGACAGACCCGCAGCACGGACCGAGGGTGCGAGTGGAACACAGTACGGCTTGGGGGGGTGAGGAGTGCCCTGTACCTCCAAGCACTTTTCTGCAGTGTATAAAAAATATTTGCTTTTTTCTTCCCATAAATAAAGGCACAACTATTTTGTTGTATTTGTCAACCCTATCCCATGGCATAATCTGCCCTACATTATGCTACCTCATCTGATGGTTAAGGTCAGGCTGGAAGGGGCTCTGAGCAACCTGATGTAGCTGTGGATGTTCCTGCTCATTGCTGGGAAGTTGGGCTGGGTAACCTTTGAAGATCCTTCCCAACTCCATGATCCTATGATTCTTTCAGAGTGGTGAACCGTGAATCTGAACTCTTTGAATTGCTCCTGATTCACAAGGAAGCATTGCATCGCTTTTTTTTTTTTTTTTTTTGTAACATGAGTTGTGGGTAAGGACACAGCCGTGGGCGGCGTGTGATCCCATGTTACTGTGACTCATTTGACTGCCTGAGCGCTGTGCCTTATCTCAGATGATAAGGTCATAGTTCACAGCAGCTCCTCACCTGTTTGTAAGGAGGATAAGCATGCTGCTGGGAGGCTGCCTGTAGGATCAGACTCATACAGCAGGCATGCCAGGTGAGCATATGGCACCATATGCTTTCCTGGGCCTTTCCATCGACCTCCTGTCAGAAACCAGGCTTTCCTAAGTAAAGCCTGAAGGATTACCTTTGTCAAAACTGCAATATTGAAACAGAAAATGATTTGCAGCTTAGCTGGTAACAAGCATACGTGAGAATTACCTCTTATGTTTATCTTGTTATGTGAAAAATCTCCAAAAGAGCAGAACATTTTACAGGTGCTTTGATACACTATTCAAAGCATATGTCCCTACCTGTTGTTGCAGTTCCTTTTATTCTGAATGTCTGAAAGTAGCTCAGCTCTCAACTTATTCTATCAGTCACCTCTTTTTCTGTCTTATTATGAATTCCCACTTTGAGGTTTGTTTTATTTGTGGGCAATAAACTCCTGTGCCACATCATCAACAATCACCAGCTCTGTGAATTTTTGCTTGCTTCATGGATGGATGTGTATAATTTTTCTACAGAATGCTCACATGGAAATGATTGGGAGGAACTACTTTCAGGGCAACCTACATATTTTTTTAAGCTAAGAAGTGGGAATTCTGAGATTCAAAGGAGTGAAAAGAATCCACAAAGATTTGGTGTCTCATTTGAGAGAAGCCTAGGACTTGATTTTCTGTAACAATTTAGTTCTATGCCACACTTCATTTACCTGCTTATAGTTCTCATTGACTTCAGATCCAGATTTAAGTACTCAGTACATCAATAAATTAGATTCTTACCAGACTTAAAAAATTGGTTAGGGGCCATCTATGATAAATATATTGTAAGTGACACACATAGCATCAATTACAAACTCAGGGGCAAGGATATAATTTAGCTTTCAGGACAGCAGTCAGTTGCTTTAAACACTGACCTGTTCTTTTCTCCTTTGGAAGCCTTTGCTGCAGTCACTACTGGCTCTTCAGCTTCTGTCATGAACACTGTAGAAGTCCTACTGAATGTCCTTTTAGATTTCTCTAGCTTCACAAGTTTCAGTTTGTATCCACATTTTGTGCCTTAAGAGGCAGAGACCCTGTGAAACCAAAGGTATGTAATCACAAGCTTTCTAAAAATGGATTTATAAAAGGAGTATTTTCGTCATTTGACTAATACTGTGACCTTAAAAACTGTTCCTTTAACATTTGTGTGTGCATAATTATAAAATCAACCAAACGCTGAATTATATATTATCCTATGAATCATGGATTCTTTGAAATGTATAACTTGGATCTAAAAATTAAATTAACGGAATAAATCTCCCACCTAATCCCACACATTACCTGGTATGACCTGTTCTTAGACATCTCAGCCACAACAACAAAAACTAAAGAACAGTCTATTTTGAGCTTTACCTTGAAGCTGACCTGTAAATTATTTGCTAGAAAAGGTTTATCTAATAAACATCTCTTTCAGTTCTTGCAATACATGAGCACAAAGCCCATCTTTTTCAGGAACTTGTTTTTGGATGTTCTATTCTATTCACTTCTGTGGCCACTTTTAAAAATTTTCCTTATTACTTAACCTTGTGGAAGAGTAGTGTAACATCTGAGATCGTTCAGCATTACTTCAAAGCAGTACTCAGCTAAGCTGAGTGACTGTAGAGGTAATGGCTTTACTGTTTGGAGAGGACTGAACAATTTCAGTGAAAGTGTCCTTCCACACAAATATAAAGAAGGGTGTATTTTTTGTCAAATGAAGTAGAGTATTCCCTTCTCCCCTGCTCTTCTTCTGGAAGATCAGATTTTACACATCTTAATTGTCCAGTCTCATTGCCTGCCCACAACTACCTTTTCAATCAGATTTGTACTGAAATTTTAAATCACTTTTATTTGAAGGGAATTGGATTTTAATTTAATGGTATGAGAATCCATGAGAAGAATGGATTTCCCTGTACAGGACTGTGTAGTACATGCATTAACATTTTCAGATCATGTCTTTTGCACATCTTTCAATAACGACAGTTATTCACTGTCTCAACAATTTCTTTTGCATGCTACTATTGACAGATATTGAAAAGACTGGATATGAGGAGAATTGCATTAAAGAAATGAAGTAGTTCCATTATGTAAAGAATGTTTGCCATGCTAAAACTAATTATCAAAACCTGTTGGATTTGTTAGCTGTTTCCAAGGAGCAGGGCCACCATTTACCTTTTCCTTCATTTGTTTTACTCTTCAAATATCCTGGCAAGCCAAACAGGAAATGTAGCCTATCAAAAACATGATAGTTTGAGGAGCTGATAAAGAATTAAATGGCAGTCTGTGAGGTAGCAAGGGAATGAATTTTTTTATCATATTTAACCTACAGAAGAGACACAGAGACATAGAGTTGCTGATGAGAGACTGAGAACAGAAGTGCTAAAGCAGAATCTGCAGTGGGTGGCACTTCTGCAAATCGTCACCTCTCTACTAACAATTCAGTCATGAAGAAGTTGTTCGCTGGCAGTTTTGGCACTTTTCAAAAAAATTATTTTTAATCCTTAATTTTCTAGTTATTACAATTAATATTAAGCAAAAAATACTTCATCAAAGGAAAATTGTTTTTCTGAGATGATTTTATTTCTCTTCGTGCGAAATATCAAAGTTTTTGTCTTATTTTGTTGCTGTTTTTTTCTAAGAAACCACAGCATTCACCTCGTAAGTTAATGCATCCCTTGAGATGATACCAAAAGAGCAAATAGTAAAGTTTAGACTCCATGCAGCAAACTTTTGAATTATGCATGTTGGCTATAGTGCCAACAGAAGTAAGAAAGACACATCTTTTGACCTGTAAATGGAATTGCCAAAATAATTTATGCTAGGTTGCTACAAAAATAATGCCTCCTATTTATTTCCATGGAGACTACAACAGATGCTAAGAGCATAATAACACTGTTTGATAGAGCACATTCTCAGCTACAAAGCACTATTTTTCAACAATAGGCATCATCATTAGCTATGCATTTTCAACAGTGATTTAAAAAGCATGCTGGGCTCCTAAAAGCCTGCACCATCAATAACTGTGAGTGGGTGTGGGTGCCATTTTTTCAGCATGAAGAAATTCAGTGTCGCACCTTTGCTTCATATGCACGTCCATTCTGTCAGACTGCCCCTCTGCTACCATCTGTCACAAGGCAACAACATGTAATGGAATACTGGTGGGAAGGTTCAACCTCTACTGCCATACCACCAACGTCTGCCTCTGATGTCATGGGCAAGCATAATAAAATGGGAGGCATTGTTTTTGGAGCAGCCCTCATATGTTGCTGAACTGTTGATAAATCTTTGTGCACTTACAGATAAATATATCAAGTTTTCAAAACTGTTATACGTTTGTCTTCTTTCTGTTCTCTATTCAATGAATGCTATATTCGTAAGAAAACCAACACATTTTAATGTGTCATTTTAGCTTTATTTTAGCATTTAATTAAAATATGTTTTTCTTTAGATCCAGATAAAACAAGCTGCAAAAGCTTGATTAATTCTTCCAGCAAGCTACATTTTCAAGGCCTCATATGAATTATTCATCTCTCAAGTATTCCAAAGAAAAAACTGTAAGGTCCCAGCATCACTAGAAGGCGGGGAGAATGGGGGGGTTAATTATATTCTTAAGAAATAGAATATGCAAGTAAATAGAATGTAATTGAATGAAGTGAATTTGAATCATAGGTATGTTAATATACCCCTACAATACATCCCTGAGGATTTTAGTATCTTTGTTTATTTTCATAGAATCATAGAATCACCAAGGTTGGAAAAACCCACAGGATCACCCAGTCCAACCATCCACTGATCACCAGTAGTTCTCACTAAACCATGTCCCTCAACAGAAAATCCAAATGTTTCTTGAACACCTCCAGGGTCAGCAATTCCACCACCTCCCTGGGCAGCCCATTCCAGTGCCTGACCACTCTTTCAGAAAAGCAGTATTTCCTAATGTCCAGCCTGAATCTCCCCTGGCACAGCTTGAAGCCATTCCTTCTAGTCCTAAAATTTTGGTTCAAATATATATTCTGTTGCATTTATTTTATCTACTTTTTCTGATTGCTGTAAACAGTACTGAACAAATATATTAACTAAGTTCACTTTAACTATTACGGATTTTATCTTCTTTTATAGACACACAGCAGTGCAACATGAAATGTATCTTTCACAGAAGATGCAGTAAAACAATGTTAGGAAGCACTTTGTCATTAATTTAAGAGTGTGTGAAAATGCAATTAGGAGGACTATACAAATTCTGGAATTCACTGTATCTCAGTCAGTTCTTAAAAATTCAAATATGCATTTGAGCTGCACATCAATTTTTTGCTGAAGACTGTTCCCCACAGCTCTCGGCGTCTTCTGATATTACAGCTGTGTCTCCATATACAAGATATATTGATATTTTTCTGATTTTGCACTCAAGTCCCATACCATTGACTGCTTCTAAAACATGGAGTACACAGAGGTTCTGCTATGATTTATTTCTTTACTTATTCTCTTTCTGTCCTTGCAAGTAGCATGGCCTCAGCCTCACTGCATTGGACACAATCTGACACCTCCACTGCTCTGCAAAGACATCTTACAAGGTGCTTATAGCCTATCATTTACCATAACATAGTGACACCATTCCTCAGCACTGAGATATGATACTTTTGGCATGCCCATTTCTTGGCTAGTTTCGTTGTCACCAAGCCAAATTCTCAGAAGAGAGCAGTGTGAGGTGCAAAAGAAAAAAAACCAACCTCAAGGATCTTGTGAACAAGGAGCACATACTCACAATTTTGCAGCTGGAAAATTTCCCATTCATCTAGCAACAGAGCTGGCCAAACCAAGAACTGTTACAGATTTAAGAAGCCAAAAATAGTATACATGTATGTTTAGGTTAGAACAAACTATCAGGAAAGACTATGTTATGAAATTCCTATATGGTGAGGCAGTTATGCCATGTTGTCAGATGATTGTGGCCTTTTTGATGCTGATGGTGGTGACAAGTTCCCTTGCCCCAGCTCTATCTCCAGAACACAGAATCACAGAAATGTAGGTGTTGGAGGGGACCTCGGGAGATCATCTAGCCCAACCTTTGCTAAAGTAGGTTCTCTACAGTAGGTTACACATGGAAGTGTCCAGGTAGGTTTTGAGTATCTGCAGTGAAGGAGACTCCACCTCTCCAGACAACCTGTTCCAGTGCTCTGTCACTTTGAAAGCAAAGAAGTTTTCTTCTCATGTTCACAAAGAACTCCTGAGCTAATGTCATTCTGAGACCAGTGAGGGTGGTTAAAGTGCTTGAGAGATTTCTTCCTGCTTGGAACATAGGTAACCTAAGAAAAAACTTCAGCCCAGCCCACACAATTGTCCTGAAAGTGTTTAAATTGTTCACACACTGGCTTTTGGGAAGCTTTAAATCATACACTGCTACAGGAACTCATTCTGCTAGAGTGAGCGGTTACTCATGCCTAAGAATAAGAAAAGGAGCTTAATCTCTATGTGAGTGACAAATGTTTAGTGAATGCCATGTTATCAAGAGGACCTGGAAGCCTTATTCAGGCAGCTCATTTTTCTATCATGATGCTTCTTCTCCATACTATTTTACTCTTCTCTAACAGGTAAGAAATGGAATTCCTTGCTGATCACATTTTAGAGTTTCCTGAGAAGGAAAGCAACTGATGCCACACAATCGCAAAGAAGGAAGCTGTGTAGCATCACAGTGCAATGAAGCATGATCTTGTCCTGCTTACTTCAAGTCTCATCAGTCCTTTAGAGCACTCCAGTCATCAGAAGTCAATTTGTATATTTGATACTGATGCATCACATCAGGGCTGGTACAATTTCAAATTGTGCACAGTGTACTCTGAAAACAAAAGCACTGCGCAGCTCCATAACCAGTACCTCCAACAACACAGCTGTTTACTGCATTCTCATGTTACTGTTTCCATCTCTACAGTTACTGTTAGTGGGAGGACTTTTGCACAGGCTCCTGAAAAGCTGCGTCGGCAATCTCAGTGCCAAGTCTTCTAGCACAGCAAAAGCTGGTACACAGTCCCATTCAGACAAGCAGTGGTGTTTTGCCTGAAATACCCAGCATACCAGCATTAAAAAATGTAGAAAATAATCACTGCCAATTCCTACTTTTGTGACAACACCACCCCTAAGAGCAAAATAGTGAAAAGAGCCAAAGTAGGAGTTTCTTTGAGAGTCTTTTAGTTCTTGTCTTAGTCCTACTTGAAAATATTGCCAAGACATGACCTACAGATATTATACTTCAAGTTGCCCCCATGAAAATTCAAATGGAGACAAGCTGAATACTTCCAAAGTAAGAAATGAGTAAGAATGCCAACTACCAATGCATCAACAGTAACGAAGGAACAGTTGACAGCATTTACTGGATCTGAGGAAAGAAGATGATAGCCTTCCTCAGGTTCCCTCACTTATGCATCTACATGTTTATGCCTGAGAAATCTTTTTTATATGGTTTGTGTGTTACTTGCTTTATCACGTTATGTTGGCTATATACTGTGTATCTTATCTGCATGCTGTCTTTTCCTATCTTATTGTGCTTGGGTTTGGTCTTTGACCTAGTTTTCCATTCTCCTGTTTGAATAAACATGTTTGAACTGTTGAAGGCATGATGATCTCTCTTGTTTTTATGATTAATTTTGGGACTCCAAAGGCTTTATCTCCTTGCATGATCTGAGGCTGCAAGGCACCACAGGCAGCTCCTGGGGAGTTCAGGGTCCGAATCTAAAAATCAGCATGAAGAGCAGAGAGGAACTCCAAAAGGATAAGAAAGGCTTTCCGAAAGAGAAAACAGTGTGGTGCCAAGTTGACATTATGTTTATGAACCTGAAATTTTGCTTAGGCAATATAGACTATATAACACTGCAAAGAGGCAATCTTCTCAGTCATGCCAGGCCCCAAGATCACAAGGCCTTTGGTTAGACAGGAGGGAGAATGATTCTGTTCAAGGCAGAGAAACGTTTTGATTTCTCCTTGATGAAATGTGCTAGAGGGAGATGAAACAGTTTACTCATTAATCTTGGGTTACCTAACACTTTCATCATGTTTATCTGAAACTGAATCATACCAAATGACATGACAGTGTCTAATGCCATTTAATCATATCAAATATGATGTAGAATCAACAAAATAGATGTTTAGACAGATGTGCTTCTAGTGGAAGTTATCTGAGAGGCTCATACTATAGATCTCTCTTCTCCAAATGATTAAACTCTGTTTAATAATAATTTAATGCAGAAGACTACATACACCTACTTGATTCAAAACATCTGTCTCCTTGCCTGCCTTGCAGAAGTTTCTTACATTTTTCCCTGACAAATGAGAACTTAGGTCTGCATGGAGGACTGTTATGTCAGAAACACAAGTATACGTGTATTAGAATTTTACTGATCAGGTTCATAGTAGGTTTTCTTACCCAAAATGGAAAACAAAAAATTTGACAAGGGTCAACAAAATACAATCAGTAGTATAGGTGAAGTATAACACAACTAAATTATATTTTCCTTTTTACCCTCATTTGATTAGGTGGTTTTTTTTTTGTTGTCGTTGTTTTTGTTTCTTTCTGTATTCCTTATTACAATATCTTGTACAAAGTGTTATGTTTAGCCACTAGTTTACCAGTAAAATGAACAATAGGCATTTTGTCATTTATCTTCATACTGATGAACTACAGCATTTGTTAAATGATTTTTACAAGGATCAGCCTCATCTACAAGGAGTCTGATCTGACCAGATGGGCAGTGCTCATTTCCCTCACTCTGCTTAAGTGAAACCTTTTTTTCTATTTTGCTTGTGATGTATTTAAATTAGCTGCAACTTACTGGAGTGAGTTCAAATCCAACAGATCTGTTATAAATTTGGAAATGGAAAGCATTTCATACTCTGTGCAGAAATTGACATTTGGCAGAAAACTGGAATTGGCAGAAAACTGGAATTGGCAGTAACTGAAAAGGTACAGCAAATTCTTATGCATGAGATCACAGATTAGGATTAACACTGATTTGTTCCCTCTATCTCTCCTCCTATTTCCCATCTTCTCATATTTGTGAAAATCAAGTCTATTCCCTTTGAAAATTTTGTTGCCAAAACCACCAAAATCACTGAAGATCACTGAAGCCATTAATGTGCAATAGCTACTAAATATAGAACGTTTCAAACTTCCTAGTGGATTGGAGAAACAAGGTGAAACTCTCATTCTGATAAGAGCAAAAACAATTACCTGATTGTTAAACACTTGGTAATGTCCTGGAGGATATAATATAGGACATACGTCTATCTTTGTCTATCAACATTTGGAAGATCGAAATTAATAACTGTCTCAAAGTATTAGACACAGCAAATGCAATGGAGTTGGTAGTGAAAGTCATGCAGATTTGCATTCATTGCTCAGAGAATCAACCCAATGTATGAATTCTGGTTTTTTGAAAGCCTCTATATCTCATAGACTGTTCTTTCTGCAAAGAAATTGAGTTACAAGCCCATGACTGAGAAGTCTCACAGTATCATAGATGCCTCCTTTGGAGACTCTTAGCCAGAAAATGAAAATATAAGTATTGAATAAACATCTGGGTTGAAAATCTGAGGCTTATTGTCTTGAGCAGGAAAATGATACAAAAAGAACAAGATTACTGTTAAACCTATTTCAGTTTTCTGACACCACTCAATTTTAAATGACCTGAAATAGAATGATTCTTCAAAGAAGACAAAGGAAATAACAGAAGGAAACTTGGAGAAATTGACTGAACTGACAAGCTGAACAACCCTTCAAATTGTGATAGGCAGCAGCAAAGCCCAGTGACAGAGAATTTGTGAATTAATCTATTCCTTCATATAGAGAAGATAAGCAACCAAAGCAAAAGCAAAGAAAAAAATAAAATGGATACCATGCCAGAGAACTAAACCAGGAGACTTTCTCAAAGTGATTACTAAGTTTTCTATACTTGCTTGCTAAAATGGTTTCCAATTCTAGACTGCAACAGAGTAGATCATTGTTGGATCATCCCCACATGTTGAGTGAAATATCAGTTGGGCAACCTTTCCCGTTTTTCTTAATGGTAATCTGGAGGGATCAAGGCTAACCTCTAACATAGTTCCACTAAAATTTCATTAGCTGAGTGTATCCATAGAATTTCTGAAGAGAACTCCCCAGATTTTCAATGTTATATCATAATTTTAAACTAAAAAGAGAAAGTTCACAATGTGAACAGTATGATTACAAAAAATAGATGTTATCCAAACCAAAGAAAACTCAAACCCAAAATGACGTAAGGTGGACTAAGACTGTCCTTTTTCACGATCTGAGTTAGTATAGAGCAATTTTATTTTCTTATTCTGCTTACAGGATAGAAAACAGAAAAGAGGTGATCCCTTCTGTACCACGAAGAAAGCTTGATAATCTGTTCTATTACAGGAGCCACTGTAACATGTGAACTTTGCCAAATGCACAGAAACCTAGATAATTTTGAGGAAATGAAAATGATCTTTTCTGCATGTAAGATGTGATGATGTTACAGTTCTACCAGTTTATATAGACATGAAAATCAAACCAAATTTAAAAGAAAAAGCTGACTGAATAAGTGGTTTAAGAATAATTAATCACTCAGTGTTCATAAGCAAAACTGTACAAAATTGTCATTTTCAGTTTCAGTTTCATTTTGCATACCAACCGTGTGCAGTAATGTTTCTATAATGGAATTATGGTGTTCACCAAACACAATGTTTTCTGAAATTTCTTCCATGTTTGGGGAACTGTTATTTCAGAGTTTGCCAAAATAAAATTCTTTCTTAAAAAATATTATTTAAACATATCAGTACAACACTATGAGGTTTTCCTTCACATGGCTCTCTCTAAAACCTAACACAGTTTATCATGGCCAAAAATGTACAAAGCTGTATTTGAAACTGTGTAATCTATAAACTATGCAATGCACAGCAACAACAATGCGCACATCTTGTGATCCTGACTCTTTAGGGACTTTGCTGTGGAAGTGTATCATCTGCAATATGGACATCAGGCACAAGAAAATCAAGGATTTCAAGGGCTCTGACTTTCTACACATACATTTCATTATTTCCTTGAGCAAAAACAAAATACTGAACAAAAATACTTAATAACACAATACTACTACTGCGGTTGATAATGGAATGAAAATTGTTCCCTACAGAGTGCCAGCTCAAAAGAAGTTATGGATTTGTTGCCGTTGATCAAGAGTTACAATTTGCTATGATAATAATGACTATATTGAATGATTACTTGTTATTATACTAAATGAATCAGTCATTGATCTTTCCATGTAAAATGGATGATTGAGTGGGACCATGGATAAAATGCAACTGTACGGAAAATGCTACCAGTTACTATCGTTAACTGGATCCATCTTTGACAGCCTGAGCAAATGACTAAAGACTAAAGAAATCAGAAGATACTACCCTTTCACATCTAGTCCTACTTCTCATGAAAAAGTATGTAAGATAGGAAATTTGCACAGTGAGTGTACACTTGTTTTAAATATGAAAATAAGACCATCTAGCAAACTTATTTGGCGATGGAAATTCATTTTTAAAACACTTTCTTTACTACCTGTAATTATGTACAAGTCCAATTAAATGCTTAAAGATCTAATTACCATCCACAAATGAGACATGTAGAGTCTTAAACTACTCTGTGATTGTAGAAGCAAAGCTTTATTCAGGGCAGAATCAAATGCTCAATTATCTGATAAATTCCACATATCCTCAGTAAATAAAAAGTGTAAAGCTGTAAGAAATAACCAAGGCTTCATGTCTGTGTCATTACTGATTATGTTTTGCTACTCTTTACATAACTAATAAATATGCTCTGATTGCTTGTGTGATCAAAGAAAGTTGGAAGGAAAAAATCTTTTTGTATATCTGTCTCAGTACAGATGCAGAAAATTGGGTATATGAATTCAGAGAGTCTAGAAATATCTATAGCTGGGTTATGCAACCTGTAAATTTCACCTCTGCTTGGCTCATCTCACTTCTCTTTAGATTTTCCAGCACTCAGCTCTTCCAAATCAGCCAGGAGTGAAGAGCTTATAATCGGATACAAGGGCTCATATTCACTCCTTCACCTTGGAGAAAATGAACTGCTGTCAGCAATTGAAGTTGGTTATCAATTCCCTGGGTAAAGTACAGTCCTGCAGCCACTAATCACAGGTTGTCCTCACTTGTTAATGCAACAGCTGCTGCCAACCTGAGAGGGTGAACTGCTGCCACATGATATTTGACCAACCCACTTGAAACCCTTTCAGGTCTGTCAGAAAGATACTGGGCCAAAATTTTAAGAGGTAATTTTTAAAAAGAACAGCTTTTCATTATACCTTCATTTTTCTTATAAGCCACCTTTGGAGACAGGTATCTCTGCATATCAGAAAATGAATGTAACAGAGAGAGGTAAAAGTTAGGTGAGCTTTCAGAATGAAGAAGTTTTGCTCAGCACTTGCTTCAGTCTTCTATAACTTGCAAGCTTAATACTGTTGGCCTTTAGAAGTGTTTGGACAGGAATCAAGAGCAGTGTTTCTAAATAATTCTGAGGATTTGGTTACAGGTTTGCTTCAGTTTATCAATACACCCCTACCTCTATAGACACATTTGAGAGGCCTAAGGACACCAAACCCCTGATAGTAAAGATATTTTTTAAAATATTCTTGAAAAGATATCTTAAAAAAATATATTTTTATATTAACTCTTGATAGCTGTAGCTATATAATAAAGTGCTGATTTCTGACTAGCTTATTAAATAAAGCATTCCCAAGTAATAGCAGTTCAAATCCAATTGTTTGAATCTTTGTGCAGGTACAGTGTATAATATGCAGAATTTCTGGCAAATGTACACAATATGGTTGTGCCTCTATCACAAGAGCACATCAAGCAGGGTTGGCAAGTCAGAGATAAATTAAAAGCCAGCAAGTAAGAGTGAATTCTACACTCACTTGGCTTCATGCAGATAATTACTGTGATTTTGTCTATATATCATGGATAGTTTTAGATTTTCTGCTTCATCTGAAAGTGGAGTACTTGTGATAGCAACATAAAATATCATCTGAACCAAACAGTATTTCTGGATATGGAAGCAGTGATTCAGACACAGTTCATTGACGTCATTCATTTTAATCATAATCCAATCCAAAAATTATATGCCTTTTTATTAAACTATAATGACTCATCTAATTTGCCAGGAGCACAAAGAGTGAACAAAAATCTTGCTGCAAAATTTTGCAATTTTTTTTTTTTTAAACAAAGTATGATTTCAAAATGTAGTTCTAACAGTTGCTTGTATTAAAGTGCTACTCATTTTATGGTTCTGAAACTGGTAGGAACTTTGACAGTTCTGAAAAAAATAGTCTTTGTTAAAGCACTGTTTCTTTTCCCTTAATTAATTTATTTAGAGCAGCTCTCTGGAGCTGTTAAATCTCCAGCATCTATACTCTGTCAAACATTTCATAGTTAAGTAAACTTAGAAATTATGAACTTATGGTGTAATTTAGTCCTGCCACACCTCACTGTAGGCAGAAGGATGCGTACAAACACTTGAGCTCAAAAACAGAAGACAGCACAGTTCCTGCCTTGCAAGGGCAAGCTGGGTGACACCAGCAGCACCTCAGAAGCACAACAGGGTCTGTGCAGCAGCAGTGTTCTCACAGAGAATTTCTCTCCTTGTGATGTCCCTGCTGTACTAAATGGCGTCTAGGTACTAAATGGAGTCTGGCTCACCTTCCTCTCTGCACTAGCAGTTGGCTCAGCTTGGAAAGAAGCCTCCCTTGGCTGCCTTATGGCTCCAAATTTTATCTCATGCGAATTTGCAGCATCTTGCCGAAGGATCATTAGTCATTTTTGTCACTTTTGGGCCTTTTGGAGGTAAATGGCATAATCTTAACACCTACCTAAAATTCTCACGTTTTTCGCAGATTTCAAAGCAAGTTTTTATACCTTAAGAAGTCTGTAATAAGGATTGGAAATGCTTCATTAGCACTGATTCTTTATATGTACTGAATTATGCAGATTTCTTACACGTAGGTGTTAGCTTGTTCATCTCTTTCTTTCCTCCAAGGACCTGCAACACTGCAAGTAGGGAAGAAGAATTAGGCCATGTCTGCACTGTTCCCATGACCACCATAAGAAGGCTCCAGGCTGTTTGCTTTGTTTGTATCTACCCCAAAATCCTTGCAGTTCTTTATCAAGGATGAAGTGCTTAAGGTTATGACCAGAATAATGCAGACTCTTATATCTACCTGGAAAAATGTCCCTTACTCCTTCGCAGACTGTGGAACCTGTAGGACCGCAGCCTGCTATCACCTTACAATATCTGTGTATTACAACAAGCTGTAATTTGTGTGGTTGACAAAGGATAACAGAGAAAGCAAAAGGCTCTGGGTAGCTCCAGACTCAAAGACAGTAAATCCTATCAACCTGGATAGTTTCTGGATGGCTTCTAGATCTTCTAGATCTCACTCTCGTAATGTTGTACCAGCATCAGCTGAATCTCTACTGTTTTCTGATACGCTAATAGCATGGCAGATGCCACCATCAAATTCAGTTTTGCCAAGTCTTAATAGTTCTGGGCACAGATCACAGACTCTCCTGATGATTTACATTTATATATGGCTAATTTTTGAGTACAAAAGATTAAATTCATGGATCAGTCTTTCAGAAACTGAACTATGCTGGTGACACATCACGCCTCTTTTTATGTCCCATTTCCCAGCTTAAAAATGTGTGGGCATTTCTTCTTGGAAGCTGCTCCTGCCAGGCTCCTACAGATACATGGCACAGCACTTTGGTGTTAGTAAATCTGTTGTGGCTTAGATGAAATGAAAGTCAGTAGGCCATCATCATGTGCTCCTTTCCTGTCTGGTAAAAATCTACACCATTCTGGACATTTTTGCTACATTCAAGTGGAACAGTATGCTCAACTGTGCTAGGATGTCATCATGACATATTTTCCTCGATGGTGCCCCCTGGGTGGGACCAGTACTTACCCACTATCAATCCATCAAATTCCACAGTTGCTGAGAACCCACAGGCAATTCACATATGCAAGAGTGATCCATGTGCACATCTACTTCAGGTTTCATCTCAAAAAGAGAGAGCACACTCATCTCAGTAAAATTGATCTCCATTATGTGTATGTGCTCAGGCACAAGGTATAAATGGTATATCTTCTTCTTCTGGCTTTATGCAACACTGTCCACATGACTTTAGTGTCCATGGGAGTTTAGCTACATACCTAAATCTGAATGGCAATTGAGGTTCTTACAAGCCTGATATGCCCTTCCTTTTAAATTCCCTTTCCATGAAATCAGCTCAGTGATAGGTCTGGAAAATGCTGTCATATCCACTGTGATTTAATGAGTGCTCTTGAGTCTGTGCTATTAAGATAAGGATCTCTTTTCTAGCCTAAGTGGCTACAGAACTAGAAATATTTAGCTAGTTCTTCTGCAGATCCTGATCATAAATTTGCAGGTTCATCTCCTCTCATTATACAGCCTTATCCAGGAGCATTCTTTAGTTCACCTATAACTCAGTTAGACTCTCTTGTTAGCAGTCTTCAAATACATTTCTATGTCATGAGCATTTTAAGTCCAGGTGGTGAGATATTCAGATTTTGTGTAAGAGTGCCTCCAGAGTTTTCTCCTCCAGCGGGAGCACTCAGTTCACCCTCAGGAGCATTTCACAGATTGTGCAACATGGAAAATTACGTTTTGTCCTCTAGAGTGCTGCAAGAGGTAGAATTTTGTAAATACAAGCAGATGTCTGCCCAGTAGTGTAGAACTCTTCCTGTTGTGAAGCTCAGTGTTTGTAATATTGCTGTGACTCAAAGAGAATGCAATAGAAGTGCTTCTGATCAGTGACTGAGAAACTTTGTTACTCAGTGGCTTCTCTTATTGTGCCAGGCCACAGCAAGCTGTACCAGTTTACAGAGACTGTTTGACATGTCAGGAATAGTTTCTTCCCGTTTTGATACTCAGCTCAGTGCTTAATGTATCCACTTTCGTGATGTGTTTGATTTGCAACTTCTACATTTTGCAAGACAAAGAAAAATGTGCTCAGTACAATAAATTGCTTTCTTAAGGTTGGATTTTCAGATGTTTCTCAGGCTTCCATCTGTTGATCTGCATTACCTACAATTACCTTGATCCTCCATCTGGTGGCTGGATTTTCCTGCTCAAACATTCTTCATGCTCTTCAACAAATGCTTGGAGAAGAATTGTAACTCCACACAGATTTTCACCTTGATTTTCAAATTGTTTTTTCTTGATTTTTTTTTTTTTTCATATGCACTAAATCATAGCTCTGGAGACTTTCAGATTTCAAATTTGAAAACCGCCAAAAAGTTTCATAAGACTCTTCTTGGACTCCAAAAGCCAAAATCAGGGTGAAAATCATAGTTTAAAAATGAGTGTTACATACTTTATTTTCTTTTTTTTTTTTTTTCCCCTTGCTTCTCAGTTATGCATACATTTAAAACATCAACTGTGTTTGTTTCTGTACATTCTATTTAATTCCTTGACCAAAACTTCAGCTGTAACAGGGAACAATAACACTTTTCAAAGTTTTTTAATACAGTCTGACAGGTAAGACTACTAAAGCAGCAGTTCATTATTTTACATTTATCAATCAAGCTGAGATTCTACAATATCCTGTTCTAACCTGACCTATTGTTGTACTCTTATTTCCTGCTCCTGCTATCTGACTGCTGCTGGAAATTTTGCCGATAGGTGCTGATGTGTTGCCTTTGAATATAATCATGTATTGCTCACTGTTCACTCAGTTTGATTCATTTGGGGTGATAAATGAACATCTTGAGGCAGTTATCAGACTTTAATTTGACTGTAGAGATCATATCTGAAAATGACAATTTTCCTAGGATGCCATTGGAGAGAAGCAGTGATTTCACATTTAGCTATACATTGTTGGCTGTTTATCAGTTTCTACTACAATGATTTTTCTGGTACTTATGGCACTATTCACATATATTACGTACTACCAGTGCTTCATAAGCTACTGAGAAAAACACAGAAATTCAACACTACAATCTGTATACCTCAAGCAATAAAATGAGTTGCTTTATACACTATTAAGACTAAAAACTCCTTTATGAGTGTTTTTCTTCTAGCATTTTTCCCCTAAGACTCCGGAGAGCCTCAAATTTGAGAAGCTTTATACTTTCCCTTGCAAGGCTTTTCAACACAGTTATATATAGGTTTTGTTCTGCTGTTACACTGATGTAAAAATTGTCACCAAGACTTCACTTCTGATTTATAAGATCGGAAATGTTCCATTTCTTTCCTTTTCTTATTACTCTGCTTGGTCTTTGCTTTCCCTTGCTCCTCTTTCAGTTTATAAAACTCATCCTGATTGAGCCTTCCTGTTCTGCTTCGTAGATTTGCTGGGTTTAAGGCCTGGAAAATGAGGCCATCCAAGCTTCTGTACAATAGAGGCCACAGGGTACTGGACTCTACTGAGTCCAATATCCCTCATCTTGCTGAAATATACCTCTTAGAAAGTACAGGAAATCTGAAATTTCTACCATTCTTATGAAGGGTTGGAGCTCTAAAAAGTTGAGTTTTTGAAATTTGACCTGCAGAGTACAGTTTCTAGTACTACAGTCCTCAAAAGTCAAAATTCTTTCCTAGTTCCACTCTACAGTACGTGATGCTTTACATAGTCTTTCATTCATCTACTTATGAACCATTTTTCTGTTAAAAAAATTTATTGTTACAGATGCAAGAGGAACTTCTACTATTTTGTAATGCATTCTTAGGAATGTTCTTTACAACAAATATTTTTTTTAGTTTTTGTGTATGATACCACACTCTGAAGAAAACCTTGGAACACCCAAAATCTATAAACTTCTAGATATCCACTAAATTAACTTTAAACCAACTAACTAAATACATAAATAAATAAACAAACCAATTTGATGACCTGCTGCCACAAGCAGGCAGATCTTCAGAGAAAGACATCCATTGCCATGCCCTTTGAAAAAAATTTGCAGTGCTGTTGGAAATTTTCACTACTCATGCTTGCATGTCAGGAAAGCAAGGTAAAAAGAATAAATAAGCAGGTACTGTAGGCATTACAAGCTTTTTTAGGTAAATAACTGTCAAAGATACATATAGAACAAAGTTTCTGTTGAAAACATGTTAAAAATATTTTTTAAAATTCTTGTAATATTGTATGACCTTTGTGAAATGTGGACTATATTTCACAGCCGTTCAGGCTGCAATCCCTTCTGCAGTTGTCTTGTTAGATGGGGTGACTGAACAGTGCATAAGGTAGTTATAAGAAATTCTGGAATAAAGACTGAATCTCCATGCAGCTGGACATGTGAAAAAAATCCCTCTGCTAACTTGTTATAACATGTTCTTATAAAACTACCTCATATATGGTAGGACAAAATATTCGTTTTATATTTCTTACATCTTCTTGTGCAAAATATTTGTATTTTATTTGGAACAAAAGCTCAAACACTAGTTCTGCTGTATGAAGGACTGCTGATGTCAGCCACTGGCAGCCAAAGTGAGACTGGACTGGTGAGAAAATTCCAGAACATTGTTCCATCTTCCAAAACTGTGTTCAAAACAACATCATGTGCTTTTCAGCTGCAATCTTTCCTACCTTTCTTCCCAGTGTCAGGGATAAAGACGGTTTTGGAAGAACCAGAGCAAATATTCACTGGAGCTCCTGATAGCTCAGCATATGCCAAGTTACATACTGCACTGGTAAAAGTCCACTGATGTTCTGAGAAATAGGAAACAACACTAACTTTACCTCTGTTCTTTGGAGGTAAACAAAGATTAACTAGGTATCTGTGAGCAATATATACTTAGTACTTTTAAGGAAATCTAAGCCTGACTTAAATACTGCCTCCAGTGAATATCACTCTGGGAATGAGACACTTTCCCTTGTGTTACTGTAATTTCTTGTATAATTCACTTGCAGTGAATTTCCTCACCCCACAGACTTAGCACGAACTGGGCTGCTGGGCTCACACCTGCCTCAAGCCTGGTTTGTGCGGTAGGCAGAAGAAGAGGCTTTCTCTTGTGGTGAGATGCTCAAGACTGAAGGTCTGTCTGGGCAGCAGGATTAGCCCAGAGCACAAGACCAGCTTACTGCCTAACTGAATATTCAGCCACATTGGTAAAGTCTTCCAGTTCAAACTGAGCCATACTGAAGGCAAAGCTTACACTGTCAGACTGAGGAACAGTTTGCAAACTCAGTGCTGCTGATGCTAGTATGGAATGGGAAAATTCATCAAGCCCCACTGCTAATAGAGACACTTTCTCTACTCCAGTTTTGCCCATCTCTCTCTCTGCTGGTTTGTTAAATCCTATGGATATTGTTCAAGTGCAGTAATATAAGCTAGCCAGTGCAGTGAAGTTAACACCTAAAAGAATATAACCCAACTTCTGAACCACGTTTATGAGGAACACAGCAACAACAGTAAATGTGTTCGTCCTACTTTATGTTTCCATCAACTGCCTTGATACGTAATAGCTTGAAAGTGAATTTCATTCATTGAAATGTAATGCTTGAGCTGTCTTCAAAAGATCTGTGTCAGCAGCTCCTTGTTTCAAGCCATCCTATTAAAAAACGTTATGAATGCAATTTAATGCTTGTATGTTCAAGCCAAGCATTTTATGGTGTTTAAACATTAATGTGAATTGAAATGCCTTTGATAGTGCAAACCTCAGCATTCTGGATTTCCTTTTTCACTCCTTCACACGCACTGCCAAAATATTTGTTAACCAGCTGCAACCTTTACCCTAGTTTCACTGGGTACTAAAATAGTCTGTTGTGTGCAGACATGTTTCTCTGCTTTTAATTTGCTGTTCACGTAGAGTATAGCATGTAGTAACCAATAGATTTTTGTGGGGCAAAGGTAACCTGTGGTCTACAGCGAAAACAGCACAAGGAAAATGTTGAACTCTTAATCCTGGGTATAAGCAACCTCCTCTGACATTTAAGCAAACGTGACTTCAAAGGTTGGAACAATTTCTTATCATTAGTAATATATGAAGCTTTTTCTGTCCAATCTACTTGTATTCCCTATAAACTCTCCATACTCTCATTTAATGTATAAGCAAGTAATTTTAATGTGCCTTAAGCTAAAATGCTTCAGGCCCTCCACATAGGTATGAGAAAATGAATTATTCTGATTTTACCTTTGTTAGTGCCACTTGGAACTTTCAAAATCCTTCCAAAAAGAAGAAAAATGAGGTAGAATAATTTTCATACTATTCATTAAAAACAATGATCAGGACAAACACTAATCCAAGTAAAATCCTACTGAACAGGCAAACTGAGAAAGAAAGACTTCAGGACTTAATTCTGTGACTGTAATTTGCAGTATGCAGCATCTTTTGTTTAAGGCTTTCATAAATATTAAAAGCTGGACTGTAACGGTCTTTGTGGATTAGAGGAAAAGGACTTCTATACCTTCATATAGTGAGTCAAGGTCACAGTCAGAGTTTCAGAATTCTGGACAATTCCTGTATTCAACTGCCATGTCCCAAAAGATCAGTAAGAAAAAAGAGCAATTGCAGTCAGGACAAGGTTGGCCAAAGGAAACAAAAATAGGCTACAGAATAAGAGATCTGCACCATCCTGATTAGCTTGTAGATTTGGAAAGTCATTGAGCTTCAGTGTATAGGAAATTCCTAATGACATTGTGTGCAAGGGTATTTGTGGCTGAAAACCATATTCTTGGATTTTTGTTTCAGCCTTTTGTATCTATGTTTTATAGAAAAGAAAGATAGGAAATGTCTCCAAGCATATTATTTTAAGCATGTTCCTGCATTCCTAGCAAAGTGAAGAATCCCAAACCTCTGTGGATTTTAATAGCTTAACCAAGTCTGTTGATACTGGATTTAAACCTGAGACAGAACATGTCTCTGCTGCTAGAAACACTGAAAGAGATCTGTTCTTAATTTATTTTCTATTGTACTAAATCTCTCATTTCCTTTGTCCTTATATGCATGTCTTTTAAAAATACAGTGTAATACAGAAAATTATTTCTCTTGATCTATGCCTTCTGTGTTTACATATTCAAACACATACATTCCACTTTAAAATTAAATGAATACTCATATATAACAATTATTAGTAATAAAAGTAATATTTTAAAGCTTTGCTGTACGTCTGAATTCAGCAGGTTGCCAAAAGAAAGCAAAACACAGAAAGTGAAAAAACCTTATTTTCCATCCTTATACCTAGATGTCAAAGAAAAGAAAGATAGATTTCAGGTGAGCTTTTATTATGTGTATTTTCTTAGGTATAGACATGGCAATCATCTACATTTGTAGAATGTGTGTGCTTCAAGGGAAATAATCTTTTTAGACTGATAAAATAATTTGCAAAATTTTGAAGTTCTTCTTCAAATAATGATTTAGACTGCTTTTGAGAACAGAAGCCATGTTCTGCTGTTATATAGCAGTCTATTAATACAGATTTATTTTCAGATTTTTTCAAGAAAAGAAATACAGAATCCTTAGTCAAAACACAATATGCTATTGTGTTATTGCCAATTTCCTTAATTTCATTAAGAACATTTAGAATTCTGTAAACTGTCAATTTATTTTTGTTATCATGTCATGTATTTGCAATACTATTGCATGCACTAGAAATAAAGGAAATACTGTAAAGGGTTCTTAAAGAAAATACTGTATATATATAAGCATATATATATATACATTTCTCACAGTTCTCTCTAGTTTATTAGGTGTTCAGTTGGTGGAGAAGGGGATTTGGGCAGAATTTGTGAACTTTTGTCATTTTCTTGTTGATCTTTAGCGTCAGGGAAAGGTAAAAGCTGTCTAATTTCTGTGATATGGGAAAGCTGCTGAATTCTTATCTGACTTCAAGCAAAGTAGTTAAGAGTCACTTAGAAATATAGTGGAAAGAGCAGAACTGAGGAAAATGAAAATGTCAGGTGAAAGACAACCATGTTTGAGCTAAATTCTGCTTTTACCTGTATGGACGTACATATATGGAGAGATATATAAAAGTAGTGAGCCAGAATGTGAATCTGTCATTTTCCATTTCCTCCATATCGTACATTAAGAATGAGTTAATTTGTTCAGTTCTGGATACCAACTGAGCTACACTACACAGAAATGCCTTCAGGGCTAATGTATAGGAATGTGTGAAATAAGAGCACATCATCTTCCCTGCAGCGAGATGTTCACACATCCTACTATCAATGGTCCTGTCTTTCATGGGTCCACTCATGCACTGACCTACCAATCAACTGCACCTTATATACAAGATCCAGAGATGTAAAAAAATGCTTATTTCTCTTCAGGAGCCAAGGGCAGTGGCCTTACCCTCATGCCTTAGGCCATGCCTCTTCAGCATCACATTGTAGGTGGGCTCCTGCTGCATCACTGAAGGCACGTTGCATATTGACTTCCATTGTGTTATTCAAGGTACAGAAAATCATGTATTGGGTCAGCAAAAGGAGTGATCTTTTAATTAGTCACTCTGCCTTGCCTTTGGTCTTGGTGATCCATGTACGCTTCCTACATAGATATTTTGGAGCAACTAGTGCTTGGAAGCCTCTGTGTCCTGGCTCAATGCACAGTCAGCTCTCTGGACAGGCAGTCATTTAAGACTAAAAAAGACAGCTCTAGAGAGGTGTGAGCTTACTCTGATTGCTTTCTGAACTGACCCAGAGACAAGCAGGCTTAATAACCATGTCCTGCTATCATGATTGATCACACTAAGCTCACGAACTCCTGGTCTGAAACCAGGGTAGAATGAGTACAGGGTGCCTGCACAAGTCCTGTATACACAGCTTAAAATAACCACTGGGAACAGCGGTGGAGAGTCGCTAGTAAAATTTAAATTGGCACTTCAACTTTCTGTTCAGTAGCATATATAGGTAGGTAATTCCTGAATAGGGACGCTTCACTAAAATTGGGATAAGAATATGGCCCATATCACAGTTTCTATATGTGGAGCAATTCTCTTCAGTATTCCGCTGTGTTGTAGTATATGCTTGCTGCAAAGAGAAAGGAAATAGGACTTCTTTTTTTTTTTTTTTTTTTTTTCCTTGCCTATTAAAAGTGGCTAGAAAAGAAGTAGGGACTTATACTGAAGCAATGAATAAGCTTTCTCATGGTGAGATAGCTGGGTAAACTGCCCAGGGAGCTATAGTGTCTCCTTCACTGGTGTTTTTTTATCAGGACATGTCACAGCTGTCTGTCAGGAATGATTTATATATAGCTTATCCTGCCTTAGAGCAGAAGCAGACTGACTGACCTTCTCGGATCCCTTCCAGACCTGTTTTCTGTGACTCTCCAGCCTAACAACTATAGATATGAAGTAAGCTATTACATACTATGTTCCTTTGTATTCTAGGGGCACAACCCCTACTTCCTATAACTTTAACTTCTTTGTGAAAACAGTTCTGTTTCATTAAATATAATGACAGTTTAATGCACATTTCTTTAACCTAGTTACAGTATTCTCATTCATCTATTACTCTGCTGTGCTGGGACAAAGAGTCACCCTCAGTTTTCTTTTTTATCTGCAGTTCAAAGTTCTGCCAGAGTCCAGGGTCAGGACTCTGACCATCAATAAAGTAAAGGTGAAAGGTAGAACTGATCACCTAACAGTGACGGTTGTTCACATGTTGTTAATTGAGATTGGAAGCTAAAGACAAGTCAAAATGTAAGAAAAAGCCATAGCACAGCCAAATGGGAAAGAAGCAACGCACAAAATGTTTTCTGCAACATCTGAGTGACGCACTGCTGTTAAGGAGTTCAGCACCATTGACAATCCTGTCAATATAGCCGTTTTCCTCATACACAACTGTTTAAGACTAAACCCGGTGATTCAACATTATTTATTTATTATTATTATTGTTGTTGTTGCTGTTGTTTATTTATTTATTATTATGCTTCTTCCATTATTTGCCCTCTACAAACTGCACTGGGTGATAGGCAAAGGCAGACTACTTGAAGATGGTATATTCTAATGTTGCCAAAGATCTCTTGAAAGTAAACATAAATTGTAGTATATGGTGCCATAAGCAGTACTTCCAGTTTATTACTTATGTCTGGTTCTTACTGTTTTCAAAGAACATAAATTTGTTTGTTGTTTTTATAATTATCAGTTCCACTGAGTGTTTAAAAAGCTGTACCAGCTTTACCCCAATGTTTGCAGCTTAGCTTATGTAAGACATTTAATGCACTCTTTTCTGTTACTCTGCTCATTGTCTGAACATCTATGTCAAACAAAACGAGTAAGAATTAGATTTTACGTGCTATTCATGTACTGTTATATAAACTGGATATCCTGGCAGATCCTTGTGTGCCCCTGAAATTGTTCTACTGTGTTGGCAAATTAATTGATACCACTATAACAGAATGCTTTCTGTTCAAAATCTTATCACTGCTATGCACATCAATTATGTTTGTATGCTTTCTATTAAGAGATGTAAACAAATAAATTATCCTTCACCATAAGCCAGTCCTAACTGTATTTTTGTGTTGTTTTTTTAAGTTTGCAGATTATCTGTGAGATATTTATGAAAGAGTAAGGCAGGGATTATTATGGTCAGAGTCATGATGACTGGAATGAGGCCATTGTGGACCAAGTATTTTCAGGTCTTTGAGACACACTTGAATTGCTGAGCTTGGCAACAGTCTTCCCACCACAGAGCTGACAACATTAGAGTTCGAGCATCTTCATCAGTGCTTGCTTTTACTTCTCCTTCTGCCCAAGTTTGTATCAGGTCCTCAATTCCTGTTCTCATATGCTTTTAAGTTTTGATAACAAGTGGGAGAGAAGAGTGATCCATTGAAAAGTGCATGTCATTTAAGGTCAGCTTCCACCTGCCACAGGAGCTATAGTGGGGGCGCAGGCTATGTGTATATCTCCAAATAGAATAGATCAGAGTCTGTTTTCTCGGAAGAAGCATGGCTTGTTTTATAAACATACAGTCATACTATCTTCTTCTCAGCAGGTTGCTTCATTTGCAGTGTTGTATATATATATATAAACCTTGGTCTGTTCATGTCCCTACACTACATTCAGCTGTAAGTGTGGAAAAACTGTCCTGGGCTAAAGCCATGTCAGGAAGCATGCTAACAGTTACATAATTACTGTTAATTATTTAATTCAATGACATGAGTTAGTTACCTGACAATTTTTGTGTTAGCTTCCTGGTCCTTTGTCATCAATTTGCATAGGTATAGATTCAGTTTCTGCATAACACACAAATGATATGAGTGGCACAAAATTTTGGATTGAAAGCATTTTAAAAAGGAACTGTATTCCTCCATCATAATAACAGAAGCAACCCTTTTGCTACTGTTTTCCCTCACGGGCAGTGTTTCCTCTGGATCCATATCAACACTATGGTAGTTCATATGCCCAAGTGACAGAACCAAACCTACATAGAATTACAGAACTACAAGAATTTCAAATTGGCAGCATTAACAACATCCTTTTTTTTATTTTTCATTATACAAGATCTGGTATGATCTGTATCTCTCAATTTACTTGTCCTTGTGCAATCACAGGGGAAGATACAGGTATGCTCCAAGTACCCAACAATTTACAACCAGGCAATTTAATTAAAAGTTGCCACAAATGAGTGTCTGATGTTTAACCAAGTGCCACAATTCATTTTCTCTGCTGGACACTGTTCAAAGTTAATTGTACCTGAATTTCAATAGAAATTGAGATGTTACTGGGGTTTTTTAAAATACAAATGCTCTTAGATAAACCAATTAATATAAATTTGTAGTTGAATTACTATTTTAAGATAGGAAACCAATAGGTTTCAGTAACAGTTATGGTGACCGACTACAATATCTGCTTGTGTATCTATATAATGGGTTAACACTTCGATCTTGTATTGTACCCACATGGGAAATTTGGTCTTGTGAGTCTTGCAAAGGGTAAGCTGAGGACCTCTGAATTGCCAACCCAATCATATTTTAAAATGGAATGCCACATAACAGCTTTCTTACATCTTGCAGTTCTTCCATGTGATGTCCATACTGTTTCTCACCCAGAATTTACTGAACACTGCCTATCTTTGTGTCAAGCAAGAAGAGCTGTTCTTTTCTCAAGAGAAATTGCAGCTAAAAATTGCCAAATATTTGCATTTTTTATAATTTATGTCCTGATACTAATGCTAATATTTCCTGAACTCTCATATTTAAGAAAAAAACTTAATTGTGATCTCCTCTTATTTCATCACATTAGCTCACTGAAGAGATTTTCCGTTTGAATTTGCACCAAGTTTTTAACAAAAACAATAAGAAATAAATAATTGGAGTAACAAAAATAACTTCAGCAATGGAATCATTTTTGTTGTGTCAATCTGAGGATTGCACTGCTCTCATCAGTACGCATTAGATTTATTAGCCTCTGAACTATACATAGTCAAAAAGCATGTGGCAAAGCACTTATACTGTTCTTATTAGCATTAATGAAACTGTCATCACTAAGTCCCTTATCTTCAAGCTGAGTACCTTATACTTTTGAGTGTTTTTGTGGTCCTGCATCTTTTTCTGTAGTCAAAAAAACAGAAAAGTTTTGGAAATTGGCTTATTTTCCTCTGGAATGGCAAAGATTCCTCTCTAGGGTAGGTGAAGAAAATCTAGAATCAGGGACAGAAGGGTCAGAAAAAATCCCATGTTCCTGACAAAAGGTATGAGGGACAGATATTTGTCCTTTACGGTTCAAAAAAGACAACAACAACAACAAACCAAAACACTGTAAATTACCTTGCACAGACTGAGGGTGACAAAAAGCTGCTGATCTCTTCAAGATGAAGCATCATCAACATTAAAAAAAGATAATGACATGGATGAATTGAGGGAGTGGAAAAGCACCACAGTACAGTTATTAATGTTAATGGCAGACATAAACTACATTGAGATATATCCTAGAGTGATTCTGTGTATATCACTTACATACTGTTTTAGTAACTATTCTGGTAGTTTAAAGATAATCTGAGTTTTGATTATGCTTCGCTTTTGAGATTCCTTTTTCATTAAAAAGGAAAATGCAATAACAACCAAAGACAGCACCTAGTGACAACTTCTGTATGCTGAAATGGCAGAGTTTTTCGTACTACTGGCATGCGTAATATAAGACTGAAATTAAGAAACAGAACTATTTAAATGTTTATTTTTACAGCACAGCTGTCTATTTCAAAATGTTGTTTGCCCAAAAAATAAAATGTTCACATTGAGAATGTTTCTGGTGGGAAATTATCAGGCCTATTCAAACTCAAAACATAATGTTTAGTATTGATTTCTCTACAATGCCATCTAAAGTCCTAAATTCTGAGTCATAGATGGGAATTCAGAATCAGTTTCATTATGGCTGACATTAGCAGAATTAAGCATATGGACATAAGTAGGGAGAAGGAAGCATGTTAGAATGATCACTTTGATATTTCCAGATCAGAATTCTCTTTTTTAAAAAAAAATGTCTCTCTTGAGAGAAAATTAAAGTTTTATTATTTCAGATAAAAACATTACAGAATGTCAGAGTTTCCCACAGGATAAAATTTGGATTTCCAGCCAGCTCAGCAGGCACTTGTGTTCTCTGGAGCACAGTTGCCCTGGAGTTCTCCTGGGAGACAAGTAGCCCTCTCATTAGCAAATACTGCTACCTCTCTATTTTAATTACAGATTTTAGTAGAAGAAGAGATATCAGCAACGGTGCAGCTTGCTTGCAAATATATGGACTGAATATATTTTAGATTATGAAAAGATTAAATATAAAAAAGGGGGGGAAAAAAAAAAAAAAAAATCGGGAGCAGTTTCTTCTACTCTTCACACAGAGCAGTTAAACTGCATATGCTACCCATAATGTAAAATCTTGTCAACTGTATTTACCATCAAGCTGACTTTGAAATCATTTGACATTTGCCGAAGTGTAAGATCTTTTCCATTACTTCAATTCAATATCTGTATTGATCTGTATGATAGAAGATTCCTCATTTTTAAACCAATATTCATCTTGCAAAGAAGTTAAAAAATGTGTCAAAGCACAAAATAGCATTCAAGTTTAGGAAGAAACAAACAGAAGATTGATTTAAAGTCATAGATCAACCTATTGACTCTACCTCTGAATCCCAAAGATGGCCTTCTGTTGTCTCAGCTTTTGATTCTCTTTCTGATGTTCAAATGAAATGAAAAGTTTTCTGGTTGCTTTTGTTTAATGAGACCTCTAAATTAGGAAATGGATTTTTGTGCTTTTCTGGTTACCGAGGATGTGCTGACAACCTTACACACTAGTTCAATACACATGCAGAAAGGTGCAAAAAGTAACAGTTGTGACCTTATAAGAGACTCTCAGACAGAATGGCATTTCCAGCTCTCAGCTCCTGAAATGTGGTAGAGTAATGAATGTAAGGTGTTCACATGCTCACACTTCTCAATGACCATGGAATTAAAATCAAAAACAGCATTGCTGCAGACTGTGATGGGTCCTTGGAGAATCTGCAACTTTTATGCTTACAAATGTCATGCTTCAGGGTCTATAGTTTCTCTGAGCACTGCTGTAGTTTTTCTGGGTACTCCTCCCTTGGGCCAGACACCCTGTGACATCCATCACCAATCCAGCTGAAGTTTTGCAGCTCCTGAGTCTGCTACACATTGCATCAAACAGGTGCTCTCAGCAAGCCTGATGGGCTTTGGAATGTTCTGATTTTCCTTTGGAAAGCAGAGGCTTTAAAAAAAAACAACTATGATTCAGTGTCTGAGAAAGAAAGAATTACTGCCTAACCAAAGGATTTTGCAGTATGAAAAGCCTATACTCTATGTATATGTAGTCTACATCCACTGCTGTTTTAATGGAGGGTTGCAAGCTGTTGGACTGTATCAGATGGTCTCTGATGTGCTAAGCCATATTGGAAGCAGGTCATGGAGACTTGAAAGCTCACCTCACTGGCATCAAGCTGGCCAGCCTAGGAAGGTGGGCTCTGGTTTCTAGTATAATGTGATCCAAAATTTTAACTAGATTATATCTTCGTTAAGACTATATCTTCATTGTGTAAGAATGTCTTTCTTCATAAGCATAAAGTAGGTAAGTTATTTACCTACATATAGAATCATTTGAGTTGGAAAGGACTTTCAAAGGTCAACAAGTTCAAATCTCAAAGGTCATTTAGTCCAAACTTTTTACTTACATCCAATCTAAAGCTCCCTTTTTTTAGTTCAAAACCATTTTCCCTTCTGCCTCCTCTGGGTGCGCTCCAACAGGTCCACTTATCTCTTTTACTGAGAACTCTACATCTGGACACAGTACTCCAGATGAGGTCTCACAAGCACAGAGCAGAGGGGCAGGATCACATCCCTCACCCCGCCGGTCATGTCTCTTTTGATGCAGCCCAGGATACAGTTGGCTTTATGTGAGGGCACATTGCTGGCTCATGTTCAGCTTCCCATCCACCAGTACCCCCAGGTCCTTTTTGGCGACATTGTGCTCTACCCTTACATCCCTCAGCTTGTACTGATAGTGAGGGTTGCCATGACCCAGGTGCAAACCCTTGTACTTGAATACGTTGAACTTCATGAGGTTCTCCTGGGCCCACTGCTCCAGTCTATCTAAATCATATCTGAGGATGTTGTTCTGTCACTCTGGTGTTCACTGCCTCCTGAGAGGAATAATTTTGGGCATTTAATTTTGTGAACATGTAGAATTGTTTTCAAGACTTGCCACTCATTACATGCCCATGATAGCTAATATAACTCAGTGTATTCGTGTTGAATCATAGCCTTTGACATCAAAAAGGCAAGTTTGATAAGTCTGCATCCTTAAACAGTATACTGGAATTCAGAATGTTTCTTTTACATATAAGAAATCATGCACACAAATAAATAAATAAAACTACTGAAGTAAAAGGAGAAAGGATACAATAATCTTAGGAGGGAAAAAAAGGGAATAAGGAGTGAAGCCTCACATGAGGAAATGCTTTGTTTATATAGAGGCCACAGGGCATGACACACTGTTCAGTTTATATTCCAGTATAACTACAAGTGAAGTAACAAAAATATGTAGATAATTAGAATTTTAGGAAAAAATTTAGTCTGGCAAAATCTAATCTGAAACAGTTTGTCTCCAGTATCACCCTGTAACTACAAAGTTACTCCTGAGTTACCCTTTAACACAAAGCATAGGATAATTGATGCATTCTATTAAATGGGTTGTTTTATTTTTAATGAAGAGAGGTTGCTTGCTGTTAAGGATTTTGTTGAGATTTATCCCTCATGTTATTCCCCTGAAGATGGTAGATAAAATAGAGTAGTGTAGGGCCATCTTGTTTTTGTAAACCTGATTTGATTAAGTAAAGCCAATAGCAGTTCTATTGCACTTCTATTGCACTGTTTTTATTTTACCAAATTTTTTTTTTCCTCCATCATATTTTATACATCACTAGTCTTCTTGGATTGCATACTTTGATGTTAGATACATAAACTTTTTATAAGACAGATATCACAATGTATCCTTTAGCGGAAAGTCATGCAGAACAGTCTGGACTCTGAGGAAAATCTACTAATGCAAATATGGAGCAGAGCCACAGACAGTACCAGTTAACGTGGGAAAAATCAGTCTTCTGTTATTCTTTCCCACTCCTGTTCAAGTGCAGCCATTCTTGTGTGTTTGTATTCATCCTACACCTGACATTTCTACTTAGATACCACAACCAGTCAACCATATGTGGGAGCTAGGAGCAACCACTGACAACGCTTTCCTTATCATCTAAAGAGAATTTCAAGATAGTTCTTCAGATAATTAAAGGGTAATGTACCCAAGACATTGCCATAACCTATGCTATAATTTGTTGTCTAATTACCAGAAGGCCAGATATGTATGTTTGATATGAAATAATGTCTGATAAAAAAAAATAAAGGGAGGAAAGTGTTCAATTATTTTCGGGGTAATACAACTTTATGTATGATTAAGATTGGCTTTGTGCCACCAGATTGATTTCTCATGGTTTTGAGCCTGAGTGGGAGGAAAGAAAGCACCAGAGTAACATACTGCCAAGATGCCCAAACTTCTGAATCTTCTTACCAGACTGCAAAAATATATATATATATAATATATATATTATAATATATTTTATATATATATATATATATATATATATATATATATATATAGTGGAAACCTACTTGTGAGATTTTAAGTACCACAATGTAAACAAGTGTACGTAGCTACATCTACATAATTGCAATGACTGTTTTGGTACCTTATCTATAAATCCTCACACATCCATCTGTGAATGAGCAAAGGCAATTTGTGAAGTGGAATTGTATAGCATGTTAGAGAAAATGCACAGGATCACAGAATGACAGAAAATCACAGGGGTTGGACTCAATGATACCTTGGGGTCCCTTCCAACCCCTGCAATTTTGCTGAAGCAGGTTTCCTACAATAGGTCACACAGGTAGGCAACCAGAGAAATCCTGGTTATCTCCATAGAAGGAGACTCCACAACCTCTCTGGGCAACCTGTTCCAGTGCTCTGTCACCCTTACGACAAAGAAGTTCTGCATGTTTGTACAGAACTTCCTATGTTCAAGTTTTAGACCATTACTCCTTGTCCCATTGCTGTGAATCACTGAGAAGAACTGGCCTCATCCATATGACTCCCACCTCCCTTTAGATATCTATAAACACTAATCAGATCCCAAATTCATGCTGAATTCATTGAATTATTCATGCTATATTGTCATAGAAGATTCAGACTTGTTCTCAGTTTTGCAATTTTTCCCTTTAAATTGAATTTAGATTGACATTACCATGTTATCTAGCTTTGATAAATATAACAACACCTGAGTTACTAGTTGGCTATATCAGAATAACCAAGGGCCTAAGTCATAAGAAAGGCTGATGGGAGCTGGGATTGTTCAGCCTGGGGAACAGAAGGCAGAGTGATCTCCTTGAGACCTTTTCGGTACTTAAAGCACACATAAAAAAGAGAGAAATTGTTTTACACACTCTGATAGCAATAGGACAAAGGAGAACAGTTTTATGCTGAAGAAAGTAGATGTAGATTAGATTTTTGGAGGAATTTCTTCCCTATGACAGTAGTGAGGCACTGGAACAAGTTGTCCAGAGAAGCTGTAGATACTCCATCCCTGCATGGGTTGTTGGGTAACCTGATCTATTGAAAGCTATCCCTGCCCATGGTAGGGATTTGGAACTAGGTAATCTTTAAGGTCCCTTACAACTGAAACTATTCTATGTTTCTATGATTCTATGAGAATTTGTTCAGTGGTTATAAATTTCAAGTTTCAACCAATAGCCATATTGTTATGACTTTTATAATATCAATATTAAACTTCAGTAAGCAGTCTGGCAAGATCTCACATTTTTAAAGCATTTGATGAGAACTTCCTTTAGAATCAGAATGAGACACAAAATTTTGATTTCTTGGAAAAAAAAGTGTATTGACTTTTCTTCATCCCTAGAACTGTCCGCATCACGAAAGCAAAAGCTGGCTTCTCTCACTAATACGTTTATGAGGAAAAAAAGGTCATATAATCTATACTCCACTGTCCAAGGAGGTTTCTGGTTTTGCTCTTGTTCTTTGTTTGTTAGAAAGAAATGCTTTACTTTGTTCTTGTATTTAAAATATTAATCAGTTTTGTATAAACTTGTAACTGTAATTTTAAAATGTCCCAGAATTTTCTTCTTATTCATTTCCTGCAGAGATTGTCATCAAAAAAGAAGTCTCATTTCCTCATGCCAAATTTCCTAAGGAGATCCAAGGCCTGTATATCTTTGCTAAAAAATCTCCGTGAAAACTGGGAGAGCCATCCCTGTTACTGGATCCTAACAAAGAAAAGCACTTGTGTTTCCCTTTTAAAGGGAAGGAGAAGACAAAGAAGGTCATGAAAGGATTGTCTTTCAGAAAGAACACTTTGTTTTGTTAGAAGGTGAGATCCTCAGAAGTTATTGTATCCACTTGGTTTATTTAACAAATTAGTCTCACACTACATTAAATTAATTTCTTCAGATAAAACTAAACCAGAAGTGTTGCTCTACAAGAACATGTGAAATTTCCCACCATATTCATATGGATATTCAGTCTGTGGGATGAGACTAAGAACACTCCATATTATGAAGAGTGTATAGTATTACAGTCCAATTAGATATTATTAATTTATGCATTTATTCTATTTAGAAAGATGGTAGAGAATCTCCATCCTCAAAAGTACCTAAAATAACTGCACAAGTTACTTAGCAACCTGATCTATTTGGATCTTCTTTAGATAGCATGCCGGGCTAGGTGACGTCCAGGGGCTTCTTTGAATCTCATTTATTCTGTGACTCATTATCTTGCCTATGAACTAAATGCTACTGCTCTGTTCTGCTTGACATTGTACTCAACATCCTTGTAATCTTCAAGAACTTCTCTATGTGCTGACACAGGCTATATACTTCATCACAACAATGATCTTGTATAAATTATACATTTAATATAAATTTTAGAGATAGCAAATAATAGATGTGTAGTAAATAATGGAACTGGCAGAAGAGAGAAATCTGAGAAGGCAGGACAGGAGAGTGTCAAAGAAAGGATAAGAAACAGCAGTATGTTCCAGTAATTTTTTTTATGAACATAAAATAATCCATACTTCTTTGGACTTATTACAAAATAGAATGAATCAAATTCTTTTGAAGTCTGTCTTTTCTCACCTTAACCCTTAGCAAGTAAGTTTGTGAGATACTATTAATTTTTGTTCATATCTCTCATGATTATGGATTCAAAATATGCCTTTAGAACAATGAATAATACCTTCCTTACTTTTAAAGTACATATTTAAAAAATAATATTCAACATACTTCAATCTAATATTCAACACACTTAACGCTAATTATTCATATTTGTTCTCTCTTCACTGAGTGCAGTATACTCAATGTCCTCTGATTCTAACAGAATAAATATGTTTGAGAATCAACTTTTAAAAATGAATTTGGTAAATGCTAGTGAAAGATTTTGAATACCTGAAGACTTCATTAACATAAACCATGCCAAATATTCATGGAAATTGAGGAAAATATTATCATTAATATCCTTTTTATTTCAACAACTACTTATTGAAACTAGCCAAAATTTTTGAGATGCGGAAATTTGACAACTCTTGTCCCAAGGAATTCAAAACCAAATCTGATAATCATTTGATTAGATATCTTACAGCTATTTCAACATACAGATCTCAAGCAATTCTCCTTACAGTAGGTAAATTAAATACAAGAACTAAGTAATTACTTTTTGATGTACAATTATAAAATTGATCAAAAGATCAAACTGATCAGATGCCCCTATATTGAACTCTGCTGTTGTGAAAGTGCTCAGATAAAGTACAGCGTATTTACATTGGACCTAGCTACTCGTAAAAGTTCACATAGCAAGACTGAACTTCAGGAATCAAAGGCAAGAAGGATGTCCCCAAACCATTTCCATGATCAGAGTGATATATAATAAATTATTTCTTTACACGGTTCAATATTTTTCATCTGAAAAGATTGTTGTGCAAGAGAAGTTCCTTGCTGCAATTTATGTCCATCTCATCTCTACAACATATGTGATTTATATAGATAACAAATTTAAACCTCAGATAAGCAAAAAAAAAAAAAGTCTAATATGTTATGGCACTAATCCCACAGTCCTGACAAGTGACAAAATCTATTGGATGATCTGCAGGATTATTGAGTATGCAATTAGAAACAGATTGAGTATGGAGAAAGAAACAGATTTCCAGATATAGAACAACAGAAATCCACTACAGATACTTGTAACCTGTGAATATAAAAGTGGCAAAAGTGAAAGGCTCAGATACAGTAAATTTATTAAAAATGTTCAGTTTTAATTTAGTACATACTGGGAGAAAGTTTGAAACAAATACAATCACACCCTAGGGCAAGGACAATTGCAAAGGGTAAGGTTGGTTTTTCCTCACACTTAAAAGCACAAAGAAAAAGAATAAAAGCTAAGGTGACTGGCATTTCCTCTTTTAATGGTTTTATTGAACAGCCAGAATAGGCATTTTGCACTCAATAGCACAGAGCACTACTCTGTAATGCCTGGTTATTAATTGCTACTACAAATGGGATAACTGCATAAAGCAGTCACATTTGAAAAATACTTTGTGCCCGATTTTTTACTCCTCATATAAATATTGCCTGAGCAATTTTTACTTCAGCACTTATTTACTGTATTCTATTTTCATCTTAACTTTGTGAAGTACTGAAAGTTCACTAAACCAACTAACCTTTTTCCCTATACCAACCAAAAATTAACAAAAACATGCCAAAGGCAAGTGCTTCTTAACTTCCACACAGAGTCTCATTATCATTCCCCTTCTCATCTCCTCCTTCGCTCAAATGCTTGGATCAGAGACTTGCTCCAAGGCTTACTTCATAGGTAAAAGGCACTTGTTCATTTTAATGATTGTCAGTCTCTCAACATGAATACTAGAAAGGCTTTACTCTTTTATTCAAATAACGGCCCAAGAATTACAAAAATAAGCCTGATGTAAAGTGTTTCATGCTGGGCATGTAATGAACTTGAGAACAGCAATTGTTTATAGTCCTGCCTGCAATTTCTTCTTTCTGCTGGAAGTTGTGCCAGTCAGAGAGCACACAGTTATCTAGGGAAAAGATGAAGATAAAAATCCAGAAGTCCTAGGTCTGAATCAGACCAAAACCATCATTTTTTGACTTTTTTTTTTTTTTCCATAAAATGGGGCTTTTGGGGCCTGTGGCACCTCAGTGAAGTAAACATCCCTGTCAGTTTTACTTTACATAGTTTTTTTTCACATTCTTAGGGCTCTCGGGAAAACCCAGCTTCTCAGATTCTCATCTGTGACAGACATGCCTGTCTCAGTTATCAAGATTCAGAGTTTTGCCTCACTAGATAGCATCTCATCAAAGATCAAATTTAGACTAGCAGTACATTCCCAGAGCATTTATTGCTCAAATATTCAAACTTACTTTTTGTGTAAGTTATCAGGAGGTAAAACTAAGGAAAGAACAGACTTAGTTTCACCATAGCCCATAACCATAGTGGTGAAATTTAGAACTAAATGCTAGACTAACAGCACCAAATACATGGAAAATGCCACTGAATATCTTGTTTTACCATTGAGGGATTTTGTTATGATAGTAGTGATCTGTTGTGGATTAATATCAAATTAGTATAGCTGAATCATTTTTATACATTTAAATTACTGGATCTCAAAGAAGGATGTCAAATAATGCTGAGTTTCCAACCAGGATTTTTCTGCAAGAAGCCAAATGTACTCCCAGTTTTCAACCAAGAAAAAGTTACAACTGAGACTGACAGTTTCATTTACCAAAGCTATAACCAGGGAACTAGCCAGGTGTTTGGTGAGTTTTCTTCTTAGAATGGAATTACATGCAGATTCCTCTGGCCTGGTTTGACATGCTGAGATCCGCCCTAAGGACTCCACCAACAAGGTGCTGGTGCCAACCACCCTGCCAGGTTCTTGCTGCCCAAACCCACATCTGAACAGCAAGTTTCCATCCTGTAGAAGTGCCTGCAAGGCACACAGACCTGGGCTGAACCCTCACTTGTAAAGGATTTGTAAATAACACTCTTCCTGATATATTAGCGAGAAGAAAGTGGAATAGGTGGTCTGTATTCTACCAAGTGAACTTTTGCAGGTGTCTTAAAGAAGAGGTACAGATACAATTTTATTTTCATATCTCCCTCTGGAAGTCTACAGCTTTCTCCATACCTGGGACAAATGGACTTGGCAACTGAGCCTGCTTTTCAACATGGTGTCAGACTGTCTAGAAGCATTCACCCCACCAGAAGACAAAAAAGGCATGTCCATCACTTATAAATGCACGTTGTATTTTCTCCTTTTCTATAAATACTGAAAATATTATAACTTTTTTCCTGACAAATAATGGTTCATCCATATTCCATTAGAGAAGGACCGCTAAGTGGCAAAACCATTTATTTCCTGAAGCCAATTTCCATCCAAATGTAAAGAGGAAAATCCACCAGCTCCGAAACAGAAATGCTGATAATTTTAATTTTAGCCTTCTTAATGTGCTATACTACTCATTCCTAGCTGCAAAATATGTCATCTTCTTCCACAACTAGTTTTTAGATTTAGATTTTTAGTTTTAGATGAGACCATAACACAGAAACTTTGTACTTTATCTAACTAACAAAATTCCAAATGAATTTAGCCTACTGACTGGGACTGGGGATTCTTTCAAGTAAGTGCTACTAAGGACCTCTTCAGCCTGCCACTGGGGCCAGGGTCACAGCACCAAATCTTGTGATAACTGTAATACCTGCAGAATGGACCAGATGCACCTGTGATCTGAGCAGGAATGTTGCAACTTTATTAGCTGCTACATTATTAGTATTATTAACTGCTTTGTCTTCTCAGCACTCTCTGCACATCACATCCTTCAGCTTCACCATAAGCAACTCTGAACCATAAATGTAAGTTCTCTGTGTATTTCATTTTGTGCTCCTTTTAGTTCAGGTACAAAGATTAGCAAGAAATGTAGTGCATAATCCTGTCTTTGCTGTGTCACAACAACTATTTTGCTTAACCTCAGCTCTAGTTCTGCAGTACTGTACCTTAGATTTCTCCTTGTAGAAATACTGGAGAGAGAAGAAACAAAGTACGAAACAAAGTAGAAACTATTTTAATCTGACATCTGATGACTAAAATATAATTCCTACAGAACTAATATTATTGTTTAATACCATAGAAACATCATTTTATTCACACTACTCTTTAATTGTTGATTTTCAGTGAATGTCAGAAGTTTGCATCATGAATACGTACTTGGGTACAAGTTTCAAGCTGCTTGTATATTCACACTTTACTAGATTCACCACAGGAAGATCCTGCAGCTGGCAAGTTTGGCAGGCACTAATTGAAACTAGCTCTCTTAAATAGACTTAATTAACCTGGCAGACATAATATGTATGATTTTATCTCTTTTAATTCCTTTCCATTATTATTTCAAACCATTTGTTTTGTCTCCTCATTCCACCCCAAACTATTGTCGCCTCCCTGACACAAATTCTGATCAGACACATTTCTACTACTATACTTCAGTTTCCCTCACTTTGTTTTTCCAGGGTTGTGAGGATAAGTGGGACATTACATTGAGGGAAAGATCCTATTCTGCAGATGGTGACAGGACTCTACAGCACTGCCATGTCATGGGAGTAGAAAAGAGGGTTGTAAAGCACTGTGGGGAGACAGCATTCTTTTTTCAAGCCTGCACAATAAATAATGCCATATCTGTAAAAGACACCCAAGAAAGGAGAAAATACAAGCTGAGACTCTCTCAGCAATGTTACCCTGCAACATCAAGAGATGTGCGTGCAAAGCAACATGTAGGATCCACTTTTTTGGTCTTTACTTTTTGTATGCTAGGTTTCTTCTCTTGTTGTAAAAATACTGTATAATCTCCAACAGATTTTCAGGATTTCCCATTTCCCTTGTTGTCACAATGCAAAAGATGTGAGTCTTTGTTGCCTTTTTTTTAATGAGGTAGAGTTCTTAATGATATATTTTTTAAACATACACCATTCTATTATGTTTCAAACCTGAAAGGACAAGTAAAACAAATACATGGGCTTTGAAAACCTCAATCACTGTTTGCATTTTAATGATTCATGACATGTAAGATCATAGTATTTTTCAAAGTTATATGTAATAACTTTTTACTTCTCAGAGATAAAAACAAACCCTAAATAATTAATTATCTCTCTGATACTAAGGTCCATAAACGCAGACATTATTTCTAGAGCAATGAGAAAGAAGCAATACATTCAGGTCTCCCGAATTTCATGCGCTGAAACTGGCATTTCTTGGATTCGCAGTGCTCTCTTGTGGCCAGATCAGGCACCTACAATCCAACAATGTTCTACCCTAAGCCTTTCGGCCACTATGCCTACTCAAAATGCAGCAAAACACTACAGGCATAAAAATCTGCCAAAACCAGATGGTTTTAGTAACATATGTGCTCTCTCTCTCTTTTTTTTCCCCCTTTAATCCCCACTGGGTAAGTTACATAATGTCAGTTTATAAAAAATATTCTTCAAATATTCAACTATTTGAATATCAACAAGTATACTTCAGAACAATAAATGCATCAAGGGTAGAAGAAATCATTTTCACCCCATCAGTGTGTGCTCTGCCCAGATCCATCTCCGCATTTCCTCATTTCAAATGGGCACTGAGCAAGATCTGTAGACTCGCATTTCCTCACGTGGGTAGGTGGGATATGGTAGCATGTGCGAGCCAACCATGGTAAGGCAGTAGGCAGGCCCACATTCACAGTTCTGCTATGGTGGCAGCCGTGTCTTTATTTCACAGCACATGCTGAGCCTGCTATCTTCTCATCTACATTCTCGTCCAACTCTTTCCAACTGACAGCTTTTCAACCAGGAGGCACCCCATTTCTCCCCTTCCTTTTGGACACGGATCCTCCAACTACTTTACTTCAAAGCTCCCAGCACTGCCCTATCCCAGACTTCTCTTGCCCCTTCTCAACCACCTCATTCTCTCTGGTCCTCTTAACCACCACCCCATCCTGGTGGTCTCTTCTCCTGCTCTGGGTTGCAGCCTCTCACCCACCTAATTCAAGCTCTCATTTATCTACAGGCCCAAAGCCCAATTTACCCACTCGTTGCAGTCATAGATGGACACACAGTAGGCTTTGCAATATGAAGAGAAGCACTCATTGCTCATCTTATCTTTGTCCTTCTAATCTCAGATGCAGAGAAAGGTGGGGAAAAACAGAACAAAAAAACCTCCAGTAAACTCATAAGTGTACCAACATCAGATAAATTGATGGGAAATCCTTTCTTTGCTCCTCTGCTTTGAGGTGGTAGATCCAGGAGAAAATTCTTAAGATAGGTGGTGTCTCACCCAAAATCTTCGCTTCCATCTTACTAAATATACACCATAGAAGCTCACAAATTTACATGATAATAACAAGAATGTCCCCACTCCTACTTATCTTCTAAAGTCATTGATCATTCAAGAGAAGAAAGAAAACAAAACACTGTAAGTGGTACTTCAATTGTCTTTTGGTCAGTAAAAGCATTTGACTGCAAATTTGTATAAATTAAAAAGAATGTCTCAATGAGATCATTTCCATTTTACCAGATTCAAGCACATCCATAATAAGTTAGAAAAGCGTAAAGAGGTGTATAATCAATGGATATAAAGATGCTATAATCACAAAAAGAACAAGAGAGTTAGGCAAAGTAGACTAAGATAATAGGAGAGAATAAATGGAAGGCTTACCCATATGCTAGGCTCACCTACAAAAAAACACCAGTAGAGGGGATCTCCAGGTAAGATCCTTTCCCTACTGGTAGCCAGCTCTTAAATAGGTCTGGCAGGGGTGCAGCCTGGCTCCACCCCTTCCGGCAGCACAGGTGAATTGCCTTCAGCTGTGCTCCTCTGGCTGACTCATGGCTTACCTCAGGTGATCAATCAGAGGTTCAGGCCGTGACTCAGCAGTTCCCATACAACAAGGAAGGAAGGAATTAAGGAAACCTCGAATCCAGAGGCAGAAAAAAACTGAAAACTGAAAATCATTTAGCATCTTCCACTGCCTTGGACATTTTGCTTTACATAAAATATTCAATTTTATTTCACTGGTTTTAGTAGTGAGAAAAGAAGTGCTAAAGGAAAGTTAATGTGTAGCACATTTAGTGTAATATTTAAGCCTGTTTCACGTAAAAGTTTCAAAGAGAAAATTTTAGGAAAATAACCCTCTTTCCTCTTCCTGATGTTCTTCTCTTCCCACTGAATGTAAATTGCCCTTCAAACATTTCGGAGCTTATAAATAACCTTGACATTCTTTCTCTGTGTTACTAATTGTAACTAATTATAGCATCACAGTTGGAGAATCAGCCTTGAAAACCAAAGAAACAGAAAATTAACCTGTAAGAAATTCTCATTTTTACAGACAATAGTCAAATTACTAAGGGTAAACCAGGATGATACTTAAAGTTCTTCCTTGAGATTATTATCTCTTTGGAGTACCAAACTTCTATTCTTAAAGAGCAGCTATGTTTATTTCAAAGACACTGCAATCTTCTATAAGCTTGCATAAGCTGAAAAGTTTCAAAGTGTTAAGCAAAGAACATAAAAATATTTTCCTAAATGATTTACTGGCTGGTATGTTATAGCATCATTAAATATACTTTCTAATAAATTAAAGACTAAATATAGTTATATTTACTAGTTTGCTTTAGATGTCTTTGATTGCAATGAAATTCAAAGACAATCCTTAGTTGTATATATGGAACAGTGCTCATAAGCAACAGCAAGAGGATGAGTGAAGCTGTTCAACTTTTTTCTTTTTTTCCCCTTAATCTTCTTGAATTATTCTCCTTCCTCCTGGAAAGCAGTAATCCCTTTTTATACCAAATAAACAAGGCTTATGAAATTATATTTTATATATATATAGTGTATGTGCATTTGTACATGTTCTGCAACTTCTGCTTATACTGTACACAAATTGAGTTGTTAGAACAAGTCCCAGTGTATTGATTTTCTAAAGCTTAAAAAAAAATGACATCCAGTTGGAGGAGGATGGTTTTCTCAGCATCTTCACTGAGAGAATGTAGTCTGACCCCGGCTCTTACAGAATAGCCAGAAATCCATTGCCAAGAAGGATGTTCTGAAATTTTCAGCCATGGAAACGTTGTTTTCAGAACTTACTGCTTATTTGACACCAGCAGATCAAACAGAGAAAGTGAGACTATAGAAAATCAGCCTTCATCGTTTCTGCTTTCCATGGTGTTGCTTGTTATTACATGAAGGCAGTGGAATGGTAAAATACTGAAGACACCAAAGCATCTTTGTTATCTTATAGTTTATCTTATTTTGACATTGTTTAAATTTTAATTCCATTTTAAATCATACCTAAAATTAAAATGATATGTTTGTGTTATTATTCCATCTCTAAACAGAAAAACTATTGACAAACAAAAATGGTATGTGGTCAGTTGATATAGCAATCCTGTATTACCATGGGTTTAGTTTTTATGCATGAACTTCAGGATGAAAAATTCTTTCCAACTGTTAAACTAATTTAAATTTACTTTGGCATGTAATTATCACTACTTACGTTTAGTTTACATGCACATGTGCTTGTTTGCATCAAGTCTGCAATAATTCATACACTAATATCTTGGAAGAAAGCAGTGAACTAATTCACTGTAAGCTTGACTTTTAAGAGAAATTATACAGAAATAAAGGGGAAGGAAGGAAGGAAGGAAGGAAGGAAGGAAGGAAGGAAGGAAGGAGCTTGTTTTTTACTGTTTAAGTATATTGGAATTTCAGTATTACATTGGTTAAGCCACAGATAAAAAGCATACTGCTGACACTTAAACTTAGTTTTTTGTACAGTGCTACGTAGTATTGTGTTTAGTGTAGGCCAGCAGTTTCATATCACACAGTAAAACAGCTATGAGCTTTAATATGAATCATCTTTTCATCTATAGATTTGTATTCCAGTTACAAGTTTGTATCCAACTTTCTTAAAAGTGGAAATAACATTTACATATACTTTGTAATTCTTCTTGGTTTTATTCTTTGGTGTTCTACTGGCTCACTGTTAAAACCGAAACTGTTAGGATGGCTTTCAAATAACATTTTTGACAGGCAGGAACATCTCTACACTGATAACAATATGGAATAGCTGTAAGTATTGTTAGTATTTCAAATGCAAAATTTCCAGATATATTGCAATTCAGGCATCTTGATTTTTTGTTTTTGTGTTTGATAGAATATTGCTTGTTTGTTTTCTGTTGCTTTGTAGGGATTTTTTTGAAAAGGCAAGGCAGCTGGAAGGAAACACACTGAACTGCACTGTAAGAAATCCTGAAGATACAAAGAACAGGGCTCAAGGTGAAACAGTCTTCTGAATTAAATGAGTCCCCCACCATACTGTCAGAGTAGAGTACAGCTTCAATGCCACTATGCACAACCTAAAAATTGTTCCCTCCTTTAATTGAAAAGGCTCTGTAAAATTTCACAAAATTGATAGCATATTCTACCAACCATAGAGGGAAATTTGTAGGCTCCAGTTTTGCTATGACCACAACTCATCCCTTAAATCCAGTATAGCCAGTTCTTTGATGACACTGATTTTAGAGCCCCTGGCAGCTATCATGAGTGGGAACAGATGTGTCAACATTACCAATGAAATTAGAGTCTCAAAAATAAATCATGTCTACGCTTGAAATGCACAAAATCCCTTACTGTGAGTCCTACACCTGCCCTTCACACAAAGGAAGAGAATCAATCTTAGAACTGCAGTATTTGGGAATTACTTTACATTTCCTCAATCTTATCCACAGGCAAACTGATAGATCTCCCAAAACGTTGGTAGAAAACATAAATTTCAGTGTAATACAATGGAAATTTAGAATAAAAAATTAAGAGTGTAAAACTGTAGTTAAGAAAAGGTATTGAACTTTAAATTTTTGTTTCTGACAACTTAGAAGTATGAGAAATTATAACATTAGTTTACTTAAATACATTAAACACTTTTTTCAAGAATTGGGACACTGTAATAATAATATAAACTGATGCACACTTCTATTTTATACCTGTTGATTTTTTGTTGGCAGTATATATGGTTTCATTTCAATCAAAGCAGAAAGTCTGACGGAGACAGTGAGTAAACATAAGTTTTAGTCATCTCTCTCCACCGTAAACTATGGCACATAGTAAACTTTACGAGTGAATTTGACAGATCATGGATTTTAATCATGAGAATGTTGTTAAGTAGCTTAGAAAGCTTTATTTCTTCATCATTTTTTTTTACCATCTTCATAGCAGGATATTTGTCTTCATTTTATATGTAAATGCATGACTGGTCAACGTGGTTGATTTTTCTCTTTTTGCAGTGCTGCTTAGAATGTAAAGAATTGATCTCCCTGTCTCCAGCCAGCAAAAGTAGAAGGTATTCAAGGTGGCAGGCATGTAAATACTGCATTCTCTCCTTGGAAATGCACATACATTTTGGAACTGATGTTTCGCTCTAATATTAAAGGATTGCAAACTGAAAGTTACTTTTCTATAGCAAATATATGGAAAATATGACAAAGTAAAATTAAAAAAAAAATGCATCACTTATGTGTCTTTATTGTAATGGATACTGTATTTTATGAGTCACAAATCTCTTCAGGAATATAAAACTGCATTAGAACTTCAGTAATTTTCCAGGGTTTAAACGAAGGTCATTGGTTATCAGATTCACAAGTAATATGCTGGGAAATATATTCACCTCTCATTTTCATAACACTAAAATGTAAGTTTGCCTTCCAAACCCTTTGCCTTGGCAGGAAAAAAAAAAAATCATTATAACAGCATATTCTGTTTCATGACTTCTTTTGCTAATGAGACTAGATCCTCCATTTTCTGTCAAATGTATTTTCATTCCCTTTTGACAGGAATTTTCCTAGTGATACAAGACAGACACGTGAATTTTTGCTGGAGTTTTTAGTGAGTAGCATCATCAATTCTCAGAGCTTTGAATTAAAAATTGCTAAAGAAGTATGCTAGCCTTAGAAACAGTTTGACTGTGTTTTACAAGGTTCATCCAATTTACAGCTCTGCTACAGAAGCTTAGATTCATTCTCTTTCCCTTCTTCTATTTCACTCTTAGGTCTGATAGAGACAGAATGTACCACGTTTGTTGAGTAGTCACAGCCACATAGAAAGGATGGAATTTGGAATTCACTCATGACTGGATATGCTGGGATTACAAAATTCATTTCATGTAACTGAAAAGCGAAAGACATATTGATATGAAGTCAAATGATCAGCAGTACGATATGCTACAGTGTTCTTTATTTTAAAATTTCACATGTAATGGTTAGAAATAAAGATAACTGACAAAATAACAGACAAATGTAAGCTTATCACAATTTAAATGTAGTGATGGAGATTATAGATCTGCTTAATTTCTTTACATTTGTCCATCTCTCTCTTTCTGAAGAGACTACTTAGAATGTCACTTTTTTCAACATTTCTTTTATTGCAATGTTCATTTAATATTTCCCTTCAGTAGCGTACGTCTGAGTATTTTTTTACATTATGACTGAAATTATCCACTGTAGTACCATAAGACATCAGTTTCTTCATATTCCTGTGCCTAACGCTTAGTCTTCATTTGCACTTCCCCATTGTTCCCTTTCACATCCTTCTACATTGCTCCATTTTCAATCACTGTCTTATTACACCAGTCTGTCCCCTTTACATTTTTGTCTGTATTTTTCATTTGACATAAATCTATTTCATGCTCCCTATCTCCTTGAATTCAATTTTCCTTTAATTTTATTTGCATTCCATCCAGCATGATTTTACCCACCTCATTCATTTGAATTGTCATGTTCTGTTTCACCTAATCTGGAAAAGAGTGCATTTTCACTTCCTTTCAGATTCTGTTTTTTTCAGCTTCATTTTTGTGGAAAGAAAGAAGAAAAAATTACTTTTTATATGCAAGGTTATTTTAACTGTTTTAAAAAGACTTTTTGCCATTTAACTAATCTTTACTTTGGATTTTAAGCCTAAAGATCAAGACTTCTGTGTAAATTTCAGACCTGATGAGAATCTACAGTTTAATTTGCTGGATTTAGCAACAGTTTTAGTATTGGATCTTAGCATGGTAAACATCATGCAAATAAGTGACAGTAGGTCAGTAGTTTTTAATAGAACAGAATAAGATAGTATATGTGGATATGCCTGAGCACACAAAGCTTGTTGCAAAGCCATTTCCTCTCAAAAAATCTGTAATAACTTCAGTAAGAGCGATCAGCCTTTGAGAAAAAGGTTAAGCAGAGGGATTTTTGCTGATTTACAGATGGAGCGTTCTTCTCCTTGAATTTCAGTTTTTCTTTCTTGATCTCATCTTGTCTGTGCATATCCGTGCAAAGCTGTGGGTGTTAGACCCCGATTTCCGTGAAGTCTTCTCTTAATCATTAATGCCTACATAGCAATATTAAAGGAAGGATTTTTGAGATGTCCAAAAACCCTTTTCTTTTGGCATAGAGATGTTATTCTTTCTCACTTCTGTATGACATAAGCAACGTATAGGGTGATACCTATACTTTATACCAATTCAGGTGAATGTCTTCTCTCACAACAAGATTAAGTAATAGATGAGGAATAAGAAAACGTCTAATACAAATATTTCTAAGGCAGACTATAAAAATAATTGAGGCAAAGGTGATTCAAGGAAGAATTATATAACTGTAAAGGAAGGAAAAAATGGTCCATCTTGTCTCCCTGCACACTCTCCACATGCATTCTTCATGGTTTAAGACTATCTATGTTATCAGTATTCCTCCCAGTGTGTCTTTACTACAGATTATCAGTGACAGAAGTATCCTTCTTTGGCAGGGCCAGCTGTGGGTGGACATACTTTAATACTCTTCAGTGAAGGACTGCCTTTCAGGGGGAAATCCTAACTTGAGGATTGTGACCCATAGGTTAATAGATCCTTCTTAATTCAAAGTCTGTTTTCTCTGACCATGTAAACAATTAAGATGAACACATCTGAGACTGTTCATGGTAATATATTTGTGTTTTAACACCTTTTTTGTTGGTGGTTTGTTGGTGGAAGGTTTTTTTGGCTTTTGCAGTTTTGACTAATGCTTGATCAGTCTTACAGACCTTCAGGTAACCTTCAAGGATCTCTTCAAAGCAGTGCAAATTACTTTCAGAGACAGGCACAATTTGGTTCAATCCTGCCTATTTTTACTACAACATGGTGTCTACCAAGCAAGTCTCCACAACCATTGCCTCTGTACTTGTTTTATGCTCGCAGAAATGGGAGATATAGAAAATGCTGAACAAAGTGACTTCTTTACTCCTGTCTTCCTATGCTTCTGCAACATTGCACACATAAGTTATAATTCTAGGGAAAGGAGAATTGTTTTAAAAATGTAGCTTGATTCCACTAGAAGTGTTTTAGCTAAGACTATTTCAATCCAAGCTGAAACTGCCAATATGATTATTAAGGAAAGTACTGGTCCTAGCACTGTTATTTGCATTTAGAAAGGACTTCTGGACCACAAATTTGCTCCTGATCTTGTGAGTACTCATTATATGACTCACCCAAGTTTTTCCATTTCTCATAACCATACAGTCTTTCAAAGAAAGGGGGATGACAGACTGTTTTCTGTCTTCCACTGCAGTGATTCTGTCTTTGCAGATTCATTAATATTCCTAATTTTCATTTGTATGCAGCTAATAAATGTATCTAAATCTATGTCATCAAAGTCCTGTTTTCCAACAGGACTGCTTATGAGCTGTGAAGGAACCCAACACAAAAGATGAACGTAACTCTAGAAATTCTGTGCACTGGCCTAAGAGTGGAAGTCCACTAAAAGACTAATTCATTTTCAAAAAGAGCATTAACCAAACTGCCAATTCTTTTTTTCCTTTTAAATATAACATTTTAAGGCATCAAATGGAGGCTATTACTGTATCAAACAAAACTGCAGTGTTAGAAGTAAACTGATGAACAAAATGCTTTTGTAACTTGAGGTGTGGAAAAATAAAGACCTAAACTTCAGATTTAAAAAGGCAATAACTTGTCACCTGTCACTCACTCAGGAAAATTGCTTTGATAATGCAACTATAATAGGTTATCCTTTTCATTAAACTTAGCTGTTTTCTTGCAGGTTTACTTTGGGTTTCAAAAAGATTAAAGAAGTAAAACAGTCATCATACATCCTAAGAAGCTGAATTTAAATAATTAAAGACCTTAAATAAGTAAATCCTCGTTGTTTCTCTCTAATAGGACAGTTAGCTGAGAATAAACATGTTTTCTCTTGATTTCTGATTGTCCTGTCACACTTTTCATGGAGAGGAAGTAGTGGTATTTCTTCAGCTAGAAGAACAGAATAGTGCCAACTCCTTCCACGCTGTATCTTGAGACTGGGACTGTTTTTTCGAGAAGAGAGCGCAACATCGGAATTACATAACGTATGTCAGCTACTGCAGGAACACAGAAAGAAAATTTTGTGTTATTATAATTTATCATGCCAGCACAAGGTCCCAATCCTTGTTATAGGTAGTGGCTGGAAAATACTAAAGCTAGGAAGATGCAATAGTGTATGGAGACACACAGTCACTTCCAGGGAGTCATAATGCAATTCAACTGTAAATTTTACTTTCTGGCTTGAAATTCTTCTTGACATGATTGGATGATCTGGGTCAGCCTTTTCCTTTGACGAGTGCCCTAGTTTACTTTCAATCCAGTAGATTTCAGGAACAGGCTGTAAGCCATACAAACTGTCCTAACAGCTGTTTTCTCTGAAGGAGAGTACAAAACTTGTTCTATCCTTCCACTCCCCACAAATGAACATCTGACAAGAAAATTCTGCAATGAGAACAGAAGCTGCTTTGCTCACTGCTACTTCACACACACAAATGCATTTTTAGAGAGAGAAGGTGTGATCAAGGCAGCAAGAGGTAATAAGACTGAGTGACAATATTTTAGCTGAATCACACCTATGAACATTCAGCCTACACATTTATCACAGAATGATATCAAGGATTCACTTCAAAATTGGATCTGATTGACTAGTGCACTTAATTTACCTACTGCACCAAACAGCTGTTCAGCTTCTGTCAAATATGAAAGCAAATATAATTAGTGCATGTTCACTGCTGTTTTCTCATTACATCGCCAGCCCATACTGCTAGAACAGTTAATTACTGCAACAATGTGTTGACTTACCTGATACACTACGTGATTATTCATCATTGATTCATTTTTTTCTTCTTCTCTAATAATTCTGTTAACATCCCTGATGGTTCTTAGTAGTGAATCCCCTTGATCTTTTGCATTACTATGTCCTCTCAAATGCTACTTAAATTCTCCAGGTAGCTCACTTCTCTAGATTTTAACAAGACATGAGGTATAACTTCAGCTGACACAGTATGTAACTGGAGAAATAACCTGATTAAGTCATTCTATGGCAGAACACAGCAAAATGTGTTATCCAGACACTGCTCACCTCACCAGCCTATTGCTACTTTCCTCTTGCTCACAGAGCAAGGATCTGCTAATGGAGTCTTCTTCCTTCAGCAAAGGCTGAAAATTAATGTTGAGAGAATGTATTATTCCATAATCAATCTTGTTCTCAATTGACCTGTTTCAATCCTACAGTTTGTTTGTTGGCTTTTGTTTTTTTCTTCAATGGTTTGTGTGTGTTTTTTAGGTCACCTATGCCTCAGTACTCCATCTTTAAAATGGAGGTAGCAGACTTCTCAGCCCTGCCTACCAGATGATGTGTGCTCCTTTCAATACAGCCTCTGTGCTTAGAAAGCAGCTCTATCTGTATGAAATGTAAGGATTTTAGATTTTATCAGTAACCTCCAGGCTGGTGAAGGACAAACTGCACAATTCATCTGCCAACCCTGGATATTTCTGCAGTGCATGTGCAGATCAGCTGTGCTGTGCTGGCACAAGAATGCACCATATTTCTCAGAAATGCCAGATTTAGTCGTATACTGCATGCGTCCAACATTATTGCCAGGCATCTGCAAAACAAACCTAAACTGTCCTGCTGCCTTCTCCTCTCATCACATTGCAGAAATATCTGGCTCTGTGGTAAAAGAAGGTCATCTAAGTACTTGAGACCAATTTTAGTAATTAACACAATGTTGCATATTCACCTGACATCATCTTCATGCACAAAACTTGCAACAAATCTTAGAAGAAAAGTAAAGAAAGGAACCAAGGAATGTATAAAAAGTTTATGAACACATAGGGTAGAGAAGGAATGGAAAATTCTCTATAAAGATGCTGGAATTATAACTAGTCAGAGAAAGAAAAAAAAAAAAAGAATGCAAAGCAACTGATATTCTTAGCGAGAATATGAAGAAACTCAAGGAGTTCTCCTACAGCAATTCAGAAGGTAAATAGTCCCAGCAGCTGCTGCAGCACTATGCTGTCACTTCAAGCTCAGTGAAGAACTGAAAGGCTTCTCTGCCACCTGAGAGACTTCACAGCTTGAAAAGACTTTTCATATTCTGAGATTGATACCTGACATTTACATGGTTTTCTCATCCTTTCTTCTCACAAATACATTTGCCTCCTTTTTTCTGTCTCCCCTACATGATGTTTTATTGTCTTTATACATTTACTTTTCAGTACCTCGGCTCATTCCATAAGGAAAAAGAGATCAAACGAGAAAAATCAGCACATGGAATGTAGGTGATTTGGCAGTCACTGCTGACAGGGACACAAAGTTAAACTTTAGGCAAAGTTACCTTTCTCTTCCCACAGGAGCAGCCTCTGCAGCCTGTTCATGACACTGAGAAGCCTGAGCATCACATTAGAACACTATGCATGAGCACAAGCAGAAAGAAAAAAGGAATTACGCAATTTCAAAATAGATAACTGCTTGAAATGAGTAATTTTGAGCAGTACTACTACCCACAAAAATGTTGACTCATTTATTAAAAGTAATTGATGAAAAAACAAAACCATAATTAAAAAAAAATAAACACAAAAAACAAAATTTTCTTAAGAGCCTTGAAGGCTACTCTTCTATACACTCTGTGTTTATAAATGGTCTTAATTGGATTTTTTTTTTAAAAAAAGGAAATTTTCTTTGTATATCTTCAGAATTTCAACAAAGCATTTCTTAGTTATTTCAGCTAAGAGTTATGCAACAATTCATTCATTCATCTTTCTGCTTTGCCATGAGACAGATGAATAAAACAACTGTTTCAGCTTCAGACTTTTTTTGTGCTCTCCCACAACCCCACACAAACACATCAGGAGCAAGCAGGCAATATAAAGCAGGTAACACAGAAGAAGGAGTGTAGAGGGGGCACTTGGGAAAAAAATACATTGTGTTTTAATATTGTTATTCAGTATATTTGCAAATATTTCCTTTAACAAGGAATCAGACTAATTTCAGGAATATGAGCCATCCCTGAATTATTAGATGAAGTAGAGTCAAGGTACAGGCTTACAGCTGTGTGTACCCTCCCTTTTGAGCATGTTCCCAAGCACAGTTCTGGCCTCTATGTATCAACATCCTCCCAGCTGAGGCCTAGACATAGCTTAACACTTTTCGTAACGGTTTCTAATAGGCAGCTTTAGTTTAACCAAATATCAATCACTCTACTATTGCTATAATTAGGCTTTGGGATCAGTGGCAGACCAAGATCTAGCCAATGTGCAGAGACAGCTGCAGACGACTCCCACCAATACTGAGAGGCAGCATGGCAAATGAGTGAAGAAGTGTGGCTGAGTGCTGGCAGTACGTCAATGGGTAGACTTGGATTGTTAACACAGGGGTAAAAAAGCTGCTATCATGTGTAATGTACCAGAGTTGAGGCAAAGGCCATACCATTACCAGGGAACATTATGAAAGCAATTTTGAGTACTGCGCTGTTTTGGGTACCGCAGAGTAAGGACAAAAGAGGGCACTCAAAAGAGAGCTATGAAGGTGGTAAGTGGCCTGGAAAGAGAGATGTGGGAAGAGAGTCTGAGGTCCCTTGGTTTGCTCAGCACAGAGCAGAGGAGCTGAGGGGAGGACTCATGGTGGCTGCAGCTCCTTACAGGGAGCAGAGGGGCAGCGCTGAGCTCCACTCTCTGTGATGGCGACAGGACCGGAGGGAACGGCATGGAGCTGCGTCAGGGAGGGGCAGCTGGGGGTTAGGGAAAGGGTCTGCACCATAGGGCAGTGGGCATGGAGCAGGCTGCCCAGGGCAGTGGGCACAGCCCTGAGCTGTCAGAGTTCAAAGAGTGTTTACAAGACATTGTGAAGCCAGCAGTTGGACTCAATGATTGAGTCCCTTGCACTTGGGATATTCCATGATTCAGTGGTCTACCATTTTGGTTGAAAAACAATGTCTGACTGTTCCCAACATGAAAGGGAAAAGTTGTAGTCACTCTGGACCCCCTCCAGAGGCAGCAGCCTAGCAGGGACGTACTGTAAGACCAACTCCTGCAATACATGCCGTTATCAGCCACAGACTCTCACCAGAGTTGGTACAAAACCTGAAACACAGAGATCCTTTGGACCTTGTAGAGATGCTGAGGAAGAGACCAGGGAAAGCAGAAAGTCCTGACATCCTCATGCTCACAGAAACCAGAGTCAGCAGATGTGCCTTTTCAGTTTTGTGACCTTGAGCATTTTTCCAGTGGTGAAAAGCCTTCAGGAATGTCTTAGATGTTTGGGAAACCTCCCATCAGGGAACAGAGCACTGCAAAGGAGTTGCTACTCGGTAATCTCGAAGATATACTGCTTGATTTTACTGGAACTAAAAAAGTCACTGATTGTGATATTGAAAATGAGTTCTGGCGTGCTGAATCACTCAGCCACTGACAACTTGTTCTGTGCCTTTTGCCAGGTACCATTACAGAAACAAATGTCTCCAGACATCAGCCAACCCTCAAAGCTATTCCAGTGATAACAGATAAAGACAGAACAGGACTTTCAGATGTCAGGCCTGTAGCTGGCAAAGTTTATTGTATAAGGCGATAGGAGAAGATAGGGCAGGATGTTTTTATCAAGCTTAACAGAGCCAGTAGCAGAGTACTAGTCTGAATGCAAAGAAACTGGAGCTCAGGACAACACAGGTCTTCACTATCAGAAATCTCTGGGGCTTGGAACTTCCAAACAGACTTTGTAAAATGGAAAGACCAAGTTCTTAAGGGCAACCCAAAAAATTACAAGAATAGCCATCTACAACATTTACCTAAGATCCTATGTGTAAGTGACATGTAACGTTAAAGAAAGGAAAGAAGAATAGGCAATACAGCTGGAGAACCAGACTTATAACTTTACTGAGATTATGAGCAGCAGAGGTTAAAGAAAGTCTTTAGGCTTTAGGATAAACCAGAGTAGTAACACTGAAATAAATCCAACATAGCAAACTGATCTCATAGCAAACTGATGAATTTACACTGAAAGAGGGATAGTGGCTCTATGAAGTGACAACACCTGTTAATTTGGGGGCACAAATATGCCACCTATTACCAGCACACAACACAGAGATGACAAAGAGTTGTATAAGACAGAAAAGAACATTCATTTGGAAAGTTCGACTCCTTTGGACAAACAGATGCGCAACTGATAAATAAACAAAAAGAAATACTCACTGATACTCCAGAATGTTAACTTTTGTGGCAGATATGCCACATACATTTTTGGTACTGAATAGATGGTTCAAAAATTGAGGAGATAACTTTGCTGTCCTCCAGCTCACCGTATACTGCCTCACACACAGTTTGCTGCTTAATGGAATCCTGGCACAACCATGTCTGTCAGGCAGCCACAATATGAAACTGAATGTCAATAACTGATTTCACTTCTTCCTGCACTTTAAAACTTCCTGCACTTTAAAGAAAGAAAACTTAGAAAGTTAAATATTATGTATGTATGGAGCAAGAGTAACCAAGAAGAAGAGGCACCATATAGACATTTACAGCAAGCTAAAAGGTGGGAAACTACTCATATTGAGCCATCCAATCTAATGCTGAGTATGTATGATTTTAGGGTTTATATTTTCAGTTCCTGAGAGGCAGTAACTATCTCAATCAGAAAGCAAAATAGTGCAATTGGTGAGGTAGAACATACTGTAAAGGACCATGGGCATCTGTAGGAAGAGCAGAAAAGAACACTTCAACCTCTGTATGTATACCACTTCAACATGTATGTGGTATGAATACCATAACTGATGTACGAATAAAGTATAGATGGAAAAATCTACCAAATAGAGCAAAGGGACAAGAAGATAACAAACAAAGGAAAGCATTTTGATTGTATTTGAAAATCCATGGTGTGCAGTGGGCTGTGGTCAAAGGTCATGTCCTCAATATAAATGATACTATAGCTACATAAATTATATTCTATGTAACTCTTTGCTAACACCTTTTTTTTAAAAAAAAAAAAAAAAAGAAATGCAATAACAAGTGATGCACCACCTTGTTTAGATTTTGGAGGGAGAAGGATCATCTATTGGAAAGGAGACTACCACAAAGTATAGTTAAAAATACACTTCTACAAACTAAGCTTTTGAAAATGCCTGTCTTAATCTCTTCATGCTTCGTTTACTAATTTGTAAAACAGGGATAGAACACTTTTCTCCCACAAATGTTGGATGTTTGATTAAAATGTCAGCATTTGAAATGCACTGTCAGTTATATGTAATAATTTGCATAAATACAAGTAGATACACAAATGTATATACTCGTTTACATAATGAAAAAATGTGCATCTGTCATACAAACAGACAGACATGCAATCCCCAGAGCAAGATTCAAATGTGATTCTAAGTCTCAGTCTGATGTACACAAAAGAACAAAAATCACAGAATCATAGAATGACTAAGATTGGAGAAGACCTCTAAGATCAACACTGTCTCGACTCATCAGTGCCATGTCCACCACAACATGTCTCTCGGTGCCACATCCACATGGTTCATGAGCACCTCCAGGGACAGTGACTGCACCGCCTCCCTGGGCAGCCTGTGCCACTGCCTCACCACTCTTTTAGAGCAGAAATTTTTCTTAATATGCAAACTGAACTTCCCCTGACATAATTTGAGGCTATTATTTCTCATCCCTTTGCTGTTACCTGGGAAAAGAGGCCAACCCCCACCTCACCACAACTTCATTTAATGTGACTGCAGGGAGCAATAAGGTCTCCCCTGAGCCTCCTCTTCTACAGACTGCACAATCCCAGCTCCCTCAGCAGCTTCCCATCAGACTTGTGCTCCAGATCCCTCACGGCTTCGCTGCCCTTCTTTGAACACGCTCCAGGGTCTCTATGTCCTTCTTGTAGTGAGGGGCCCAAAACTGAACACGGTACTCACGGTGTGGCTTCACCAGAGCTGAGTACAGGGGAATGATTACCTCCCTGCCCCTGCTGGCTGCACTATTTCTGATACAAGCTGGGATGCCATACAAGCTGGGATGCCATCGGCCTTGTTGGCCAGCTGGGCACCCCGCTGGATTACGTTCAACAATCACAAAAGGAAAAAAAATAATAATAATAAAACAAAAGCCACCAATATATTATAGACCCGCTGCCTTCGTCAGTCGCCTCTCCTATCCACCGGGGGGTGATGTCCGCCCGCCCGCGGCCCCGCGGCTGCTGCCGCACCGCACAGCGCTGACCCGCCAGCAGGTGGCTCCTTCCCACCGCGCAACGCTGTGCGGCCCCAGAGCTGCGCCTCTTCGCTCCTCGCAGGGTAATACAGCGGCATACTGCTGGATGGTTGAAGGAATGCGGCGCGGAAAGCATCGCTTTTAGAAGCGTAATAGCTTTTGCGGGGATGTAGCACACTTGTTTAAATGAATACTTATAGTAATGCACACACAAACAGAGTTGTATTTATTCGACTGAAGTCACATCTCAGATCTGCTTGAGCAGATCTGAAACAGTTCAGCTGTAGGCAGAGGAGATACTACAGATGGGAATGACAGAGGAATTTGGCCCATTGTTAAAATATCTTCATGTAGAAACAACGTAGGAAAACTGAACTACAACCAGGCCCCTTCATGATGGGCTACACTGACTCTAACCTGAGCCCTTTTACAGACAGTGAGGTTCCACAGGCATGAAGGAGAGCACACACAAGCCACCCTTATTTGAACTACCTGGTCCAAAAGGGACTGTCTTGTATCTTATTAATAAAGAAAGCTCCTTCACAATAAGTACTATTTATACATATATTAAAGTAATAATAATAACATTGCAGATGAGCTTAGACCTCTAAGGCGCCTGCCTCAAAGCTTATTGACTTCAAGAACTTTGAAAGTTCAGGCTGAATCAGACTTTTGTGGTTCAATCATTGTCTTTTAAATAGGCTTGAGCTGGAATTATGAACCTGAATTAACAAAACACAAAGGAACACTTAGCTTTATAACATGTCCTAAACGCAAACTTCTTTTTTAGTCTCACCAAATCTCAGAAGCTTAGATCCTATGACACAACTGAACTTGATAACTCTGACTTGAAACACCTGATTTCAGTAAACCTGTATATGAAGGTGTGAAACCTTCAAAATTTGAAGAATTTGAACTTCAATTCAAAAGCAAAATTTCCAAAATCCAGTTTTCTTTTCTATCACTTAACTTAAATTGTACAAGCCCAGAGCTCAGTGTGATTTCACACCATTCCATCTGAAGTTGCTGCCATTTCTGCTGATAGTTCAGGTCAGAATTTGCAGTAATGAAGTAAAAGGTTTGGAAGAAAAGGTTTCCTAAAGATATGCTTCAAAAACATTTATTTACGTGCATATGTTAGGGCAATGAAGGAATACTATTCCCTAATTGCTTTCCTCTGCTAATTTCAGTCTTATCCCTCTCAGCCATCCAAACCTAATTAGATCTGAGGTACTCCTCACCTTTTATCTCCACTGAATCCTTACTGCTTCCAAAATTTACACCACTCCTTTACTTTCCCAGGATATACCAAATGACACTGAGGTTGAAGTTTAGCCGGTATATTCCACATTCAATTGGCTACTGAAAACTGATCTCTTTTTCTTCCTTTTTTTTTTTTTTTTTCCTCCATAAAAACCATTTCTTACTTTCCTTTGAATTATAGGAGGCTTAAAAGTTGAAATACCTATACTGTGAGTTATTTCTGCTTTTATCTCTCCTGAGATGAAGCCATCACCCGCACCAATAGCCCTCTTGAGGTACATTTGATATGCTCCACTGGGCTGGGTACTTCTGGGGGCTCCTCTGAATTTTCAGTGGGCTCCACAGCAGGCCCAGGCAAAATGTGCTCAGCAGTAGAGTGTCTCAAAAACATAATACCCTGGGAACAGCCATCCAGCATAACTCATTTCGTATTCCATTTTTTTTTTTAATGAATTTTGCTGTGATTTATCCAGATATTTACCATTTTTGGATCCAAGGTCATGCTAATAATTGATACATGATAAGGACATGAACTCTTTAATGTGAAAACCTGAGTTGCTGGTGAGTTAGTTTTGGTCCTTCTTCCCTCTTTGATAACAAAGGCAGTTCTGGCACTCCATTTCCAGAAAGCTGTGTAACAAAAGTTGCCCTTCTCAGAAAGCCTGACAAAACAGGGGTTTGATGGAGCTGTCAGAAGCTGAGGCTCACAGGTTATTATTTAGACACATAAACAAGCAAAAGGCAATTTCTGCTACATGGTTGAAACTTTGGACCTAAGCATTCTATGGCGCAAAGCACATACCAATCTTTCAGGCAACGGATGTGCGCGGGTCGCTTCCCACCTGCTTCACAGAGCAGCAATTAGCAGCACAGTGGCATTAGCAGGACGCTTCACACCAGCTTTCAAAGCGATGACCTACAGAAGCTGTGACAGACCAGTTAATTGTAACACTTGGGGGAGAAGTGCTCAGCCTGACTCTTCGGGGTGAGCACAAGGCCTTGCCCACTGGCACAGGGCCCTGCAGGAACATCTTTGCTGTCTGCCATCCCTGCCTCTCTCCTGCCAAGGGGAACTCTCCCACCCTCTGTGGTTGACTTTCGTGTTTCCTTTCTTGCTCTGGGATGGATGCTGCACGCCTGTGAGTGCCCTCTCATCCACATTTGCCGTAAACACCCAGAGCACCTGTTTACTCTGACTCACCTACCCCTCACGCAGACTCTCCCTTTTTTTTGACAGCAGACCTCACTCAGGCAGTATGTGTTGCTAATATCCTTTCAGGACCATGTAATAACATGCCTTCTACCCAATTCCTAACATCCTTCAATCAGCTTGGCTCAGCCAGTGGGCTAACTGCTTACGCTTCTGTGATTTATATAAGTGCAATTAATTTGAACTGCATCACTCCGGTGTTATGCTGGTGAAAATGCCCCGAGAGGGAGTACCTCACTGGTGAATCAGACCCTTTGCTTTTAACAAATATACAAAGGAACAGATCTCGAGCCAGTGAAAATCTGCATGGCTCCATTCATTTCAACACAGGGACTTAAAGCAGCTTGAGGCCTGAATCACAGCTCATGTAGCAAACTATTTAGATACAGACTAATGCCTCACATCGTGAAATGCAGTGCTTTCCCAGAGCTGGAAGGGAACAGAGAGCTGAGAGGGGACCAGCTTCACAAATGCCCCTTTCAAAAATATGCTTTGGATTTCATCGTTTCTGTAGAATGAAGGAAAGCAGCCGTTTTGCTCTCTGTGCTGTGAAGTGCTGCATTTCTCCCTTCAGCCTAGCTACAGAGCAGGTAACCAGGAAGTCCCTTTCGTTGCCACTTTCCCTCTTCTTCCCCAGCCTGGGTGTGTTCCCTGCAGCCTGGAAGCCTATGTGACAACTCCCACTGCCACACACAAGGGAGACGCTGAACAGCTGAACCTTTTTAATCAGTTCTTAAAAATGGCCAACTTTCTCTGCACTTGTTCTGGCATCCCAGAGATTAAGAAGCCATGCAGCTTGACAAAGCACTTTGTTCTGACGTGTCTTAACAGAACCAGAGGGGCTTTTTTTTTTTTTTTTCCCTCACGTCTCTGTTCCAACACCTGCTGCAAAAAATGGGCTGGGGTGGGCTCTGTAAAACACAGGACACAGCCCTAGCGGCACACCGCACAGCATACCAATATGTGCCCGGGCAGGTGGAGTTAAAAGCTAAGGGGGGAGAGCACTGGGGGGGGGGGCAGAATGGGAGACAATCAGTGTGGTCCGTGTTAGAAATCCACCAGCACTCAGCTGTCCACATTTTCAAAACGCAAACATTTGAAAATTAATATACACACAAATACATATATATATGTGTGACTAAATGCCTCCTCTGAACCAATCTAGATAACCAGAACATTCTGTGGCCCATTTGAGAAACTTTCATCCTAAATGAAATACATAATAAAGATTATACCTTCTTAGGATATCAAGAGGTCTTAAACATACTAATGGAGAAATGCATTTAAGAGACATCACTCAGTCTGTAATTTGGGGGGATTGCTTATCTGTGTATCTTTTAACTGCTTTGAGTAATTAGGAAAATTCCCTTAGCAGTGCTCTAAGAGGACAGGCAAAAGAGTGACACAGTAATTCCCAAGGAGGGAAAGGTTGAAGTTTTGCATTTTGTACATTTTTAAAGTTAAAAGAAAAAAAAAGAAAAAAAAAAAGGAAGTATCCTTCATAAGAACAGCCTATCTGAACCAGTATGCATATGTACAACATATCAAACCTATCATCCCCTCTGAAATGTTTCCACGGGCTGCTCCCTCAGCCTGGACTCACCAGCATCTCGCTGGCCCCTGTGCCTGAAAGGGGCAGGCTGGGGAGCACAACTGCTCGTCCCCACCATTTCCTGAGTGCAGATTTCAAAGGCAGCTCCCAGCCACAGCAGCGCACAGCTTGCTCCAAGCCTCGCTTTGCCGGATAACATCTCTCTTGCAATGTCCCCCCCCCTTTCTGCCCTTAACGGGCAGTGTGTCCCATTGTAATTCTGATATCAAACATCTGGAAAAGAGACTCTTAAAGGAGAAAAAAAAAAAAAAAAAGATAAGAAAAGATAAGAAAAAGTTTCAGTGCACGTGACTTATTCGGGAAGCAAAAAAGAGAACTCAGCTGAATCAGTAAACTGACCTTTTATTGTTAAAGCACTATGACCAAGGCATTTTTCTAGACTGAAATTCCGAGGAGCGCCGCGCACCCGCTTTGCAGCAGCGCAGCGCGTTCCGCCAGGCTGCTCTGCTCCTCTGTGCACAGCTGTCTCCAGCGGGAGGAGCTGAAACCTGAAGCAAAGCCTCCGAGCGGGGATTGGGTCCGTCCTGCGAGCAGCCCTCCCAGAAAAACAGCCTGTTTGGAAAAGTGCTTGAGAACATCCAGAAGTGATTGGAGGAGCAGAAAACCCTTCCCCCCTGCACCTGACTTGCGGGTATTTACGGCACTTTTCAAGGCGCCTCTGCAGTGCCACTACACAGCGGAGTGCATGGAGCAGACAATGCGATAGGGACCGATGCGCTCGCAGTGATAGTGTGCGTGTGTGCTGCACCGCTGCGCCGATCCGAAAGGAGACTCTGCAAGAAGGAGAAAGCCTGCGTTCAAAATGCCACGCTCCTTCCTGGTCAAGAAACATTTCAATTCATCCAAGAAGCCAAACTACAGCGAACTGGACACTCATACAGGTAACAGAAGGAAATCTCCGGCCGCCGCGTTGCTTCCGAGGTCGCGTTTGTGGCTTGGAGGTGGAGAGGAGGGGTGGGATTGCTCCCCGGGCTATGGGAGGGGGTCACTTCCCCGCTAGCTCTTTTTTTCCCCTTGCTTACAATGAGAGAGTTCTGACAAATATGTCAGCGCTGCTCGGAATGAATCATGAAGTTTGCTCATCCACTTGAACTCAGTTATTAAAAGAGGATTTGGAGTTTTCCTGTTCTACATCTGCTGGAAATGGAGTTGAAACTTCTGCACAAATCCTGCAGGAAGTTTACTGCTGCACTGTATCAGGCTGCATAGATTTAGGAGCAGCACGCTGCCTTGAGGAGACTCTCAAGCTGTAATTTATCTGTTCCACGGCACTGTCTTTACCCATCAGTATATTTGTATCCAATCGTATTTCCTTAATCCGCCTTACAGGCAGATGGACATTCCAAGTGTTTGACTTAGGCACTTTTTAATGCCCCAAATGTTAATTTTGCTGCCTTTTAAAATACTTTTCAGTTCTCTTACCTTAACATTTTCTTCTTTCTCCAGTGATTATATCCCCATACCTGTATGAAAGCTACCCGGTCCCTATCATACCGCAGCCAGAGATCCTGAGCTCTGTAGCTTACAACCCCATTACTGTGTGGACTACAACCGGGCTGCTACCGTCTCCTCTACCCAATGACCTCTCTCCACTTTCTGGATACCCCTCATCTTTGGGAAGAGTCAGCCCACCTCCACCATCCGACACCTCCTCCAAAGATCACAGCGGTTCAGAAAGTCCCATTAGTGATGAAGAAGAGAGAATCCAGTCCAAGCTTTCAGACCCTCATGCCATCGAAGCTGAAAAGTTTCAGTGCAGTTTATGCAACAAGACCTATTCCACTTTCTCTGGGTTGGCCAAACACAAGCAGCTGCACTGTGATGCTCAGTCTAGGAAATCGTTCAGCTGCAAGTACTGTGACAAGGAGTATGTCAGCCTGGGAGCACTTAAGATGCACATCAGGACCCACACGCTACCTTGTGTCTGCAAGATCTGCGGCAAGGCTTTCTCCAGACCCTGGCTGCTTCAAGGGCACATCAGAACCCACACTGGTAAGAGCTGCAGACTGTTGCTATTGCTTTCTGATATTTTTTTCCATCGGTAGAACAAACAGCACTGTTTCTTGACTAGCCAGGAGATGCATACATGAAGTTTTAAATGTATCATTAAATGGCCAGTTTTCCCCTTTTTGAGGAGTGATGGGAGAGGAGGATAACTGTGGGACAGATTCTGTTCTGATAACCTCTTTCCACTAGCTGAAGGTGTTTCTATAAGGATTTTATGGTAACTTTCAGGCTTTGGAAAATGATAATGTTCAGAAGGCTTCAGCTGACTCTTAAATAGTAAAGCAGAAAGGCAATGCATGAGAGGCTTATCTCTGACCCCTTAAGCAATTGGCAAGTTTTGCATGCACTCTCTCAAGTCCTCAAGAATTAGCAACACTTCATCACCAAAGCATTTCTTGTGTGTTGAGGCAAAAGCATGATTTTCAGTATAACACTGGGTACAATTTAACATCTGTACAGCTGTTTGCCACTTCTAAGCCAAAGCCCTCATTTCAAGTCATTCACACAGAGCTAAGCAGAAAGACACTCTATGAAAATATGGGAAAATACTGGGAGGAGCCCAGCCTAGGAATACTGCCTGCACCTGTACGTGCAGAAGGTGTCAGCACCTTGTCTTCAGAGACTGTACTTACTAGCAGATTCTGCAAAGCCTAAGTTCTGCAAGTGCAATCCACAGTGCTGAAAGCTGTTGTATCTGTGACCTGATTAACTTTGTGCTACACATGTTTTTGACTATAGTAAATCATTTCTGTCTGTTTTCTTTTTCTTCGGATAACAGTGAGTTTTACCTGTCCTAAGCTTTTTTTAACCCTTTATTGTATTTTTGCTTGATGTTTCCTTTTTAGGAGAGAAACCGTTTTCTTGTCCTCACTGCAACAGGGCTTTTGCAGACAGATCCAATCTGAGGGCTCATTTGCAGACCCACTCGGATGTGAAGAAATACCAGTGCAAAAATTGCTCCAAAACTTTCTCCAGAATGTCTCTTCTGCACAAACATGAGGAATCTGGCTGCTGTGTAGCACACTGAGTCATGCAGTCAATGTTTACCTGGACTCAATGCATTTCTCCACTCCTGTTCCAAATGATAAGTGGAAATCCAAAGGCATTTTCTCTTCCACTTTCCAGCCAAAAAAAAAAAACCAAAAAAAAACCAAAAAAAAAAAAAAAAAAAAAACCAACCAAAAAAAAAAACCACCCAAAAAAAACCAACAAACAAACAAAGTAGTGGAAGAACTTAGAATGTCAGTAGAAAGGAGCCTTAAGTAGTTCTGTTTAGTCACACATTCACATTCTTAAGTGTGAACGCTGAGGTATGGGGAAAGATGCCATGCATGACATTTCAAGTAGATTTAAAGGAAGAAGCATTATCCGCTTTTTTTATAGATGAAGCCAAATCTATGTAGTCTTTTCTTGCTTAGGGAAGGCTGCAAAGTTACTAATACATTCCTGCCAAGCCATTTCAACCAAAGAAACAGTATTTTAATGGAACTTTTGATAAAAATACTACCCAAGTGAATTTTACCAGACACCATTAATCTCAGGTGCCTTAAAAAGTATTCCAAGTTTACCTTAGTAAATGTTTAATATTATTCATTGCTGTGTTGTTTTTTTTTAAAAAAAGTTTTATTTTATTAAAGCCAAGGCCTTCACTATTGATCTAAAATGCTTTAAAGAGGGATAATTTAGAGAGGAAAATGTGTAAGAGAATGTACGAAGAACTTAAAGCCACGAATTAATCGCATGTGCCTTTATAAAAAAAAAATATAAAAAAGAAAAGAAAAAAAAGGAGACTGTAGCTTCAAACATTCCTGGTGCATGCCTGACCATCTTCTAATATGGAATCGTTCCTCTAAACTTTGCTATTTTTTAAAAACGGGAATAAGTGCAAGAGAGGGGACTCATGGGAGTTTAACAATTATTTTTTTTGTTAAATGCACAAAGGAAATGCAATATTTTCAGCATTACCCCTCCAAGTGCCTTTTTTATTGATGATTTTGTAAAGTATGTGGACATAATGTAAATATTTTTATTTTTATATGACTGAATGTGTTATGAATGAAAGTGAATTGTTGCCTATAGCAGCATCTATAGATAACTTGAAGAAAGCGTGAAGTGAAATTTATGGTTTTTTTCTAGCCACTTTTTTACAATAAACATTTTTAAATAAGCCTTCTGTTGTTTCTTCTAATTAAATAAAGGGGCCGTGTTTGATTTATCAAGGGTATTGAATAATGTAAGTAAATGTCTCTACAGGTCAAAGTGAAGATGAAAGTGAATTTCAGCTGTGAATTCTTAGTTCACAACATTAGAAAGAGAAATATCCATTTTTATTTTCAAACCTTCAAAACAGTATAAAGCATTTTTGTGGAGTCACCAGTATAAACATTTCTGCTTTTTTTTATTACTTGTAAGTATGACAACACTGTGAAATATGTTTTAACACAAACACTTAAATATTTTTTGTTGCATTTTAACAGTTGAAAAGATCCTAATAGAGCAGTCTTATTACAATACTCTTCCTGAGATGCTGACATTAGGAAATGTAGCCCTCACCAAAAGTTCGTTAAAGTCAGCAATATTTGCACAAAGCTCTTGTAACGTGGTGTGCAGGTCACAGTACAATATACAGTCATTTCAGAAAGACTAAAGATATCTGAAGTATCTTACATGGCAGAACTGCCAAGTGAATGTATTATGACTGTGTATGAGCTTATAGATCATGTGAAATAATTATTGAGTAATAAAAATCAGAAATACTGTTGTTCAGATGATTTGACTAGGGACTCCAGGCTGGATGTGGCTCTGGGAAGCCTGGTGTAGTGTTGGGAACCCTGCCTGCGGCAGGGGGTTGAAACTACATGATCACTGGTGTCCTTTTCAACCCAGGCCATTCTATGATTCTATGATTCTGTGACTCCAGGATCCTAAATACATAAAAACATTATGACTTCAACAAGCCAATAGCAGCATTTTCAACTTTTAACAAAGCACAAAGCTAGAAAGCAAATAAACATTGTACATACAAATTCCAGAACACTGTGGTATGTTATGCAGGAGCAGAAAATAGCAAAATCAGAATTCCAACATTTTAATGAGAAGTTTACAGTAGGACATGCACAAGGGGCAGATTTCTTGAGAAAGATCACATGCAATGACTGTCCTGCAGAGACCTGCAGACTGCCCCAGTAAGACCGTGCTGGAAGGTCTTGGGCAGTAGGTGCACGACAGCAGCTTTGTAACTTTTTTCCAAAGTCAGCTCAGATGAAGCTTTTCATATCCTCCAAGAACATCCTGGCAAAATCTCTGTGTTATAAGAACAATTCACTAGGACTTGTTAGATTTTATTTTCAGGAAGTGGCTTGAGAGTTCAGGAAAGATAGGATTAGTGGGAATTCGCGAGGTAACTTTTCAAAATGAACATATGAAGGCATCAAATACCTTTGAAAAGTTTCATGTGGTTACTGTATTGATTTGCACTTCCATGTTAGTCACTTTGAAGTTCCTAGGCTCCAGCAGCAATTTGTGCAGCTTTCTCTTCACGGAGTGAAGTTTAGCAGTGTATAAGTAAAGCTCTGGCAATCAACAGCTATTTGTACTGTCAAAGTTCTAGGTTTGCTTTCCTGCAGCTATTTACCTCGTGTAATAAAGGCTTCGCCATTGTTTTAATTCACACTTTAAATTCTCTATGCTCATAGTAAATGAAATAGCATAAGAGATTGACTTCTTGAATGAATGGAAATGCTACTGTTGTCCTTAAGGGAAATCAGATGAAAACTTCATCAAAATACAGTATGCTAAACCAAACACAAGTGGAACTGGTCTGATTTGGAGATGACAATTAAGATATGCTACTTTGCATGCCTGTAACACCTGTACTCATAAAACACAAAGATGGGAAAGGCTAGAAGCTCTTCTGGCTCATCTCTCTAATTGAAACAGTGCTCTATCACAGATTTCCAGCTCTCTGTCCAGTTGCAGCATAAACTTCGCAGGCAGCTGAATTTCTCTGCTTTTCCTGTGAGACTGCTTTGTGAGTGCTGTTGTAGCATTCTTCCAAGACATTTACCATTAGTAGTTTTGCCTCATTACTCTGGAAGAATCCTTCTTTACATACACAAGCTATTTATCAATGTAAATTGAATTCTGTTCTGAGCTGTTGGATGATAACTCCTTTGATTTTCTTGAAATGTGACTGAAAACCTCCCCCCATAGTGAATCTACCTACTGCATCTTTTTGACTATGGCTACATTTCTTGCAAGATATCACTGATCCAAACCTTTCTTAGGAAAGCATGCTCCCCACACCTCTAATATCTTCACCACTCCTTTCTGAACTCCCTTTAAATTTTGATTTTTTACACCACCATTGAACTTAATACTTTTAAGTGAGAGGCTAAGCTATCAAAAGACAAGTCTCTACTCAAAGGGACTTGCATGAGAGCAAACTATATGCAGTGTGAGTCCAATCTCCTTTTAGCTATTGGCTAATTAGTTGTTTAAAATCAGTAGAGAAGCTGGGAAGGTACCTTTGCCTGGAGATTACTCTAAATACTCTAAATATATACCAGCTTGGTTGTACAATGATCCATCACAGGGAATGAGGTCTAGACTATTTCTTTAGTATGTTCTGGCAGTTTATTTTTGCTTTCTGAGTGTATTTTGAATGTGTGGAGAAGAGTTGAATCTCTATGGCATATATGCAGTTACATGTCAAATATGAGAGCTTCTCAAAGCTGAGGGCAATCATTGATTCACTCTGGTTTCCTCTTTTCTCCTTCCTTGCTATCATTTGGCTGTGCTTTTCACCTCAGAGGCTGCAGGATAAGGTAATATGTGCATAAAAGGAAGACAGAACAAAGTATATTTTTGTGCTCAAAGTACTACGTTATCCTACCAACTAATACAAAGTTTGGAAAAGCATCGTATGCACCCACAAGAGGATTAAAACAAGTGTCTCTCAGAGTAAGGCATCATGAAATCTCTCTTCAGTGTTTACTCTCTTATTTGGATTATTATAGTTGCCTGGGCATTGAATATATCCTGTCTCTCTTATTTGTTCCCTTCTGCTTTTTATGCACCACCAGAAGTTTGTCCAGTGTATGTGCCTGGTAGCCTGAAGGTAGATGAAGATCATAGTTGGGCAGTCCTTGCCAAAAGGGAATAAATGCCCTTTTATATCTGTCACACGAACATGTTTTACACTATTTTTCTTCAAAGAAGACACTGAAAACAGAACAATCTCATGGCCTCCATCATCTTTCAGTAATCTCCACCCTGTAAGCTTGGAAGAGCAGCAATGGTACACACAGAATTCCACATGTTCTATTCATATAGGTGGACATGCAGCTCAGTAGCCTGCACATTCAAACATACAAACCATTTCACTGCAATCCTAATATAGGAAATCTCTGATAGATCAACCCACAGAAAGATCTCTCATTTTGTTGCTAGTGGACCCATCCCTCAATTAAGGAAGTAGTTTTAAATGCAAACTGAAAGGTGCTTTCTAGAATGTATAAATCTTGTTGGACTAAAAGCTGTTTGTTTATTCACTGAGCATGCAAAAGATTGAGATCGCTACTTCTGATCCAAGCCTGGATCAGAATATTTTCCTGGAAATCTGTATTACTTACAGTATAAAACAGTCTTTTGTCTGTACAAAAAAGACTACAGAAAGTCATTCTGTGCCTCACTAAGCCTCTATATTTTCCCTGTTTCTTGTTTTTGTCTTTTCTGTTATTGCTTTCCCTGCCTTACAATGGAAACATCTTCACAGGTATGGCTGTCAGTGGGTCAGAGTCCACTGATTCTGAGTCTTTTAATACTTGATAGATGCTGACATTGCCACTTCCTCTAATTAGACCTAGATCTGGGTCCAAAAAATAAATATGTGTCACGTGCTGGGCTACAGATCCATCAAATGGCAACAGCTCCTTACCATCACCTTTTTACAGCATCTTCAAAGGCATGAGCAGGGAACACGGGAGCTTGGCTCTAACAAGTCCTTTACAGAGAATAGCCTGCACCTCACTGAGTCCTGTGGGTTCCCAGCACCTGCTGAACATGAGAGTGTGAAGTCACAGACATCTGTTAAGCTGCTAATAAGAAGCAGTTAAAGTATAAAGTTGCACTGCAATTAGCTCAGATTTTGCACATGTCCCTAAACCAAAGTAAATTCCTTTGAATGTAACCTGCCCTCTCATGTGGGCTAGCAGATTATCCACAGCTGACAATGAATAAAGGGTTAGAAGAACGAAGACTGACAGTTAAGTCACTATAGCAAAAATGGAACAAATAAGCAAAATTATTAAGTGATTGTGTTATTCACAAGAAAGCCTAATAAAAGTCCTCTCCATCCCTGTAGAAGCTACATCATACTAAGCATTAAATCATAATTATTTTACATTTTAGAATGTTGCAGAAAAAAATATTTTGGAAGACAACTCACCAGGATTTATAGTGAAGCATTCACTATTCATTTATAATACATGAAACCAGGCCAGGTTGTTATGTCCCGGGGAAATTAAAAAAGGAATCTTGTGACTCGTGACAGACGTTTTGGTGGTGTTTGTGAAACATCTTGGCACGTCAGCCCAGTCCTTAACTAGTTCTGACTGGACAAGGCCCACACTCCCAAGCAGTCAGGATTTTCTGACACCCATGTTTTACTGAGCAAAAATCACATCTCTTGAAAAATGGCTTTCAGTTTCTAGGTAGTTTCAAGGAATTGCTCCACTCATCTGCATGCCTTTTTCTTAGTATTAGCGGAATATTGGGACAATAGCGGTTTAGTGATCACTGCAGAGAACTATGACTGAGGGCTGGTATTGAATATTTGAACCCAGGTACCCCACGAAGTATGTCATATTGATGGGAGGAAAGGGATTCTGGGAACAAAAGGAAGAAAAACTATTAAAATGTTTGCCTTCCCTATGAAAACAGGCTGAGGGAGCTGGGCTTTTCAGCCTGGAGAAAAAGAAGACTGAGGATTGACCTCATTGCAGCCTAAATGGAGCCTATAAACAGGAGGGGAGTCAACTCTTTGAAAGTGTAGATAATAGCAGGACAAGGGAAAATGGTTTTAAGCTGAAGGAAGGAAGATTTGGGTTGGATGTCAAGGGGAAGTTCTTTACAGAGAGAGTAGTGAGGTGCTGGAACAGGCTGCCCAGAGAAGTTGTGGATGCCCATCCCTGGAGGTGTTCAAGGCCAGGTTGGATGGGGCCCTGGGCAGCCTGGTCTGGTATTAGATATGGAGGTTGTCAGCCCTGCCTGTGGCAGGAGGGTTGGAGCTTGATGATCTTTGAGGTCTCTTCCAACCCAAGATGTCCTGTGATTCTATGAGTCTATGATTCTATGATTCTGGAGCAAACATGGCATTTAATAGGTATTTACCAGCAATAAATATCAATTACAAATTTTTTTCCAGGTCAAGCTTCTGTACCAAGAGAACCTCAGTTGTTCACTGCTGTTAAGCTTTGAGAGGAGGTTTTGACTTCACACAACACTACAGATGATAAATCAGGTAAGTCAGACTGCTGTTCTTATTGATAAAAAGTAGAGCATGATGAAAGGATGTAGTAGATTTTTTTTTTTAATTTTTATGCAAATATAAACTATGAAAACAGGAATATCCAAAATGATGCGAAGTTATATATATGCAAAATGCATTTAATTAAATGCAAAAAATTAAAATTGGGAAAAGTATTTTATGAAAAAAGCAGCTGCAATTTTGCTTAATTCTTTATGAAAACATTATAAATATATGCATATATATATATATAAAACATTTAACTAAAAATTGTGTTTCGGCTAACTGCCAACTTTTTAGACCAGGGAAATTAGTATTTTCACTAGATGTTTTTTCCAATTTTGGTGAATAAAGAAATGTTCTTACTTTTTACAAACTTTAGACTGAACCCAGAAGGCACTGCAGACAGCTGAACTATTTTGAAAATCATGAAAATATGTTCTTACTGATTTTTATGTCTATATCTGTCATTCTGGTGGTAAGAATTCTGTTGATAGGCTTTCCTGGGGTTGTCCTATACAGTAACTTCGCATTTGCCACAAATGCATTTGTCAGAAACAGTATTTCAAATGTACTGGGCCATTTGATAACTGAAATAGCAATTTTCAATAAGCTTTTGCTGTAATACAATCCCACATACATCATCACATGTGGCACTTGGTTCAGTTTACAGTGTCAGGGAGGAAGTGGAGCCAGGACTCCGTAAGGGCATCTTGTTCTTCCTAAAGCACTGATCTCTTTGGGGCTTTCCGGATCCCTTCTTCAAGCAGATTTTTTTTCCTGCTATACAGTCACACAGGCTGGAGAGGTATCAGAATCATCTGTAATGCGCTCTTGCATTTTCCTGCATTGCTGCAGTATGTATGTCAGGTTGCTGTACTAACAATAACAAGGGTATAATTCTGAGTTTCTGTGGTAAGCTTTGAGGTTGTTTTGTTTTAACATTTTTCTCTGTTTTTCATTCTGTAATTGTATCCTATTTTCTTTCTATTTAGGTTGTGTTCAAGTGATTTTTGAAATCTTAGTTCCTTTGCCATTTTCTGATAACTGCAGAAATATTAAATCTGAGCTTTCATATATTCAAGAAGCTTTTTCTATGCATGCGTTTCCATCTTGTTTATATCTGCCTATTTTAATAAAAAAGTAAGATTTCACAAATGTTTCATGAATACAACTTGAAATTTTGAGTCCTTTATTTACATTTTGAGATGTCATACACAAGAGAGGAAGCAGTGCACATACAAAGTTTGCTGTTGCATGTTGATACTGTAAGTAGTACCACAGGTCACAGCTTCTTAGGTCACTAATGGAGAGAAAGAATCTGTTCTATAGCATTCCCCAAAACACATCAAAAAATTGGCACAGGCTCATAGAATCATTAAGGTTGGAAAAAGCAAAGGACCTCTAAGATCATCTAGTTCAACCATCAGCCCATCCCCCACCAATTCACGTCCCTCACTGACACAACTACACGTTTCCAGAACGCCCTCCAAGGATGATGACTTTGCCACCTCCCTGGGCAGCCTATGCCAGTGCCTCACCACTCTTTTGGAGAAGAATTTTTTCCTAACATCCAACATGAACCTCCCCTGCTGAGCACACACCAGTGCCCTCAACAGGTGATGAGACAAGTGATGCTGACAACTGCTACAGGAGGTCTATGCTGCTCTCCTCTCCATGCACTGAAGTACCAGTACAACTTTCACTTCTTTAGAATTTGTAGGTGGTTTTCCAACAGCAAAAACACACACAGCCCCTTTCTGCACCACACACGTGGCGCAGAGCTGGGACACTTGCTCATGTGTGATTTGGTTCCCCCCTATAAACAGGAAATCGCTCTTAGGTCTTTTAGACCAAATTAGTTTTCTCTTACTTCTATCACTTTGTTCATTCTTACTTCTGAAGTTTTACTGTGGTTTCCCATAAAGGATGTTGTTTTCTGAGAAAATCATATAATTTGCAATTATATGGTTTTTTAGGGGTCCACAACTGAAGTTTTAAGACATAAATTATACATAAATGTGCACTGCAGCCAAATATCCATATAATTCCTTCTTTTGAAAGGAGGAAGTAAAATTTTGAAGAGGTGCCATGTAAAGTCAAACGATGCATTTATATCACTCAATCATATTGGTCCATATATTTCCTATGACCAAGTCAAACCACCCAGGAACGGGACTGCCTTCTCCCTTGAAAAAGTTACTCTTTTGAACATTAATGCTCACTGTTGGTAAAGATTGTTCTTTAGTCTTCCCTGTACTTTAATGTCGTGGTAGTGGTACCTAATACTAAACAACTGTAACTAAACAACTACCTAGTGTTGCCTGTAGCCTTTGCACTCTGACCTGGTGCTGCTGGGAAGAAAGGAGGCAAGTAGTCAGCCAGGAACCCAAGAGCCAGCCTTCCCTACAAGATACTTTGATGATGTAACTGTGCAGCAAACTCTTCTAGCATACACGCTAGATGTTGACAGCGTACTCTGCAGAGGAGCTTCTTCTAATTTCACTTGAAGACCAATATTGCTGTAATGAGACTTTAGGCTTGTGAGTTACAGAGGTGCTGTAAGAAGAAAAAAAAAAGAAAAGAAAAAAAAAAAAAAAAAAAAAAAAGAAAAAAAAAAAAAGAGAGGAAAGAAAGCAACAGTACACTCTTGGCACAGGTTTCTGACATAGACCTAATAGTCTCAAGACAGTGCAGCTTACACATCATCTTACTCCCAGGATTGTGCCTAAAGTATAGCCCAGACATTAATGTTTAAGTGATAGGATTTGGAGGCGATGTGTGATGAGACATCGGCATGGGAAAGTGTATGTTTTAATGGAAGAAGAGTGGAAATCAGTCCTTTTCACTGTAAGACTACAGCAAATTCACTAGCATTAATCCATTTGCTTCCATTTTATTTTCTTCTTCCCTGCTTTTAGCGAGAAAGAAAAATGTCTGTGTCTCATAACACCTCAGTAATAGTTCAGCAGGATTGCTGTGAACTTTCTGGATTGGACCAGGACTGATCAGCTGCAGATTTTGATGTATGAATCTCAGCTGACAAACCAGGCTTGCGGAGTCTGCACTGCTGCAGTTTCTGTTGAAAAAAGTAAAATGATCATTGCTGTTGCTCTTTGAGGAGGAAATGAATAAATCGGTTGAACTGGAAAATTGAGGTGAAATGCGATTTTTAAAAATCAGATCTTCTGATTTACTTTTTGCACATACTTAGCCATGCATGGAATAAACCAAGTTGGATATGTTGCTTTTTAAAAGACATTTGAACCTCCCATAAGCTCATGCAAAAATGAACCTTTTCAGGTGATCGTAGACTTTTTCACTGATGTGAATGGCAATCTTCCTGTTTTAAATTCCAAGTTGTAAAAAGAGAGTTGCACTGTCAGTCAGCCAGCAAATGGTGCTGCACTGGCCCTTCTACAAAAACAAACAATGGCTAATAAATGACTTTATGGTAGGATTGAATTTATAACAAGAAAATCCTTATCAGTGCAATATGTTTTCTGGTCCACTGAAGCTCTTCTATTTTAATCTGTTCCAGTTCTCTTACATTTCCCATTTTTTAGATTACGATTCCTTCTGAATATATATGTGTATGCATGTATACATATGAATGTGGGTATGTGTATAAAAATATATATGTAGGAACATTTTCTGTAGTTAGACAAAGATAGAATTAGAGCAAAATTACACCCTAAATGATACAGTTCCTTTGAGCAGTGCTCCATGGGACATTCCAATTCTCTTATCTATTCCAAATTCTCAAAAAAACTGAAGTGAATCTCTTATTCCTATAGCTATCCAGAAAAAAAGATAGCACCAAGAAGCATGCAAACAACTGCATAAGGCAAACAAAAAAACAAACAGTGTTTTGATGGTAAATATGAAACCAATACACTTCTAGTCACTTTCAAACAGCCGGCAACATGCTGCCAAGACCAGTCTCAGAGACAGGCAGCTCAAGTGATATACTGGCACAGCTTCACTCAGAGAGGCTTCTATGAGTACTTAGGGAGATGACAAATGTTAGCAGAGGAACCAGTTTTCTGGGTGACCAAATCATGGAAGGAAAGCATGAGAGAATACCATAGTGAAGATCTTTAATGTTTGTTGAGTGGCATTTGACTTTGGTGTTGCTAGCAGCAGGAGTAAAACCAAAAAAAGATGACGGAACAAACTGTTAAGCAGGTAAAAATGGAGTTCTGGAGTTAAAGAGCGTGCAAAGGACCTTTGAAAGCTAGTAGATATATCTGCAACCCAACTGAATGTTAGCTGCATTGCAACAAATACTTGAGCCTGATGGATCCTACTCGATAACAATTGTAAAAATCAAAAAAGTTCCACTGAGAATGGCATCTCTTAGGAAGACATCTGAGATTTTCAGTACTGTAAAAATCTTAATGTTTCTACTCTCCCTTTCTATTCAGTTCCTGCCTTTAAGCCACATAAAAAGCATGGTACAATGTCCCAACCCATGGATTGGTTTCCAGAGCCAAGAAGCCAATATAGTACAGGCTGGCTAACAGACCTAAGGGGAATGCACTGCTTTAATTTATTCAGACAGCGTTTTCCTACAGTTGCCAACATCTGCAAAGGAAACCCTAGCACATAACTCAGACTATTCAAGATTTTTTCTTTATTCTTCTGCAATACTGTTGGTTTTCTTTACTGAGTCTTTTCTCTCACTCTTTAAAGGCAGTACTTGAATATAATTTTCTTGTGTAGGTTTACCATGCACCTGTATTATCCCTTTTTTCTCCAGCAGAAATTACTGTGGGACACAATTGCGGTTTTAAATTTGAATTTCTCCTGTATATTTAGCAATCTCATCAGAATAAAATAAAGAGCCAAGTATCTTCCTGTGCACATGCATATGACACTTCTGCTTGTTCAGGAAATTTGATGCATTCAGGAAACACTGGTCTTACCAGGTGTGAGCAATACAGCTATGCAGAACATTCACAGCATCACATCAGACCTATTGCATAAATACAAACTCTTGAACTGTGTCTAAGTGAGAACTCAGATTCATCTCCTAAGTTTCATGGTTTTTATACTTTCAGAAGCCTTATGGAATATCAAGGAAAACACATCAATCTTTCTCCTGAACAGATGCTCTGAAAAAAGGAATTATGTGTGTGCCAGATAGCACGGTGGAGAATTCCACTTTTTTAGGCAGATGAGGGTGAAAGATAAGATACTGCCTACATATGCAAATAATGTGCAATATAAACCCAATCCTCCTTCTTCCACACCTCAGCCCAGGAGCTGCAGATTATAACCTTTCACCCTGTACTGCACACAATCAGTGCTTGGCTCCCAAGCATTGAGCTGGTTTTATGCAGGAGTTTTAAATGGCCTGGTTCTTGTGAATAAATAGCCTTCTCTTTTTTTGGCTCCCCACTAAGTAATACCTGCAGAATATGTCTGAAAAATATTTGAAAGGTCAGGGGCCAATGGCTAACAGGATAGTTCATTCTTATGGAGCCTATCCTACACAGGATAGGGCGAGTGCATTTCATAGTGTGTCCTGCAGTCTTGGTGTATATCTGGTTACACTGCACTATGTGTCAGGGCACAATATTGGGGAGTGACCCCACTTTACTATAGAGGGAAGATAAGGCAAGGTACATTTCAGTAGGTCACCTACTCTGAAGTCAGGAACGGCCAACACTGCAATCTGTGACTCCATTCCAGTATCTAGGTAAAATCATTATATCTTCTTCTTCTTTTTTTTTTTTTTTTTTTTTTCAACATTATACATGCTTTCCATAAGCCAAAAGTTAAAAATATTTCTGTCAAGAAGGAGCATTCCACAGGCAGTATGTAAATGGCAGCACGTCAGATGTAAGTCAGTAAAAGGAAAAGACTGTAGGACATCTTCATGTGTCTTTGTGGCTTGCCTTCCAGGCTGCTCTGCGCCACAGTTTGCTCTTGCTCTCAAAGTATACATGGAAAACTCACAGAAGAGCAGACTTGTACATAATGGCAATCAGTGGCTCAAAGGCAAATGTTTACCATCCCTGTACTGTTTTAGAAAGGAATAGTGTTTCAGAGACTTTCAGGAAAAAATACGTGCTTAAATGCTGCCCTCTTTAAAATCTAACCTACACACACTGACTTGAGAAGCAAGCTCAGAAAGTGCCACCAAAGAGGTTATACTGTAAATTCAGGTTGAAATCCCTGTCTGGTAGAATGTAGACTCAGATCATTCTCCCTGGCCCATGCCTGGACTGCTGTGCTATGAGTCATGATCCATCCTGCTCTCTCTCCTTTTCACACCTGCACTACTTGTAGACTGGTGGTTAGACCACTTGGAGGTGCAAAACTGGTTCAAATCCTACCAGAGGTTTGATGCCCAAAGCAGGAAGTTCCTGGGGCTAGCCAGGCACTCTCGACAGTGCATGACTCAGTGAAAGAGGGTGACTCTTCTGAAGATTCTGTGAATCCTCTTTTAACTTGTTACATTTTGTTTCAGGGATCTCCGAAGACATAGTTTAAATCGATTAATCATATTATCACATATATCAAACATAAACTTGTGAGAGCAAATAAAAAAGCAGAACAGGTTGCCTAGAAAGGCTGTGGAGTCTCCATTCTTGAAGATACTCAAAACCCAACCTGATCTGCCTGATGCTGTTTGAGTAGTGGGTTGGACAAGACAATCTCCAGGGGTGTCTTCCAACCACAAGAATTCTGTGATTCTATAATTTTGGGAAAGAAAGAAAAAAAAAAAAGACAGGTGTTTTATTTTCATGTGAGTAGAAAGCATTGGAGAAAAATGAAATTATTTTGGATCTGACAAGTGAGAAGCATTTCACCTGTATTAGCTGCAGAATTATAAATTTAGTTATGGTCTTAATTGCATTTAGTGAGCCCTCTTAAATTCAGAGCTTGTTTTGATTCACTTGAGCTACAGCAGCATTGATGGATGTGTGTGGCACCACTGTGACTGGAATGTAAAATCATGTGCTTTCCCCTCACATGCAGATGCATTTCAGCAATGATTAATCATGTATTTTCTGCTTTGGCAGCCATTCACAGAAGTCTTCATTTACAAGGCATGATTTCTTTTTTTTTCTTTTCTAATTGTCGTCATAACTAAGTCCCAATGAAGTGATATTTATTGAGAAAACTGGGTACAAATTTGCCTGACGTGTCAAAAATGAGCTAATTCCATGTTTTAACAATCTGGTTTCAAGAAAACTCATAAACAAAGGTTTTCCAACTGGGATTTATTTAGATTTCATAAAGTCTTGAATTGTTTTCCCTTGAAACATTTACTTCAATAGATCTTTATCTATCTATACCTGTACATACATGAAGATCTACATGCAAGGACACGTGTTTACAACAATTTGCTGAGGCTCTCCACAGTTGTAGAAGTTTTTGCATATTCATGAGTACACCTAAGGGCTGAAAAATCTTTTCTGTGTGACAGTATATCATTCAAAAAAAAGTCAACATTTGGACACTTATTTCTGAAATATAGTTTAATGCATCCCCAAAGTGTTCTTGACATTCTTTTATTGCAATAAATACTACTATGTTTTGTTGGGAAAAAAAAAAAAAAGATAAATTCTTAGGCAATCTTTCATGAGATGTATCAATGAGAGGACTGAAAATCCCATGAGCAGTTGTATTTTCTTCTTTCTATTGGTCTCTGACATGTTTCTTAATGTCAGATACTCCAGGCCCTGGAAAATAAACAAAAACATAATGTTAGGCAAAAATTATTACATAAGAATAAGGAACTGATAACAAGTTGGATGTTAAAATACAAGCTCTTATGACTGAAAATATATTCCCACGTTTTATTTATATAGGCTTATGATTTATGTGTGGCAAAAAACCTTTGAAAGTTGTGAAAGCAGTTTATTATGCTGATTAGGAAAATTCTCCATTCATTTTGTCCTTTACTGTTGGTCACAATCTATTTGAACATTTGCAGTGGAGTAGCAAGCATGTTTATCAACAGCAAGGAAGTACCTTCATTAACTGAATCACAAATTTGCCGCATACATTGCTTCTTGCACCAGGGCTTTTCTCTCATGAGGAGGAGAACTACATAAACCAAAGTATTTATCAACCATACATATATATATAACTGAATACTATACAAAGTTGAACTTCACTCTGCTTGTGATGCCCAGACACAGGGCTGATACAGCCATAACATCAACAATCAGTGCTGACCATGGTGCAGACTTTCCAGTGCAAGGCTTTTCTAGTCTCTGTTGTCAAACAAGTCGGTGCTAGGGGAATAAGGATGAAGAAGGCTTCCCACCTTGCCTCTCTACTTTACCTGGAACATCATTTCCAAAAAAAAAAAACCTGGTAAAACAGACAAACAAACAAAAAACCACAACAGTTGCAGGATTTGTCATATTCAAAGTTGCCTAATAATTATGGAGAAGAAGGGAAAAATGACTTCTGATAATAAAATGATTTTTAAAATATCTCTAATATACACATTTTCTTTCATTCCAATTCATCCCAACATGCTTTGCAATTTCATGTAGTCTAACATTTATATTAAACTAAAGGGGTCATTGGGTCCAATTCTGCAGAGCAAGACATCAGAGTTTAAGGCTTCGCTGATTATTCCTGCTTCTCAGGAACAGGCTCGGGATGAATTAGCACCACAATTAATCATAATAATACATCTATGTCTTGGTTCTGAAATTCTTGAGAAGTTTTCCAGAAACTGCTAACTGGCATGATACTAGCCAAAAAAACATTAAAACATAGGCCTTAAGTCTCCAGTGAATCCTTCAGAAATTGCCCAGCACTCACAGTGTAATATTTCTGACAGGAAATATACACTTGAGATGTTTTAAGCTTGAAATGTCACATACACGGCGGAGCTTAAGCCTGAGAACAGCCTCCCCTGTTTCCGAGATCATAACACCACTATTATAATTGAGAGGATAAAATGCCACTTCCTTGCTTCCCATACCCCTCTCCAAATGAAATGTGAGTCACTTCATGAATTTCTTCTATGGCAAAGCCTAACGGAATAATTTCAGCCTGTCCTGGACAATCCTGCCGCCCAATTCCCTTACACACACACACGTTATTTCTGCTAGCTTGGATTTCACATCCACCTCTGCCCAATCGCTTGTGGCAGACTCTAGTGGTAAAGCAAATGCTCCGCTCCTGTTTTTCGCCTTAGAATTGCAGATCATCGAAGAAGTAGCTGAAAACATTTCCACTTGAGAAAAATGTGATGAAATTGCTAAAGGTTCTGCAGTCTTGAAACACTAGCAGGCTATTGGCACCAGGATTATTCCCAGACATGATCTTTCCTTTGGAACCTGCAGTTGAATTTGCAGTATTTGTTCGTTTCGTGCCTCCTCGGTGTAGTCTGTCTCTCTGGCTGATTTTCTTCCTTTCTTTATCTGAGGCTGGCATTTTTTCCACTCTCAATAATTAAGCCGTCTCGATGTTAGAGACATGCCTATTTTATCACATGTGTGTCTCGTACACAGTTGAAAAAGGAGATCTCCAAGGGAGAAGAAGGCTGGCGTCTCTGCTGTTGAAACGGTTTCAATCTGGCCTGAATACTTTGCCTGCAGTGCTGCAACCCACAAGGGGGTCTTAACCTCTGAAACCTGCTGACTCAAGAGTAATTGGCCAGCATGATGCCACTGTGACCATCAAGTGGAACAAATAAAATTACCCACCATTTCAGTGCCGTGATTGTCTTCTCCCAATGCGTGATTCCACGAATTCCCTGGAGGACTGACCTGCTTATAATAAACAAATTGTTTTCTGGGCTTCTTTTCCATTGCCTGTAGGGGAGTTACAAGAAGACAGAACCAAGCTGTGTTAACTATATTTAGTGATCTTTTTTTTTTTTTTTTTTAATTGCATCAGATGGTTTGGATGACTGGATACAGTATGATCTTTTAAAATCATATCCTTGAGAAGCAAACAATTAGAGAGAATAACATCTCCACAAGGAAACTCAAGTTTATACAGCAATATAAAGTAGTAAATTTAAAGAATTCAAGAGGATTACACATACTCAAGCTGGATGTCTTAATTCATTTTCCTGGGCAAGACAGCTTAAAAGCAGGGATTTTCTTACACTATACACAATTTTGTAATTTGTTTGCATAAAATCAAGCTGTTTACTCTCCAGGACATTGCTATATAAAGGTCATTGCCAAAACTTGCTGTCTCCTATAGCAGTATAAAAGTGGAATTCCTCCCATTATGGCTGTGGCTTTATTCAGATACGTACCAGTGTAACTGATAACTAAATTTGGCTTTCCATCCCTGTCTAAAAGAAGCTCAGTAATGATCAGAGGAGGAGTGATGGGGCAAAGGAGGGATAGAGGGGAAAGAGGCAGTTTTTATTCTTGTACTTCTCCTCCTTCATAACCACATAACAGCACCCTAATACCTGGATTCATGCAGAGGAAATAACATGACCTGGTAAACATATCAGTACAGCAAAGGGTGCAAAATTTTGTTTTAGTGTTTTCAGTAACTGCCAGGGCTGATAATGGTCCTAATGTGGCCACAATTGACTGCAAAAGTGCAGGTTTTGTCACAGTACCTTGAAGTTTTGTATAGCACTGTATGAAATTGCAGTTGTTTTGAGTTTTCAGACTTCATTTGAAAAGAGCAAAACATTTAGACTGCAGATGTTTGTAAGCTGTTGTTTTAGGAAAGCAAGTAAAGGAATTCTGCAGAATTGAATCATGATAAAGAATAAACAGATCACATTATAGCAAGAATAGTAAGCTACATTGCTTGCCTTGACTAACAGTAACTGTTTTAGCTGTCAATGCCTAACTGAAAACACAGTTTGCTGTTTGTTGCTTCCTATTTCATTTAAAATCCATTCACTTACATCACATGCTTAAATGTAGGCAGATGATTAAGCACACTGTTAAAACAAGATCTTGAAAAGCCAAGAAAAATGAATATTTTTTCTCTGCATTTTTTCCGTATTTATTAAGTCTTTATTTTAGTATTTATGTTCTAGGATTATATAGCACTTCTAGTTCCACTTCCTTTGGCTTCTTAAGATATTTTGAGGGATATTTTTCATATACTTTAAGGTTGTTTTTTTTTCAAAGTTTTGGAAGGAACATGTTAAGAATGCTTAAAGAAAGAGCAAGAAAACTTATCTGGCTCTTTGAATCCAAAGGAAACTCTTTGCCTGAACACATTTTTTAATCTGGAACAGTTGCAAATTACGAGTCTGACCTCTGTTTCAAAATTTAGCATGCATCCATTTAGCATTTGTTTTATTTCCCAGTAGATAAAGAGCAGAGCAAACCTACAATGATTCTACCATACACAAGTGTTGGCCATGTCTACATATAGTTTTTTTCTCCCTGCCTTGTCTTTCATTGCTGAATGCCTTAGTGTATCAAGTGTGAGAGAGTATTGCAAAAGAGAAATTTTCAACACTTTCAAGATGGGAAGGACAGTCAACAAGGCTAAATTATTCTTCTGAGGCATGGCTGATAAGAAAAGCCAGCGTTAAATCTAGTCACCTTTGCTGGAAATTCTGTAAAAGAGGAAGGAGATCACTGAATCATTTCTAAACAGGGCATGTTTGAACTCCTGTTTCTTATGAAAAGGATTTGTGATGTAGTGTGATGCATGAAAAGCCCAAGTTCAGCCAGGTGGTAGGACTCAGGTAACAGACTGTGACCTATGGAAGAGCTCATACTTCAGGGCTGTGACAATTCTCAGCTCCTGGAACACAGTCTGGCCTTTTGTGCCCTATTGCTTCTTGCAACTCTATCTAAAGAAACAGTCTATTTCTGATTATGTTGAGAGACTTCATCAAATGTATCTTCTGAAAGTTTCAACCTACCCACAGTACTTGTTACCCATCTGCTTTTCTCATTTATATTGTGTTACTTCTCGTAGCTGTTTCAAATTCTCCTATGAAGTGGTTTATAGTCATAAAGTACTTTTCTCCATATTTCTCCTGTAAGGGAACAACTGGTGCACCTTCTTGTCTTATACATCAACTACTCTTCTCAATCAGCCGGTATAACAGACAAATCATGGGATACAGGAATTCCCTTTCAGAAATAAACACAGAAGACAGGTCACCATGCCTGTGAGGAATTTGAACCATATTGGAGAGCTTCTCAGATTCTGAAGAATGCACCATCTCATGGAAAGTATTTGCACTCCCCAGGCCAATATCTATCTGGGTGCAACAGCCAACGGGCAGATCATGCACTAGCCTTTGCTTTAATATACACCCAACATGTAGATTATATGCTGCACACACAGGTCTTTTGCAATTCACAGAGCTTCTCTCCCTCTCCAGTCTGGAGAGTCTGGAGGACTGTCACCTGTTCCAGAAAGCACACAACCCTCAGATAGCACAGAACGCAATTGCACGCATATATATGTGGCAAATAAATGCTCTCACAACTTCTCCCCACTCAGCTCTAGGAGAGGATAATGAAACTAGAACAAAAGATTCATTTTCTTTCCCTAGAAGCCCCATGGGGAACAGGGGGAGAGGTACCAGTTGATCATCCTTGCACAAGGAGCTTTTCCATTTTTGTCACTTGAAGTTGGTTGTATTTATTGAGCCTCTTAATGAGTTTTGCTCTTCATTTGGCCGATCTTAAGGAGAAGACATTTCAGCAGCAGCAGCAGAAAGACACCAGCTCCTGCACTGTCCTCTTCAAGGAATCTGCTGCTTTGAGGGAAGCCAGCACCTGAAGACCCCAGAGCAGGCTGCTGGAATAAGTCTTAATGGACAGAGGCCGGTTTGCAGAAATCTAGGAGAGAAGACCTTTGCAAAATTGGTTTTAATACTCTAGGAAGTACAGAAAGCTGTAGGCCTTACTGGGAAGAGAGAGAAAACAGAGCCCAAACATGAAGAATAATCGCTGGCAGATAACTCTACTTCTCTGTGAAACATAATCCCCAAATACTTCTGCAAAAAGATAGATTATTCTACCATAATGACAAGCATTAGTCTCAGGACCCAGTTTTTCAAAGAAACTAAGTTTAAAAATAGACTTCCTAAACCTTCGGGCCTGGAAGCTTGTGCAGACATTAAGATTTGTCTGCAGCTCCTTACTTTACTCCTACACTTCACCATCTGCAAACAACTGCTGCAAATGACTGCTTAGGACAGACCTGGATTTTATAGTTCTCGCTGAGGCAATATGTCACCTCTATTTATACTACTGTGATCTTATTAAAGAAGGAAATCCTGTCAGTAGTAATCTCAAATTCCTTTAGTTATCATAAATTAAAGCTCTCCACTTCTCTCTTGCAACAAGTTTTTCTGTTTTGCCTTAATGTGCATGCATGTGCCCATTAGTACATGCTTTTTAAAGTTTTTGTTGTGTTTTTTCAGTGAAATCCTAATGGCAACCAACCACAAAAATTCTTTAAATGTTAGTTAGTAGCTACAGAGACATAAACTCACAGAAGCCTTGACTAATTCTTGCTGATAAACATATCCTTGATGTAATTATTGGCTTAAGTCAGAGGAAGTGTAGCTCACTGGCTGTAGTGAGTAAATGGAATCTAGGAGCTCTGAGGATCTTTCTGTGGCCACATTACAGGGGGTCTTTTGAATTTGGTAAATGTAAGTGTAAACTTTTTGAGCCAATGTATCCCTCTCTGTGAGATTATTATACTAGTTCAGCTTTTCTTAGGAAGAATTGGCAGCTCTCTGTGAACTGGGTACTGCAGTTCCAGGTAGAAACCATGTTAGGAAAACATAATTTCTCTCCATGTTAGGCAATTGTGATCAATGACACACAGTGCAAAATATAACAAAACGAATACATGAATTCTGCCTTCACTAACTTGTAGAGATTCACTTATAGAGAGATATATATATTTTTCAAATACAGTTAAGTCTCCTTTATTAAAAATGGATGGGTTTTGTGCTCTCTTCAGAGATGCAGGCTCTGAAAGAGATAAGTCAAATGACAGGAATTTCTTGCACAGATTTTACGGTCATAAAACATGAGGTGCTTTCAGAAAGTGCAGCCAAACAAAAGGCCTTTCTATATTTTGATCCTTCCTGAATAGTTCTTATAATTCTATAGCAAACTTAAGATCATCAGAGAGGGACTGCATGTCATAATGATTAATGTGACAAGGGAATGAGGAGGTCAACCAAAGGCACTGCTATTGTCCATAGTCCTTGTCACAGCAGGTGATTTGAAGGGTTAAATCCATTACAGAGAAAAGAAGAATGTAAAAATTGAAAATTGTATGCCAGTGTGATATGGGGGAAGAGGGAAGTGGTTTTGACACTGAATCAGCACATGGATTTGATGCTGTATGAGAAATAGAAGCCACACAAGCACCTGGAAGCTGTTATTAGTGCACCCATTCACCTGTCTCTAGCCATGGCCGGTCTCTAAACACTTCAAAGGAATGCAAATAAACAAATTAGAGGCCAATTTATGCACTAAGGGAGAAAAATAAATGGGAATTCCTTTCTGGTGAGTATAAATATGGTACAAAACAAATGATCAACAAACTGAAATCACACACACCCTTAGGAATACCAATAAATCACCTACTTCTGAGCTTTCACTTTTAAAATCGTAGACTCTAAACATGAAAAAGTCTTCAGAATGTTATAGTATTTTCTACCCACTTTCTTTCTTTCTTTTTTTTTTTTAAGACCATTCCAGAAAAATGCCCCTAAAATAGTTAGAAACCTCTTAGAAATCCTGTCTGCAAGCTGTAACTTCAAGCAGTAATGGTGAACAGCAGTACAGCTCATAGCTAGAATAAAACCAGTAGTAATTCATACCATTTGTCCAGCATTTTGAAACTGGAAGATGAAGTTAAGAGCTCACAGTCCTCCTCATGGCCTTTGTCTCCTTTGCAGCATTCATCCCTAGAATCACTCAGTGCATGGGAAAGTTGCTGCCAGGAGAATACAAAAATCTCAGTTGAAGTGGTTAGGACCTTTTTCACCTGGATACATTGAACTGCTGTCTTGGATAAGTTCAGAAAATATGCCATATAGTAGTCAGTTCTGCTTCAGTGCACTCCTAGATGTGTGACACTGCTTTACGTCTTCTACTCTGGGTAGTTGTGAGGCCACCCTAGCACAAGTGCACAAGTGCACAAGTGTTATATCATTGCTAGGAAAGTAAGTTCATCTCATATCTAAGCAATTTTTCTTGCAGGACCTTTATTCCACATATGTTTGCGGTTTTTGTTTGTTTGTTGTGTTTTGTTTTGCTTTCCTAACCAGTTGTTTATTTTCAAGTTGTAGATGCTTTAACATCATTTTAGCATGATATTGTAGCAGAGCTTCTGTTATCATAGGGTTTTGGTGATAGCAGCAGTTCTATCAGCATAATTCACTTAAGAATTCACTTAAGAGAGTTCATTTAAGAGAAACTCAAGTATGCAGCCATGGTGATTGCAAGCCTAAGATAATAGTAGTGCTATCATTTTTTAAATTACCATTGCAGAAATAATAATAGACTGGAGAAGATGTCAAAGGGAATTCTCAGCACACTTTAATTATAAAGAAATTATTCAAGTATTTCTGAATGACTAAAGAATCATAAAATATTTGAGAAAAAGAATTGTATTGGATAGACAATAAAAAACATGGAATAAAAAGCAAACATGCTGTTTCTACATGCAGAATGAAGTAATTTCCTCTCCTGCATGTATACATTTTTAACAAGACCAGGGTGAAATGCATTTTAACTGGAGGCTATATTTTTGACTGCTGGGGACTGCATGTCTAGAAGATTCAACATCATCATGGTATCTCAAAAAACCGTAGAAACCATGAACAAAAATTAAACACAAATTAAGTATGCTTCTGGTCAGCCAATGAATGACAGTGCTCATCCTACTGAAGATATAGTATCTCCTACTAAACAGTCCTCATTAACAAAGTAAATATCCTTCTGGGGATATAAAGAGATGGGCCCAGTCTATGAAGCTATTGAAGTATCACATTAATGGGAAAAAAAGATTATAAGAATGAAAAGAGGGAGGTGGTGAGAGGTGATTAATTATTCATCTGTATTTTCTGCACATCTCATGAATTCCACTTTGGTGCCTTTCGTCTTGCATCTTTGGAAATTATTAACTGCATGTTACGAACATTTAATTCATCATTATGGATTTATAACAACTGTATTTGCAATCAGCTCTATTATGGACTTCGCAAAATGTACTGAGAGTCTTTTGCCTTATATATGAGAATAAACATACATGAAGATTTTAGAGGCTCCCTCTGCTTATTTTAACTGCAATAAAGCATGCTTCACAGAATATGAAGTAGCTGAAATACAAGGCCTCTCTAGATTTTGATCTGTTCATTACTGTGCACTTGTTTGAATGGATACAACTTTTCCTTTGCAAGAAACACTGCTTGATCTCTTTCACATTCTGCAGACAATAAAGTAATAAACTGAAATAAAGCTGGTACTGCAATGTGATGAGAGTCTTTGGAGAGCGAAAGAGGCTTCCACCTTCTTTGTCTTACAGGACTGGATACTTCACATGGCAGCAAGACTGATGGAAACAATGTCACTGGAGGCAATTCACACCTTTTGTCAGAGAGTGGGAAAAGAGAAAGTTTCTATTATTTTCACAAAGATGATTTGTAAAGTGCTTTCCCATGAGCTGGAATGGTCCTCAGAGCCTTACTTTCAAACACTGATGCTGCTTACTGTGAAGGATATCTTGAAATTCAACAGCAAAAATAGCAATATTCTTACTCAGTCACTTACAGCTGAAATTTTCACTGCAGTTGCTTGAATGTGGCGGAAATCCCAGGACAGATATGCATTTGAGATTAATCCGTTTGAGTCTGTTGCCTTAAAGGACACTGGTAACATACTACCTTTCTACAGTAAAAAACGTAGATATGGGAAAGTCATCTAGACCCCGTCACTAACAGTGCAGATTGCCCTTTGCTGTGTTCCCTAGTGCTTTGTCCAGTCTATTTTTAAATGGACTAAGTGATGAGAATTTCTGCAGAAGAGAGTTCACAGGCAGTCCTCTCCCCTCGAACAAAGCTCTGAGCAGATAAAGAATAATAACAACAATTTTATTTATTAAGCCTTCTCTCTTTCACCCTCCAAAGTGCTTAGGATGCTAAGCAGGCTCCATAAAACTATTTATTGTTCCAACCAAGATCAGCAATGTTGAAAAGAGATCGGTATAAATAAAATAAAATAAAATAAAATAAAATAAAATAAAATAAAATAAAATAATAAAGCAAAAGATAGGACAAGGGTCTTAGCAGATGTTCAGCTCACAAAAGGATCTTGCAGTTAATTGCTGCTGCAAATCCTTTCAGCAGAATCTATAACTGTTGAAGATCTAGGGCCATATCCGGGTATTTTTTTTAGCAGTGCTTAACTGTCTATCAGTGCTTAGCAGGAGATTCAACACTCTTCAAGCGTTCTTAATATCTCACAATTCCAGACATACACTGAGGGAAATTTAACACCATATTTCTGAAAAAGGCCATTGAGACAACAGAAAAAAAATAGAGATGTCAATTTCATTTGCTCATTTGCATCAAATCCATCAGGTGAGTGTTACAATTTTGAACATCTTGAAAGGATGATGAAAGATCTTCTATATCTGCTAAATTTTGACTTACCTGTAGCTGCAGTAATTTTCAGGTTACATTAACAGTGAAGAATAAAACAAAAAACTTCACTATCATCGAACTCAAACATGCTTTCAGGAAAAAGCATCAACCAAATCCAAAGTCAAGTGCTTCTCTTTTCTATCCATGTTTACCAGTGCTAAACCCTACTGATTGCTACTTGCACCAGAAGATTATTGCAACTTCTGGAGGGGGAGGAAAAAAAGCGTTATATTTCTTTTTGACAGAACCATTAAGGAACTCTGTAATGTTTCAATCTGTGGTCAGTGTTCTGTTTTGCTTGGCTTGCTAAAGCCTCAGCCTCAGTTGGCATTTCCTAAATTAACAGCACATTCACTCCCCACATTAAGACAGTCAGACAAATGGTCCAGCCTAAACTAAGCAGTTTGACACTCATGTGCTTCAGCAAAGCTGAAGGGCATCTCATGACGCTTACATGATTGGATGATATCATAATCATATGATAAAAAGCCATTAGGCCAGGACCAAAACCTAAAACATAGGTCATTATGTTAGATGTAAAAAAATGTACCCATTTAATAGAAATAAAGGAATAAAAAGTGTTCTGACACCAGGGAACATCTGGCTAATATTTACATCTCCTGTTTAATTTGGATGCTTCAGTTTAGTTTTCAAGATGGCAGTGTACAGAAACAAATTAAGCCAATCACTCTATCTGCAGTTTAGAAAACCAAGATTTGTTTATAGTTTCTCATATTAATACCTCATCCACTTGGCCAAAATGCCTTGTGAAAAATATACCTCAAACACACAATTCCCCTTTAGTAACAAAGCCGTAATTCAGCGTAATTCTTTGTTGATGGGATGAAAAAGGGAGTCATGTAAACTTGGAGTATTGAGATGAACAGATAAAGTTAGGCCATAGGAAACGAAACAGTTTCAGTGCTGTAGGGTTAAACTGAAGCCCATTACAAAAGTCAACAGAATTAGCATTTTGGGCCCCATCCTACTTTCCTTTAAATCAATGGGATTTTGTCACTGACACCAGCCAAATTACAGACATGTTCAGTGTTAAAACAACATGAGCTGGATGCAATCTTGCAGGATGAGCCCTGTGCCTGGGAACTTACAAGTTTAACTCTGTGATGAATTTAATACAGTGCTCATTTCCAAGAGCCCTGAAAAACATGAGGCAATTCAGTGATGCATATGTAGAATTTCCAAAAACATTATCTCTAAAAGAAAAACTGGCCAAGTGACAATATTCTTATGTCATAGGTAATTAGGTAAGCTCTAGAACATTCAGGTTACTAAAATGAGATACTGATTTCAAAATACCAGAGAGAATGCAAAGCCTGAGGTCAAATTTTAGTTACAAACCCAGAGGGACAAATGGGGAAATCTCTTTATCAGACTTCTCTGTACCTAAACATACAAAGGATCTACCAGGCCAAAATCTATTCAGCATTACTGTCATTGACAGTTATAAATAATAACATTAGCATCAGTGAATTACAGTATCTAAACTCTAGATCTGGTTAAAGAGTCCTGTAGTTTGTGCTGTTTTTAGTCTGCTTTTTCTAGAGGTAGAAGGAACAGTTATGGCAGCTCAGTGGATCTTTCCTGTGTCCACCTAAACTATCATGACAAAAACACAGAATTAACACTGAATTGTCCAGCTTTATGGTAGCAAGAAATTCACCTTTGTCTTCAAAGAGCATTAGAGTAGAAGCAAGCTTAGCTGTTATTCTGAATGGCAAATATGTGTAGCAGCAGAAAACAATGTAAGTTTTGTCTCAGATTTGTACTGCCCATAAGTCCGTCTCTGGAGGAAGGAAACATGAAGGGAGCCCTTCTGCATGCAGCCACACTTCCAGTCCACAAAATATGAGTTTCTGAGAAGAGAAAGGGGCCTGAAATTATGTCCCTTCGGTACTGACTTTACCAATAAGCAAAATACTGCTGCTGGGCTTGCTGGAAGCTGTATCAGAGACAGAACAGTGGTAGCAGAGATAAGGTCAGGGGGAACAATGAAAGCAGCAAGAGGCCACTGCAAAGGCAACTGACAACAAGAGCAAGTTGTCACACAGCCCTCAAATATTTCAGTTGCTTTGAACTGAATAAAGAGTGTCATGATAATAGTATTCTGGGGCCTACAGGGACACTTTAGGGCCTAGAAGAAAAACAGGTCTGCTCTTGGCATCATAGGGGTGCAAACTCCAGCTAGGCCAGTGGAGAAGTATGCCTTGGACTGGTCTGCAGCTCTGAGGCCAGCTGGCAAGAGACAGTCCTACAGAAGAGGGAGGCCAGCCCAGCTGGCCTACTGGGAACAGTCTCAGGGCCATGACGACCTCTGGGCCATCTCTGGCACTGCTCTGAGCCAAGAGCCAGCCTTGTGATGCAGCAGTACAGTCAGTCCACTTGTCTTTAATCCAAGCATTTAATTTACTAGCAGAAGTACAACCCACCAGAGGTAGGGGCTGTAAACAGCTGAGCTGGAGCGGGCTTTGGGCCAGAGGGTGGCCTGTCACTCTTTTTCATTCAGACGGATATATATATAGCAACTGAGGCTATATGCTTTAGTGAGTATGAGTATGTGATATCCTTAGCACTGCTATTCCCAGAAGACAGAAGGGCCCCATGACAAGGGACACGTTTCTTAGTTCTTCAGAAACTCTTCAATGCCTGTGTGCCTGTCGTTTCTCATACAGTGATTTATGCTTTCTACAGAATCAGTGTAGGAGAGTGACAGATGAGAAGTGTGCCATATTCCAAGAAACTTTTCCTCCCAACCCAGAGATCAGAAATCACCATTTTGTGAGGTGAAATCAGATTATTCGTAAGCTGGAATAGAAATGCCTTGTTGTTCAGCTGTCTAAAATCTTCTGTGCTTTCAAGTGCTTTGGCAAACTGGAACGTCCAAAGTGGCACACTTCTGTTTAAAAATCTCATGTTCTTTCTTTCTCTCCCTCTTTTGTTGTCTTTTTTTTTTTTCTCTGTTTTTTTTTTTTTTCCCCTCTGGGCATGACAGAAATTGAAAGGCAAAAATTCAAACCTATCCCTTCTAAATTGTTCAATCTCTCCTTCCAAAAATGCTCAGGCAAAAAAAAAGGACAGGAAGCTGCAGGCAGGATATAAAGTGCTCTGAGTGCTGCAGAAGTGATGTAGTCATTTAAAAGGACGACTTGGAGAAGTTTCTTCATCTGACATCCTCCCAAGAAAGTCTGTATCAGCCAACTTGCTTAGAGTGACAAAAGTCATTGCAGATAAACATAGTGGATTGTTTATTTTGGAAAGGGAGCAGGGCATAACTCCTCTGAGGTAAAGCACAGGGCGGTGCTCTCTTTACCTGCTGCTGGATCCAGCAGAGGGGCAAGGTGCTGCATGCTTTGTGTTCGGATGACTAACAAGACCTTTGTCTAGGCTTGAACTCTCATACCTGTTTGCAGTTCCTGGCATACCTTGGATCCCCCCCCCCGCCGCCTGCCAAGCCCGTGCTGGAGCTCTGGATGGTGTGTCTCTGGAAACAGGATGCCACGGGGATCCTAGCGAAGACAAAGCCCCTCAGAAAGGCGAGCAGCCTCGGGCCACTCTAATTACAAGTCCCTGCACTGCTTGAAGGTACTCAGCTGACATGCCTGAACTGTGCAAAGACCTTCAAGTGAACTATTATACAAAGCTCAATGTATCACATGGTTGCGAAGCAGCTGCTAAGTCTCACTGTAAATGAGGCACAGAGATGATAAGTCACATACTCTCATATACAATGTGTTTAAGGAAACCCCCACCCTACGGATTTTACTGCCTTAGGGTAGGATGAAACGTGGGAGGTGTAGGGGAGGGAAGGAGATGTGGGAAAGAGTTTTATGTGAAGACGCTGTAGTCTACATTAAGGATGTGTTTACTTCTAGTAGTTTTGGCAAGTTAATCATAACATGCATTTAAGTTCTTTCAATAACATCCCCCAAAGTGGATTTTTTAAAATGTCACATCCCTGTTTAAACCAGCACAGAACTGTACATCAAGATAAGTCTTTTGCATGAGACACAGAAAGCAGTAGTTACTAACATTTGGTTTCTCCCTTGCTCACTTTGCTTGAATACTTAGAAGCCTGCAATGTATGTTTTCAATTCACACAAAGGATGAGTGTAAATGACATGCATATGATTGCAGAGATATGACAAGCAGAAGGACTGACATGATTAAGAACAAAAATCTGGCAAAACAGAAGATGGCAGATGACTGCCTCTGCAGTAATAAATAAGCTGCTTGTGATCATACTGGAAAAAACAAGTGAATACTGTGGGTAAGGCTTAATCACTGCAGAGTGGTGCCTTAAGCACAATCACATCAAGGTTTCCTGTAACCCATTGACATACTGTGACTGTGATCATTTCTGAAATCCCAGATGTGTAGAAATGCAGGGGTGGGAAGTACCTGCACAAATCATCCATCACTGTACTGAATTGGGCTCAGCGGTAGGAATCAGGCTGATGCTGAAATGGGAGGTCAGACCCATGAGAGCTATTATTTCAGACTCTCCACACTGTCAGTAGGTGGCTCATCTTTTCAAGATTTCCCTTCCAACCATGACAACAAAAAGTAAATAGATATGCTTGCCAAAGTGAAAAAAATGTTCTTTATATCAAGAAAATATTGCAAAACAGTACTGTAAAAGCAAGTTTAATTCTCTTTTGAAAGGATCTGAAAAAAATCTTTTATTTAACCTGGCACGTGTACATTTTTTCGACAAGCATCCAAAATCACATAGTCACCTTCCCACACCTTTTTCAATTAATTTTCAAGCAGCTCTTTTGAAAAACAATTTTCCCTGTGCAAAAGATGTGAAGGTAAAGGAGATTTTACAATCTGTAAGTGATAGCACATTAAATGCCAAAGTATATTCTTCCTTAGACTCTGTTATGAAAACCCTTTGAAGCAAGAAATAGAGACAAGAGTTGGAAAGTGTAGCAAGGAGCAAGTGACCATAGGTGACTAGGAGATTCCCAGAAGAAGACATGCTCCTAGCAGGGCTTGCAAATACCACTTTTTTCTAGAGATTTGATAGAGAAGAAAGATCCATAAGATTAAGTGTAAATATGGGAACATGAGAATGGTCTGCCATCACTGGAGATTCACATTCTAACTGTTATGAAGGGAAAATACTTCATCACTACATCTGAAGCCAGAGCTCTTTCTCCTTTACAGAAGGCTTCAAACCATACTTAGCTTCCAAGGGACTATGTGAAGTTAGCCATTTGCTCAGGTGATTTGATCCTGATCTCATTCAAGGCAGATGCGTCTCTCTTCAACTTCAAAGAGAGCACAATGACACTTTTCCAAACCGTGTTTCAATCTGGCTAACAGAGGGTTGCACTTAAAACGCTTTCTAATAGAGATACTGCAGAACAAAGAAGCAGGTCCAAACTATGTTAAAAATTCACTTTAAAAAAAAAAAAAAAGAGGGCTAGATCATCCCAAAGTAAAGTAGGACAAACAGGTTTAAAACTAGCACAGATGGGCCAAAGTGCCTTTTACCCCTTATCACAGACATTTATATTATATGTCAAAATAGTGCAGGATGCAATGATAGTCAAAATTAGAACGTGCTGTCTGGGTCATGCAGATTCATCATCAGCTGAAACAAAGTGTATTTTCTCCTGGAGTGGGTCACTGTTCTCCTCAATCATCTCACACTTTTGTTGTGTTTATTTTCAGCACAGAGTTTAATCTTAAAGATGCCATTTAACGAAGAATTTATCCAGATAGTAGCAACATATGGAAGCAGCTGTTTGCGGTTCTTGTTCATAAAATGAGTTACATCTTCCTTTAAACAAGACAGCTTTTCATTTTGCTGCTAAACCTGCAGTTGAATCCGTACAAAACTATAATAAACAAGTCTGGAGAGAGATCTCCAGCTCAAAGGGAGAGTTACTGTCCATGAACTCTGCCACCCTTTCGTTATTATTTCCTAGCACAGGACATTTGTTTCAGAGAATAGCTATAACATGCAAAACTTGAGCTACTTCTTGGCACTTGGTTCTTAATTATCGTCATTATTGTCATTAAAAGAAATCTTGTAGCTGAAAATATCTTCAAAAATGAAAGCGTCTGATATGTTACACATTGCCTTAGTGCATTACAGCAAAAATAAAACAGATAACACTTTGCACAGCATGTCCAAAGAAAGGCTATATCTACACTCTAAATAAAACAGGGCCAGGGAGTGAACTTGACTGTGGGACTATGAACATCCATTTTGCTTAGTTATTAATACTCCTTATGGCACAGTTTTGGCCAGTGTTGACCAGTAGTTTTCAGTAATAATGCCCAGGAATGACTGATGGGAGAGCATACAAGGCAGGAAACTCTCCCAGCAGACAACATAAGTGAGATCAGAGCAGATTAGACTCTGTACTTTCCTATAATACTATCCCCATAGACTTTGTGCCTTCACATATCTGTAATACACCCTTGCTTCAGTGCATGGAACACAATTCCGCTGTTCTCATGCTATGAAAAACAAGAACGTACCTGGATAAGAAGACAAAGCAATAATTGTACCTCAGATCAACTTGGAAATGTTATGCTCGAAGGAAGTGTAGCATCACATGCTGTGCAACAAGTACAAGAGAACAGTTCTTGTCCACGCTTTGTTATCGTAAGTGCATCCATAGTATCTCAGGTACTTCAAGACATTCTGGGTATTTCTTGGATAGGAGGAGATTATAACATCCTAAACAGCATTGTAAAAGGAAAACATCAGCAATAACTCTGATGTATAGACCTTTACCATGTCATGTGATGAGGCCTAGTAGATCTAGCTATGGGACAGTCTATGTGGAGGTAAGAAGTAAACTTTACAGGAGAATTAAATACTTACTAGAGACATTATCAAGGGAAAATAGGGATAAAGACATGTAGAGAAAGTGGGCTTTAGGATAGGAACTGACCATAAAAGGAATTGAAGTATGTGAGTTATCAAGAGGCTTCAAGCAGGGTCAGAAAGGTGAGAGCTGAAAGTTCACCAGGACACCTATTCAGTTCACCAGTGTAGTATGACAGAGATGCTTTCTGGATCATGGTAAGTAAATGTGTTGATTTACCTATTACTGAAAATCAGCTTTTCTGGCAATGCAATATTTAGCAGCTTTGCAATACCATATAATATATTAGATAAAAGTAGTCTGTTTCTGTGGAGTTTGCAGTTTAAAATGAGTGCAATTTATGGATGATTAAGCATACAATGTTATTTTGCTCTTTAGCCATAGGTAGATTGTAACTACGCCCAGAGAGTGCGTGTAAATGGCTGATTTTTCACAGGTAGACTAATGGGCATTGAAAGGAGGAAGGCTTTGCATTAATCAGCTGAAACCTGGAGACCACTTCTCATTGCTGACTCCTTTGTTAGTGATGCTCTCTATGTGGATACTGTATCTAATGGTGATTGTATAATCCTTGGAGGGAGATGAAGTGGTGATAATGCATTTTAAGATGATAAAATATGTAAAAGGTACATAATAGTCTATTTAAATGATCAGATGGAAAATTGAAGCAAACATTTTTTATTATAATTATACCCACTTTAATTGTAATTCCATCACATACATGCAATCACGGATATAGGTGTATTTCTGATAGCAAGCAATTTCAGACACCTCTCAACTGAAAAGAAAATCTTTTCCTTCCTATGACCCCTATACATTGTTGAGATATTTTTCTAAACATTTTATACAAGATGTGACCTGATACTTAGCAGAAACAGGGTGCTGGATTCTGTGACCCACATAGAGTCACAGCTGTAGGTATTATCATACAAGAATTTTAACTTTTCACTAACTAACCTGGGTTAAAATTAAGCTTAGTAACATAAATCATAACAAACAGTACTGAATGGTGTTAAAATAGCAATAAATGGGAAGCACCTTGCTTTTATACCACTTGAACCTATGGCAAGAACTTAGCCAAGAGCTATTGACAGCTTAGCCCTGGGAGATCTGATTGTGGTGGTTTCAGACGTAATTTTCTGTCACCTGTCCTGCCATCTCTGTAGTGCAAATTAGCACTTTCAAAGGAAAAACACCAGAAAGGAATATGTATCTACCTATTCAATACCTTTCCTTTTTTTTCTACCTACCTCTGCAATATGCTTTCCATCTGTCTAGGGTAACACCTTCTCTGGAATATTCCTTCCTAAGGTGCAGGGAAGATCAAAAGACAATAATGATATTATCATATTTAGTATTCCATGAGGACAATTCTGTAATTGCACGTATATCAGAAACAGAACAATAAGTTCACGCTACATGTGAAATAAAGCCAATCCCTAGGTTATCAATGCACTTTGTGTTTCAGTAGATAAACTTAAGACTTTAAATGCCTCAGTTACTTAACTTTATAAAAACTTTTGATAGGAGTAGTAGTAATGTGTTACTACACACACAGCCATGTGGGTTTTTTTTTTTTAAATTATCTACAACTCTTTTAAACTATTGTATTCTCTCTAAAAAATAAAAACAGAAGTCATATTCAGAAACGAAAAGAAATGACCCTAGCATGAATTAGCAATCTCATTAATTCTGGCACTGTTAAAGCTCAGGGTGAGTTAGAATTCTCAGAGCAAATTAAAGACAACATTAATGCATACTTCATAGAAATCAGAAATACAGAGCAAGGAGTTTCAGTAATTTACCTAGTCCATCCCTCTGCTTTGAAAATACCCACGTTTTCTCCAGCCCGTATTTGTGTTATTCCTCACTTATTTTAAAGTTCATAAAGACTGTGTAAGTGCTTAGTTATCCTCAGAGTGGAAAAAGGTTTTTGTTCTTTTATGGTTTGGGTGTTTTTCTTTTTTCCTCAGTATCTAACCCAAACCTTCCTTACTTCAAATTAAAGCAATCATTTTTTTTCTGTGCTTTGTCAGTGGACTTGGAGTATAATTGATCACTGTCCTCTTTACAACAACCTTCTACATACTTGAAGACTGTTATCATGTCCCTCTCAGGCTCTTCTGCTGTAGACTAAACAAACCCAATTCCTTCAATCTTTCCTCATAGGTCATGTTTTCTAAACCGCTTATCATTCCTGTTGCTCTCTTCTGGACACTCGCCAATTTGTCTACATCTTTCTGAAAACGTGGTGCCCAAAATCGGGTCAAGTTCCAGAGCTAAAAGCTCAGAGTGCCAAGTAGGGTGGAATTCCTATCTCTGTCTGACACATGCTGTTTTCTTTTATTTCACCACAGGATAGTGTTACTGTTCCAAAAAAGACATTATGTTTTTGAGTCATACTTGGTTCTCCCCTATCACCCTCGACTCCTTCTCTGTTGCACCACTGTCTGGCCAGTTGCTCCCTCTATATGTGTGTACAATTGCCCCTCCTGAGAAGCAATACTTCACACTAATCTTTATTGAATCTCATTTCAGTGGCTTCAGATCATTCTTCCAATTATTCACAATCATTTCTAAATCAAGTTATGCTTCAGAAAGTGCTTGCGATATTTCACATTCTCAGGGCAAGTTAGATTTTGTAGCAAGAGTCTGTACAGTCTTCCAGGACGATGACCAAAATGGATTTACCAACAACTCATTCTAATAGTGAACCACTCACACCTGTTCCTGAACACTAATTTTCAGCCACTTTCTTTAACTTTCATTTAAGATGTTTTTCTTTAATTTGCTTATAGAATGTTGTGTAAGGATGGGCTAAAATGCAGGATTAGTGTATATCATATCTACCATATCCTTGTATTCATAAAGCTAGTTACCTTGTCAAATAAAGTAATTAGAATGACTTGGCATTCTTTCTCCTGATAAATCCATATTGGCTTTTTCTTATCGTCCTTAAGTACTATAAACTGACCACATAGTAAATTGTTTCTGTATCTTTCCCAGTACTGATATTAGGCCAGCTGGATATTTAATATTTCAAGTCTTCTTTCTCTCTGTACTTAAAGACAGACTTTATATTTTTCCTCCTCTGGTCCTCCAGGGCATCACTTACCTCCCAAGTGTCCCTGACTGATACATAATAATGGACACAGGCTGCTGTGCTAGTTCACTTACCTCTTCCTCACAAATGAAGAAAGAACAGATATTACATAAAGTTATCTCCTTTTATGCTTTCAACAAATACGTTGTATACATACTCTTTATCATTTTGTGAATAATAATAGCAGCTATAAGGAAGAATCAGTCTGTGGAGACAAGAAAACCCAGATCTTCTCTCAGTATTGTGAACAGTGCTATAAGCAGCAATTTTCACAAGAAAACTAATTTAGTGATCTAAATCACTAACACAGTTTTAGAATGGCTTTCTTATCGCTAACAGCTGAATAGGTCTAAATGCTTCATGGTTCCAAAAATATGCCTTAATTAGTAGAATATCCTTCTTCTTCCCTATATTCATATTTCAGTTATTGAAATATTTCAGCTGCTTCATTGTCTACAATAAAACTTTGTAAGTGGGAAATAACAGAAAGTTTCTGAACAATTCATAGTATCCTCTAGCAAAATCTGGTTTGATTTAATTAATCACATTTATTAATCTTTATTATTTACACTCTGTCAGTGCCAGAAGCCTTTGTTAGGGACCTCAGGCTTATTGTTTTACGTACTTCAAGTTCCTGTGGAAAAAGATTTTTCTTTGCCCTCAAGTATCAGTATAGCCTCTGAGTGAACCTAGCCTTGTTTTAATTTTGCCATTTTCTCCCTCCATTACATTGGTAAAATGTCAAATGCTGTTTTTTCTGGCAAACACAACCCCTTTGAAAAGGAGGGGAAGAGAAATGTTTCTGCCAGTCTCTCAAACACTGGAAGAAGATAATTGGAAGGTGAATGAGGCAATAAAAAATATTGCTTCATGTACCCATTTACTCTTCACGTGCAAGAGTTTAAATTCAAGGTACCTCAGTTCTGAAAACTGACCCTTTGCTCCACGAGTCTTCAACACTCCAGCCCACATCATTCAAATGGGCAAGGACATATGAGACTCATAATTAGCAAGTTTTTATCTGTGATGCTGTATATTGCATTTTAAGTACTGTGATTGTTCTGCTGCCAATTGTGTTGTAGGAGGAGATCCCTTGCTGAACGCTTTAGTGAGAAAATATTAACACAAAGAAATGCAGGCAAAATCTTGCTAGCATGATCCGCTAAATGAAAGAATCATTTTGGGAGAAATTGGTGTCTTTATATCAACTCTGCAAGAATCATAGTGGTGAATGGAGTTAAATCCAGATGGTGACATGTCACAAGTGGTGTTCCCCAGAGTTTGGAGCCCATCCTCTTTGATATAATTTTTAAGATCATTTTGAGGGGATTTAGGGTACTCTCAGTAAGTTTGCAGATGACAACAAGCTGGAAGGAAGTCTTGGTCTGCTTGAGAGTTGGAAGGCTCTCTAGAGGGATCTGGATAGGCCGGATCAATGGGTTGAACTGGATAGTATGAGGTACAGCAACACCAAGTGTCAGGTTCTGTACAAAAACCCCACATAATGCTACAGGCACAGGGCAGAGTGACTGGAAATCTGTACAGTTGAAAAGGACCTGCATGTGCTGTCTGACAGCTAGCTGAACACTAGCCAGCAGTGTGCCCAGGTGGCCAAGGCCAATGGCATCCAGGCTTGTATCAGAAATAATGCAGCCAACAGGAGCAGGGAAGTGTACTCAGTTCCGCACTCAGCACTGGTGAGGCCATATTCTGTGTTCAGTTTTGGGCCTCTCCCTACAAGAAAGACATTGAGGCCCTGGAGCCTTTGCAGAGAAGGGCAACAAAGCTGGGGAAGGCTCTGGAGCACAAATCTTATGAGGAGTGGCTGAGGGTACTGGGATTGTTCTGTCTGGAGAATAGGAGGGTCACTCTCCTCAGCTACCCAAAAGGAGCTTGTAGTTAGGTGGAGGTTGGCCTTTTCTCCCACATAACAGTGATAGGACAAGAGGTAATAGCCTTAAATTGTGCCAGGGGAGATTCAAATTGGTCATTAGAAAAAATTTCCCTTCAGAAAGAGTGCTGAGGCATTGGAACAAGCTGCCCAGAGAGGTGGTGGAGTTACCATCCCTGGAGGTGTTCAGGAAACGTGTAGATGTTTCATTGAGGGACATAATTTTATTTGGCACAGTGATGATGGATTGATGGCTGGACTAAATGATCTTAGAGACTTTTCCAATTGCAACGATTCTATGAGAACCATGCTTTAAAAGGGGAGTACTTTAATATACTTTAAAGTTGATCTCCAGAATAGAAAGGCTAAAGACAAAGGCTACAGTTAACAAAGAAGCAAAACAGTGACAGAACATTATGTTGCCCCCGGTTCAGTACTGTTAGTACTCAAATACTGAAAATCATAAGCTCAATGTACCAGTGACTAATTTTGTGAGAAACTGCTTCCATGCTGAAATTAGGCTTATAAAAATCTTTCCTTTATGTGCAAACACTTATAAAATAGGCAGTTTGAACATACTTAATCTGTAGTAGATGGAGGTTTTATCTGTTGAGGTGAGGCATCACTGCTAACTTTCCCTCTGAAATTCCATCTGGCAACATGTAGGGTAATACAATCTGAATTTGCTTCACTGGAGCAACAAGAAGATTCTCTCTTATGACTGTAGGTACAACTTTGGTACCACGAGCTTGTTTTTCCATTGATAAAAGCCATAGAATTGAAGTGTGAAGAGGGCTTCAAAACTTTTGAGCATAAGACCAAAAGACCCTCTAAAGACAGGACAGCTGTTATTGCACTGACTAAATTATAAAACTTCTATGACAGCTATCCACTGACGTGTTTTTGTTTATGCATAAGCCTGAGTGCCTATAGCATTTGTATGTTAATTATGTTAAATTTGAATTTAGGTTTAACTTCAAAATTTTCTGTCCTCCAGCAGCACCTACAGCATGAAGCTGTCACCTAAATTCAACTCCTGCTAAACCATGCAAGTCCAGACACAAAAGGATCATGCTGTACTGGCAGTAAAGCTAATTTCTCCTATATTTTTACTATAAACTGAAAGGGGGGAGGAACCTCAATCTACCATACTATATGATCAAATCAGCATTTGATTTAGAAATATTTCAAAGCTGATTTCCCTAATGATATTGGAAGTTCTGATTGTATACCAGAGAATGACTTATGGTGCAGTAATTCACACTCAGAAAACCCATTCTTCCTTGATCTTTGGCATGGTGCCTCACAGCTTACTTTGAAGAACTGAGTAGTAATTGTGCCTTGCTATATGTTGTTAGTATTCTTTACTACTGTTGGAATGATAAGTGTTCAGAGCTAACAAATTTTGATAACCCAAGTAGGCATATGCATTGTAAAGCTCCAATCACTTTGGAAACTGCTAATTCGTGCTGAATAGAATTCCCTTCTACACACACCTCAGGGTGTAGACTCTGATTCCGTAGGCTAGAATTTGAAAGTAGCAAACTGTGAATTAGTCACTATGAGTAAGGACATCGTAATCTCACCCTTCACGTACGCTTGAAAAAATCTGTTGAAGTTCTGAGGGGAAAAAAAAAAATCGAATGGTGAGAAAAATCCAAGTAGAATTTACTGTTACCTAAGAAAATAAATTAAAAAAAAAAAAAAAAAAAGTACGTCTTTACAACAGCAGCACTTTTCAATACATAACATTAATAATTTCAAATCATTATATCAAACTCTTTTATTATTTCCTTAGAAGATCAGTCCTGTCAAAATACTAGTATACAAACAGTATGGTTTATTCATTACAATTTTAAATTTCCTCCAGGCATTTTAAATTATTTTTTATAAGATCCCCAAACTTTTCTTACTATACAAACATCTAACAAGAACATATTTTAAGCAATCATCTTGGTTTAGATGTTTTTAAGTTGCTGCCTGCCCCCATTCCCTTTAGTTAGCTCTGTGTGTAACACTGAAGTTATACATCTTACTGACTTTCTGGTCTAGGCTAATTGATTTTGGTACCTCAGCAGAGACTGTGCTGAGAATCTGCTCTGTAATGAAGAAAAAAGCAGCCATCACATTTCAACATCCAATGTAAAAGTATGAAATTAAATAATAGTCTGTGGAACCTACATGGAGAAATTTCAGCAGTATCTAGAGTGGATAGGTTTGCCATTACAAAAAAAAAAAAAAAAAAAAAAAAAAAAGCATTTTCATCTTACTGAATATTTGTAAGATTTGCCCAGGTTTAACAAACCCCTCTCTGATCTGCAAATGTCCAAGGTAACATCTGTGACACATTGATTTTCCAGGGTTGTGGAAACACAAGCTCATTTTCTGGGGTTTTCTGAGCTCTCTCACATCTGGAATGAGAAATATAATGGCTGCCTACTGGTCATGCACCAGTCTCCATAAGACTTGATTAGAACAAAAGACTACTATTTCATTTTGAATCTCATGGCTTAGATACTCAGGAAATGGTGACAGGCCACAAAGTTTGCCAAAATGTAGAATCAGTGTATTAGATTAATTACTGCTGAAAAGGCTCCCTTCAGTAAAATTCTCACTTTCATTTTAACCCAGTGCAAACAGACTTTCTTACTGATAACACTTGGATTGGAAATGAAAACACAAGAATTATGAGCATCTTAAGGGGCACTGAATTCTGCTCTCTGTAGTCCAAACTGTTTCATTTAGGAAAGTCCTTGGAATCACAGAATGGTGGGGGTTGGAAGGGACCTCTGAAGATCACTGTTCAACCCTCAGCTAAAGCAGGTTCGCTATAGTAGGTCACACAGGTAGGCATCCAAATAGGTCTTGAATGCTTATACCATGTCCGGTTCCCCTTACTCTACAGGAAATAAAATAACTTCATTGCCCTCTAGCAAACTTCAATTGTGAAAATTAAAATAATTTTCTATAGCATTTGCTGTTGTCCCAGGATCTTGCAAATAGAGTGAATTTGGTAGAGAAAATTCTTAGGAATTGACAAGCCACACCTGTACTTCAGAGGAAGGCAAAAAGAAAAAAAATACAAAGACAGCTCAACAGCTTTTCCTGAATCTGATCCAGAAAATAAAAATTCTTCTTGACTTCATTTTAGCAAGCTCTTTAAATAGCCCAATAATCAATTGTTGTTCAAGGAAGACTTTCAATTTTGACTATTTTTTTCCTCTATATATGCCCTCAATAACATTCACACACTTTTCTCTATTGCATTTAATGGGTTTCTCTTTGGCTTCTCTACTGATCCATTAATAAAGCTGAAAATGAAAAACAGACTTTAAACTGTTTCATACCAGTTAGAGAGTTTGCCACATTTTGCTTTCCACTGATTTGTTGTTCATGTGATAATTTCCTTATACAAGCTAATATGAAATAATGTCAACAGAAAAGGCTCATGACTTAGGGTGTCAAATGCTTTAACAGAAGTTCACTTACAGCTCACACAGTCTTTTCTTTTAACGTACAGATATGTTTTCTCTTTTGAGAACATAGAAATAAAGGCCAGGCAATTGAGTTCTGCTGCAGACTTCCCTTCAGTAGAAAGCATTCATTTGGTGGTCTTGATCAAGCCTGAAGGTTACAGAGACCTGACCACAGGGACTTTTTGGGATCCAAGAAAAACTAAACAAAAAAACCAACAACCTCTCATATCATATGGCATCTGAGTAGACAGGACAGAGTGTTGAGAAGATACTGGCTTCTCTGCAGTTGCATATATATCTGAAGACTACATACATGCATGCGGAATTCAACATTAGGATATTCTGTTCCATAAACAAAAGGTATTGCAGAGTTTTGTCTATAGTAATAAAAATTAGTCTAAAAGTTCCTCAAGACAGGACAGAAATGATGTCTCTTCTTGAGTCCATTGGCAGCCCTTTGTCACATCTATGTCATCATTGTGTGCTTGAACTCTGAGCAAAGAATGAAAGGATTTGTAGCTGCATCTGGAACTGAAGGCCCTTGTAAAAAAAAAGCTGCAGTTCTGTATTCTGATTACTATTATTTGCAAACACATACTGTGTAAAATCAATAAATCAGTGAAATCATAGCTGCCAAAGATCTATATTCATTAAATAATTATATCAGTATTTAGAAGTAGACCTGGGAACAACTCCATTTTTCCAGAAAAATTATCAATTGAAACAAATTATTAGCGTTCTTTGATTAGTATATTTGTGGTTCTGTAAAGGGGGAAAAAAACATTTTCCTGATTGTTCATGGTTTTGTATTCCACTAATAATGTTCCCTAAACTAGAAAAGTTGTTGTGATACAGAAACTCAACTCACAAATTATTTTTAAATTTTATTGGTTTAGACTCCTGTCTGCACAAGAGCATATGCTTAACGCTAGCATAAATGTAGAAAATCAATTTTGTGCATAGAAAATGGAGCATTCAGAAGATCATGTTGTCACAAGCAAGAGCTAAAAATATTAAATGTTTCTATAGGAAAAGTAGACAAAGGGAAAAAAAATAGCTATTTATGTAGACCTCACTTTTAGAGGAAGAAATTACAGCAGAGCTAAAGCGGAATCAGACATGCAGACGTTCATATTTTCAGTAATTAATTCATTCTTTTAATGTCATAAGCAAATATTTTCTTAATGGTTTAAAAATAGAGGGAACAGTTATGTAACAAAAGATAGTGTGACAAGAAATATATATTAATTTTTGGAACACTGTATAATTGATAATATGCCCAAATAGGATATTTTTCTCCCGCTGAGGTATCAGATTTAGTGTGCACATTTCAGGCAACACATGCAAACACTTTTTAGGAGACAATCAAGATTTTGTGTTCTTTACTGAACCTATTATTAGCATTTCATGCAAAAAGTTCATACTTTGCCATGTCCAACTCATGTTGGATGAGTTTCAGCAAGGACCTTTCTGTGGGTTTTTCTTTGTTCCTGCTTCTTGTTGCAGTTCCACATAATGGGTTCAGTAGGAAGGGAATGGCACACTGGCAGCCTCAGTGAGTTGCGTGTTTTTGAGAGAAGGAAAGTTGCATGAAACAATGAAGCCAGGTATGTTTCCCTAAATATGTAATTGTGATCACATCATTTATGTCATCATTTGGATCATTCCCCAGGCAATGAATGAACACAGAAGATGTACAGAGCTGTATGAAAGCGAGGGATGAGGTCTGCTGTGGACTGAGGAAGGGACATAAATGTTAGTAAAAAAAAGGCTGCAATGAAGAATGAAAAAGGTTAAGCAAATCTCTGAAGGTGTGACAGGAAATATTTGAATGTGTAGTATTGTAGCAGAAGAGTGACACTGTAGGCAAAAGTCTGCTCAGAGTGACAGTGAGAATCCAGAAAAAGCAGGAAATCCCTGTATCCACAAAGAAGCAAATTTTACTAGTACAGTGAAGGGGAGAGCTAACATTTTCACACATCTACACAGGAAGAGGTCTTAGGATTTGCAAAAACCTACAAGTGCATATGAAGGACACATGAGAGGGTACAGAAAAGGTAAATATTTAAATACTCTAGATACCAGCCTGAGTAACCAGTGGTTTTGCAGGAAGTGATAGCAAGGGAAAAGATGTCAATAATAATATCAGTTGCAGACATACTCAGCCATACCAAAGTGAATACAGAGCAAAATCAAGAAAGGAAATGAGATTAGACTGGATGGTGCCCCTCCCCCAACATTGAATGGAGACGAGTGCATGGTTGGTTTGATTAACATGGATCAAGACAAAAGGGCTCTGTGCCCAAATGCCATCCCTTCAGCAGCAGTAATGTAGTATTAATCTGATCTACAAGACTATTCTGTTTTGGCACATAGGTAAAGCACAGGGCTCTGTCTGTAAGTAGTCAACAAGCAAAAAGGTAGAAAGTATGCATTACTGCGGGCATGCAGCCTCACTGTCCTGAGAAGCATCATGCCCAGACTGTAGCTGGAGGGAGAGTAATATACTTTAGCTAACGCTGGTCTGCTCCAGGATGGTAATTCCTGTAACTGCAATCCAAGTGAGGATGGAGAAAATTAAGCCAAAGATCAGACAAATTATTTTTCTTCTTGGAACAGGCATGATAAAACACAAAGCCTTTTAGGCTGGGGCTGCACCTAAGTTTATGGTGTTTTACAGCAATAATAACAACACACTGTGCATAATGGTAATAATAGATTTTGTACGATTAAATCTTCTTGGTAAATCTTGTTTTTTCATATTTAAGAGGTTAGTGTTGCAGCGAGCTGCAGTGCAGAAGGGTGAACACAGAAGGAGTTAATAGGGATGGGCCTCCTATGCCCATAGGTACTGTCTTCCCTGGTGGCAAAAGCTGAGCAGTGAAAGAAGCCAGAGTAACCCTACTGGAGCAGGAAGGGGCTGGTAGCAATTAATGGGGAAGTTTGTTTCTGCTCTGCAGAAAGGCAATTGTCTAGTTAATCCCTTTCCTGCGGGGACTAACAATGACCTGCCCCCAGCAACACTGGGCTGTTGTGTGACACTTTGCCTTCTGCGGGTTGAGAGCCAGCCAAATACCTCGTACAGCTCTGCTCACAACCATACTATTTTAAGACTTCCTCCTCCATGGAATTCCTTTGGTCTTGCTCATTAGATGCCCACTTAAGACATATTTAGGGCCAGGGCAGTTCCATGTTTCCTACTACATACTATGATTTTCCTGCTGTTGTTTGGGAAAAGGCACCACTGCCACTCTTCTGGATCAGGGCAAAAGCTTCATTTCTACAGGTATTAAATAAGCAGTACTTACTAGAAATGCTGTGTTTTGTTACAGGATGATGAACACTAACTACAAACCACAGAGGAAGCTAAAAAGTCACATTTGATTTTGTAGTTAAGCAAGTATTTGGGCTTCTTTTGACAGTTTTCTGCATTTTGCAGTTAGTCATTCATGCCACCGAGTTTAAATTATATGAATTAAAAACTGTCTGGCAATCTTCCATTTTGTGGAACTCTGTGGCAGGACGTCGTTTAAGAAGCTTACGGTCGGATCAGTGCCATGATATGCAGACATGCCTGACAGCTGAATTCAGGCTTTTTCATGTTGTGGCTTATATTTTAATTACTTTGAAGAGTACTGTACTAGAAAGGAAATGCCAGATAGACTGTATCATGGAAGCCAGGGGAATATTGCAAATCATCAGAACCTTCTGAGGTGAAACAACTAATGAGGGAAATGTTGGGTGGAGGAAAGATTCAGGGATTATAACAAATTCGGTAATAAAAAAAAGTGTAAACAGCCCCCACTGCATGATCCTACCCCTAGACAATATTGTTTTACCAGAAAGCCAAAGTTAAAACATTTATCTTGATTTTGCTAACATAGATGGTAGGCAAATTGTTTGGAATTTATTCAAAGACCAAAACTTAAAAATTCACCATAGCAGATGCAAAACTTTTCAGCTGTCCTTTCTGAAATGTTATCATATCAGGAATATAATGCAACCAGTCTAGTTGATTAAAAAAAGATACTTTTTTTTTTTTCTCCTACAGCAATACTAGTCTAGTATTTTTATTTAATAATAATTAAAAAAAAAAAATCAGAGAGGAAAATATTGATCTGCTCTGTGTAGAGAAGAACACTGAGGAAGAATGAAGAGCTGTCTGAAAATGCTGCGCAGAGAAGACAGCTGATTCATACAGGAAACCACTTGTGTTTAGAAAGCTCAGTGCATAGAAAAATAACCGTGACATCCTTTCCTTTCTACTCAGTTAATACCTGCACAAATGAACCATGCCTAGTCCTAGCAGATGCTTTGCTCCGAGCTGTGTGAGAAGAATATTCCATTATTTCCACCACTTATGCAACCTAACATCATACAAGATACAATTCAGTATGAGTTTCACAAGTTATGAGCCATTCGCTGCCCTTGATCTGGGTGAGGAACTCCCACTGATCTCAGGGAGAAATTTGAGCACTAGAAATCCCTCAAAAATAAACTGCAGACCAATCCTGCAGCGGCAGGAAATGGACTAGATGAATGAATATGCCTGTTCCATCTCTAATTTCTGTGATTAAAGTATGTGATCAAAGGCAACACAAGGCTCTAAGTGTTACCACATTCAAAGAAGGAACTATGTTCAAGGACTAACACATTTCAGTAAGTGAGAGGCAAATGCCCTAGAAATTTCTCCAGTCAGTGGCTGTATTTCCCTCAAATTTTACCAGGTTATTCCTCTATCTTGATGAAATCAAAGCTTGTTCTATAGACCTCTTAATACTAGACAGACTATATGAGATCTTTTTCCATCAATGCTATTTTTAGAAACGGGGAACGTAATTTGTATCTCTTTGAAGATAATTCCACCAAACTTAAATCCAGACATAGGTACTTACTGTTTAAATTATTACTTCCAAAAAAAAAAAAAAAAAAAAAAAAAACCTAATATAAGGAAAGTTCAAAGTAAACTACAGGGTCTTACAGAGCAGAAGGAGATACATTTTTGATGTAAGAAATACATATCATTATATCCCAGTCTCTGAGTGAGAACTAGGTGAATCGATGGGATTTGTGACAGTGAATTTCTACCTGCATGTTCTCCAGTGATTTTTCAGTAGCCTAGAGGATTAAGGACTGGCTAAACTTCAGAGGAGGCATCACAACATGGTGGTCCCTTCAATAGACTCCTGAGTCTGGATTTCAGAAAGAAAGGAAGGATTCAGCCCAACTACTAAGGATCCCAAATCCTTGATCCTTCTGTAGTCCTTGAAAGGAAAGCTGTATTCAGACTACGTTCAAAAGGAATATAGTATTTGTGGTGCACTTGTCTTTCCCACTTTTGGACAAGAACTCTGAGTAAAGAATTTTCTATGTTGCTTGTCATGGTTTCAAAACCAGCTTTCAAAGCGGTCCTTTAAGTCCATTTGGACATCTGCTTAGGTCTGAGTATACCCTTGAGGGCTGCATTTTTGATGCTAGAGTTTTCAGTTAGCCTGTGTTTCTAGTACATCTTCATATTGCTATAGACTATCATTTGGAATATTCAAAGAAAGGAAAAGGATCAGAGAAAGGAAAAGTAGTTATTCATTGTACTTTTCCTTTTCTTTTCAGATTGTCTATGTGAAGTTTATCTCCGAGGAGCTCATCAAATATTAGATCTTTCTTGTCTTAAGATTCTAGAGGCCTACTTAAATCTACAGATTTCTCTGTGCGCATGCAGCAATGTAGAATTACTGACATTAAAATCCCACTCATGCTGAAATGAGGATCAATTTCAGTGAGGATGTACATTTTTTTCCATGCCTAGAATTTTTATCTGTGTTTCCAAGGGTGCATGACTTCATTTACCTTTCTAATTCTTTCCCTTATACTTTGTAGCTTACTTACACATCCAACACTTTACACTTTTGCAAGGAAGAGTGAAACAGTACTATGCAATACCTTAGCAAGAATTTAATGACTGTTAATGACATAAGTACCTTAATAATTATTGAATGAAGGTCCAGAATAGTTAGCAGACAGGAATGAACTTTCTGGTTTTGGACTCATTCTACCCTGTCTAGGCTATCTAGACACATATATAATATTTTCAATAAAAGATTGTAAAAGAAATCTCTTCTTTTCACAGCCTAGGTAAAAAGGCAGAGTCTATGATGAGCACTTGTTCTGGGAATCCACATTATTTGCTATCCAGTATGGTGTCTGTGTTATGGTTCATGCAAATTTTGTACAAAATCCTTCCTCCTTGTAGAGTTTGGGATAATCATCCAACTGGCTAATACAAACTGTGCAAAAGCCATGTTCAGACTGAATGAACAGCAGGATAATCCTCTGTTTCTCATTTCACATCTTTTCCTCTTCCTCTCCTTCCCTATCCTCCACTTTCCAGACCCCATATTTTCAGAAAATCACTGAACTGTCTCCACTGACTTTCCTACTACCATGGTTTTATTATGCTTACAAGCATTTTGTATTCTAGTGCTTGATTAGACACAGAGACTCAGATTAAACACATTGATAACTATCACCCTTGAAGGTATAACTAGGCACAAAGCAAATTGTTTTTTCATGCACATTTTAATAGCTGCTTCATTTTATATGGCACATTCTTGGCTCCAGAAAGCTATCAGAAAAAGAGCTCTTACACTGAGGAGGGAGCACATACTGTAGCGTTATGCAGCACACTTCAGCAAGTGAACAAGTTCTAACAATAGCACTGCAGAAAAGAGATGTTAAAAACGGCTTCTAATTTTACTCAGCTGGAACAATACTGTTCAGATCTTTATTTTTATCCTTCTGTACTCTGGGGACAAGGTGTTAACTCATTCAAAGGGTATTGCCCTTCAAGTCTACACCACAAAACAACCACAAGACAATTGCTCTTTGTGCTTGCCTCTCTTTACCATGAATTACTCAAATCTTCAATTAACTAAACAGAGAAGTGGCAATCATGTCACTGTGAGACACTGGAGACTTGCAGTCAATAATCCCCAGGAAGCAGTTATGCATCTTTGGCCAACTAAATCCTGAAACAGGACTGCATGTATTTTTCCAAACAGATTCCTTAAGATTCTGTGATTCTGTTTCTGAATTTATTTTGTCTTTACTCCAACTTTACTTTTTTATCTTTTTTTTTTTTTAATTAATGTTAATTGTTTCTATTCACCAAATCAGAATATGACAACTAACTCAAACAATAATTATCCTACAAGATAAGATTATTTCATTAACTTCTATTATCATTTCTATTCATGAAAGACAATAGAATGGAAAGACATAATGGCAAACATTGCAGAATTACTATAGACTAAATGTGAAAAGCACTGTGACAAGGAAAATGAAAATAACCTAATAGTGAATCTGTTTGTTTAAAAAAAAAAAAAAAGAATTTCATGGTGATTTTTTCAATTTAAATTTTGAGTTGAAAATTTTTGAAACAGATATGTAATAGATATGTTAAAATATTGAATTATTTATAAAAATTAATTAATGCAAACCTTTTTATAATTGTCACCTCTAGCATCATCATTTCTTCATCCCTAGTGAATACTAGTAACTTAAACAAACTTCAGAAAATAAGCATTACAAAATCAAAATATTATTTTTTAAAAATCTATTTTAATTCTATTTTCATTCATTTCCACAGAAGTATCATGACCCGAATGTAGTGCTTTTAACTCTTCTAATATCTACCAGTATAAGAGCACACTGGAGAATGGGTTTAATTTCAATAAGAGTAAGAAATACCATCAAACTCTGGCTGAAGACTCTTTAGATGTCCCATTCTTCAAGCAACTGAACTTGTATTTTAACTGTCATCTCCTCGAGTGTCTGAGTTTTCTCTCGTATGTCTGGGCTTCTCTACTGACACTGCCCTTAGCTTCCAGCTTGTACCTACCTCTCTTTGTATGGAACATCTGTATATTTTGTGTTAGCTTTGGGGTCTTCCAGGCATTCTTCTTTGCAAGAAGAATGTTCACTGTTAACTAGTCTCTTCTACAGAAGTGACCTATTTTAGCCAATCAGTGAAGGTAGACTAGAAAAGAATCAAATAGCAATATCACACAGTCTTTTTAGTCCCTAGATTCATTCATGTCTCTTGTTCCTGGCAGCTACTACCAGTTTCCTTGAGAGAAACTGAACACATGCAGTATGACCAGACACTCTTTTTCACAGATCCCCATATGATATCAAATAGACATATAATTTCCTTTGATTGTCCAGCTCCTTATGCCAACAAATCTGCTCCCTGTTATGTGGGTCCTGCAATGCTTTGTAGATCTCTCCTGCCTCTACTCCCCACCAAAAATACATGGCTAGAAAGGAATCTCTAGTCTGAGAATCAGTTCCTTGTTTCTTGTCATTTCCTTTGCTTTCTTCTTTGCCCATGTGATTCAAGGAGACTGAAATTGCTAACAACAAAATGATGTAACACTTTGAAGACATCTTTTTTTTAATATTTCTATCTCTAGTCAGATGTCTAGACACAGAAAGAAGTAGCATGCAGGAAGATGAAAGTAATCGGAAGTGAAGTGTTTTGGGGGAACTAAGTAAAAGAAATATCAAAGAACAAGTCCAAGTTTTATAGAATCTTACAGCCATGCCAAACCTTCTAAAATCATCCGGATGAGCCAGGTCAAATGTTAGTGCTAGAAAGAAAATGTCCCAATTTTTTCTCTCATAATAAACTCACTATATGTTTTGAACCCCATGAATTTCCACTCAACCATTTCTGCCTTTCCATCTAATTAACAGGCTCCTCCAAAAAGCCCAAATCATGACAGTTCACAGTTAAGGTCCAAACAGTGATTGAGAAGTCCAGAATTGACCTCTTTGTCTGTCCTCACAGAGAAGGTAAGAATCAAATCAACAAGGAAACAGAATACATTTTCATCCCTTGAAGTTTACTATAGGCAGGATAGGATGGATGGTAGTCGTGGTGTAGCTGTGCTGTTGCTAATCATTCACTTTCTGTTGTGTGGCTGGAGATGTGAATCAGGAAGTCTGTCATGCCAGCACCTTTCAGGAATAATAAACTACTTTGAGAAGAAAGATACTTTCTGTAAAGTGGCAGGAAAATTAGAAGGAATCTAGCACTATATTTTGGTTTGGCACGTAATCACTACACTGCAACAAAGAAGTTCTGCAGGCAAAAGTTATGAGATTGATTAGAAATGATCACACAGATTGGCTGAAATTCTACTGAAAGATATAGAAGAGCAGCCCAACAGTCATGTAATATGCACCGAATGGCATCTGCAGCTACTTGTTGTAATGATTTTCCAACCATGACAATTCAAAGTTCATAAGAGGAAAAACATTCACAACCAGCATTCAGAATAATGGAAAGTTCATACTTCTCTGTCTCCATTTGTCTGAGCCAATATCATCCTTGTGTTTCTGTTTTCTCAATTAAAATCACCATCATGAGATGGGATAGTTACATGCGCTGGTGATGTAAATCAGAACTGTAATCAGCAGAGGAGTAAAGAGATGAGATGGCTGCTAGTTTTGAAATAGGATGACGAAATCTGCTTACATATTCAGCACAGTGGACTGAGGTTCAATGTTATGGTTAAATATCAATACAACGTGTTGCCATTTATTTTCTAAAACTAAGTATTATATTTTTCTCAGAGTAAATTATGATGGTTGTTATTCTCAATCCCAGAATCCCTGTAAAACGAAACAAAAAATAAGTCTTAATTTTTATGGTTATGAGAAGATGGCATTTAATGGCTAATATTTTAGCCACAAGAAACAAGAAAATCTTATAATGCAGAATTTTGAAATGTGAAGCTCTTTCCTGGATCCTCTCAGTAAACACCTCCATTCTCTCTCTTTTTTTTTTTTTTTTTCTCTTAGAATAATTTTTACTTTTTCTACCTAGACAGATTACTTTCCATGGTCCAAAGTTACATTACTTCTTCCAAGAAAATGTAGGCTTGGAAAATTAAACATTGTCATTACAAACATATCAAGAATGGTGTTCCAGGGAGCATCTGCAAATTTGATCCAAGGCAGCATGCTTATTCCTCTCATAAACATGGAAGAAATGGCAATACCCTGACACTGTCCTTCTGTGAAAATTCCCTGCTTTTTCACTAATGTTTTAAAGGCACTAAAATTAGATCAAGCTCTGCCAACATCAGGATGTATCATCGCATCTGTCTATGGCATTATAAGGCAACATGAATATCCAGAGCAGTCAGCAGAAAAGAGTGTGGAACTTGATAGCAACAGCACAACAGAGAACTATCAACTGTATCCAGATCCAAAAACACTATTGGCAAAATCATAGTTGTTGCATCCATTAGTCGTCCTGTCTTCTCTATGCATTATTTTGAAGAAGTAGTAATGCCAACAATCGCAATAAAACAACATTGATCTCAAAATCAGTCTGAAAGGAGAACCAGACCTTAGCCTGCAAAACTAGGTCAAGGATTATTTTCACAATACATAAAAATGTGAGAGTTGTCAGGCTCTAAGTAGCAAATGGGCACAACCAGCCACTGATACCAACTACTGGCATAAAGCCATTCCCCAAAAGAAAGGTACATTTGTGCCCCAGAAAAGGGAATAAGCAGTCATATCTCTGGATACCCAAAACAAATCTTCTTCATTAGATTGCATTTATACACATTTGACTTTTCAGTAGAGTTAATTTTCCATTACCTTATTTTCTTTTCAGACTGAGGAGGAAAATACAACTTGAGTATTTTGGTACTTTAGAAGAAAGTGTTGAATATGCAGCCAGGAGGGCTCAGGGGTTTAATCCCTTTTTCCTTCTGTAGGATATAAGAAAAACAAAATAAGCTTGACTTGAAGCAAGTGAATAAATGAATTTACAAAGGATAATCTAATTTGTGTCTTGAACTGCCTGCAATTATGAATGTTTATTAACTCATCTGTCTGGCTTTTGGAAGGGAAGAGTGCAAGAATTCCTGGAGCAACCCGACTCACACAGAGTAGTGAAAAAGAAAAAATAAAAAAAAACAGCTCACACAGAATGCTACACTTTCAGTGTTCCTGGTGGGCTTAATGTTGTCTGAATTGAACAAGACTTATATTCACACTATTTGTATTGACTGCTCAGGAATCACTACCATGAGCAAGGTAATATCAGGAATGACTGGATGCTCCATCCTGCTAAGATAAAAAACAGGTGGCCAAAGCCCAATGCAGCAGCAGACTAAAGCATGTGAGTACACTTACTGACATCAAAGGCAGAGCCCACATGTTTAATGTTAAGGATGTGCTAAAGTCTTTTTCTGAACTGGAGCCCATGAGATTTCTGAGGTCTTCACTCCCAATGACTTTGGGGTTAGCTGAAGTAGCATGTTAACTCTGTGTTTCACTAAAGGACACCATCAAGATTTCCGCTTTCTGTTTTTGTTAAAAAAAAAAAAGAAACCAGAAAAAAATATATAGGAAAATGTTTGCTTTTAGAAAGTCATGAATTTAGTCTTAAGATAGAACTTTCTCAGAAACAGACATTCAAAATAATGATTAAAAAATTATTTATATGGTATCAGCATGTTACAGTTTCACTAATGCCCATATCTAATGCCTCACTGAAACAAACAGCTATAACAGCCACAGTTTTTTAATATCTTCTCCCAGAGATATTTTTAAGTAGGTAACAACTTGCATAAACCCTATGCACACAGCACTGTGCCTGTCCACTTGAGTGCACAAAAACTTCTGTATGTCAAGCCACGTGATTGCACAGACCAAAAGATAGCTGGGCAAGTAGTCATTTGTACATAAAAATATCCCAATTACAGGCCAGTCTTGGCAGGAATACCTACAGCTGTAGATAGTTACAGTTGGTACACTTGAATGAGGACCTTGGCTCTCCATTTTTGAAAATTCAGAGATGTAGGATGAGAAGGGAACCTCTCTCTTGCAATCTTAAACAGTACAGTCCCTTCCTGATGACTGCATTTCTTAGTAAACTACACTAAGCTTTTTTTTTTAATCTCTGCTACTCCTTGTCAATAGGAAGCTCATTTTAATTTCCAGTTTGAACGTATTCTTGTCCAGTTTATGAACAATTACTCCTGTGCCAGTACTGTCCTTTACCTAAAACAATTATTCTGCCTTCTAGGGGCTTTCTTCTTTTATGTGTATACTGAAAATAATTAATTCATCTCCACTCTCAATCTTTTTCTCTTCATGAACTAATTATATTCATACTTCTTTGTCTGTGCAGACATCACTCTTAGACAGGTGTGGTGTTCAGACTGCATCACCTGAGGAATAATCTTAGCTGGCATAGTGATTTAGTGACACACCTGTGAGTCAACATTTCTGCCCAGCTTTCTCTGTGCTGAAAGTCAGTAGTTATCTGGCTTATGGTCTTTCCAGCAGTCACTGGCTTATGGTTATTTGAAGTACTGCATTATATGTAACTAGTGGGAGAAAAAAAAAAAAAAAAGAAAAGAAAACAAAAAAAAGCCCTTTAAAATAAAGATTGCATTGGAAAAGAGAACCCAGTTCTTAGATTGGGATATAATTAATGATAACAATGAAATTTCTGCTATTCACTATAAACAGAGCATTTTAGAGTGTTGACCTCGAATGCTGTTACGAAGTTGTCACCTGCAGCTGCCAGCCCCTTACTCTCTGTCTACTGATCTATGTATGCCTTCTTGTCTGAATGTTGGATATATTTCCTAGCTCATCTCTGGAGAACCTGTGCTTTTTTTAAGCCTTCATGCCTATGCTTATGTCAGAGTGTCATGTCCTAAATTCATCAGTTTAAATGCTCGGCCCTCTGCATGCAAGAACGTGTTGCCCACCAAAGTCACTACTTACTGCAAAATAAGAGGTAACATCCTGTGTAATTCTGGTGCATGAGTCATCTCACTTTTTCTATCATATTTGTCTCAACTGTCTGATGTGTCTTGTGATGGGTGGGAAGTTACTGTGACATGCTTAGGTATTTATCTCCTGTTCCAGGGAGCCAGCTGCTTTATATTCGCAATAGGATATACAAAGTATGTATGTCATATCTAGAAATGCTTGTGAACATTACTATTTCCTCCATGATCAATACAATTTGAGCTACATAGAGTAGATGGTTTGATGTATTTAATATCAGCTTGTTCATACTGTTTTCTAAAGAGCTATGATGAGACCACGTTATGTTGTGCCTGAAAGTGAAGTAGTTGGATTTCTATCTTCCAAAAAGCTCAGCCATTTCATCCTTTTCAGTATGATAATATTTCTTCCTCAGTGTATCAGAGCTCTGGTGACAGCTGTTGTGGCCTGCATCCTTTGTGTTTTCTTATAGCCTGCCTTCTGAGACCCTGCACAATCTGTGCCCATATAACATCTTACCTTGCTCTTGAATTCTAGTCAGTACTTAAATTTGTCCTGCCCACACACACAAAAACACTTGCTTTCTCAGCACTGGAGATCTGCGTTTGAAAGCCTGTCCCTCTAGGAAAATTGGACAGTCTTCTATACTTCCATACTTGGCTCCTCCCAGTGTCAGATATACTTAAAAATTAATCGAGATACAAATCCTGAAGGACACCATGTTATGCTCATGTGAAAGACAGTGACAGATGGCTATTACACATCTGCTTTTCTCTTACACCTGCTTTATCCCCAGTCTGCGTTGGCACAGAAAACACAAAAAGCAGCTTTGTATTAGCCAGTCTAATTGACTCTGTCTTTATAGAGTTCTTATATATTTGAATTTTCTTAAATTTCAAAAGTGGGTGACTTTTAGTCATTTGTTGTAGATATTTAAGGGAGTGGGAAGCAGACTACTAACAGTAGAGTATCACTTCAATGCGTTTTGCCTTGGGCATAAAGTTGTGTTGCTTGATCCCAAGGAGCAGTCCAAGTTGTTTAAAGGTGTGTCCATGTAGACATAGCCACCACAGTTCCAGGGCTGCTCTGCTTGATAATACTTAAAGCCTGATATATCATTTACATTTTTCTTTACTCCTTCAAATGCCTGTTTCTCGGTATCTCACCATACGCCCACTATGTGCTAACTGTCTCAAGAGTTCACAGGCTTCTGATAAGCATGTGCAGAATCTAGAAAGATAAGTTAGGCATCCCTATAAATCACTGAACTTCTTCCCACCCTTAAGTCTGAGCATTTCCTAAACACTCTACATTTTTCAGAGTGCAGCTGGAGTCTCTCAAAAGTCAACAGATGTCTAGTATAAGAAGCGCAAATTTGCTCACCAACTCTCTGTGCTTGTTTCAACAGGTGTAATGTCCTCTTCTTCATAGGACTGACAGTTCCTTCTTCTCATTCTTCATCAGAGTTAATGAGACTGTCTGTAGTCTCACTGTCTACATGTCAGGTTTCTATCTTCAGTTCACCAGGAAGTATCCGCCTCTAGCTCCTCCAATATGTTTTCTTTTGCTTTGAATGCTGAGTGAAAGATAGGCTAATTGTCCTTTCTTTCCCACATTGAAGGTATTTTGGCATTGAACTGTGTTCCAACAAAGTCTGTAAAGATGTGCAGTCCCCTAGATCCCTGCATGGGAAGTCACATGGCATTTCACAGCCACTTGCCTTTGGTTACATTACTCCAGTCTATTATTTCTCTTAGCTACTGGTATTATATTGGAGTGGTTCTATGACATAGCTGAAATAAGACATATTTCTGGTCATCAGATGACAGACTGGAGAACCTGAGTTGTTTTAGAGCAAGTGCAAATGAAGTTATGAACAGGATCATGTGCAGTTGTGAGCAGTATCAGGAGTTCCCAAGCTGTCAGCTGGATATTAGTCTAATTAGTTAGCGTGGCTGCAAGACTCATTTTCCCAACAAAGCAAGGAGGCTGCATTCAGACTGTTTACTTAGTAACACCCTACTTTGTGCTATCTCCTAACTCATATGCAGAGATTATCTGGAAAATGTTAATTGATATTGCAAGAGCAATAGCAGGGATCGTGCAAACAATTGAACGTTTGAGTGATCATCAGCCACTGCTCAAGGCTTGAGCTTGTCTTACTTGCAAGTATGGGCATTACCTGTAGTGCTCAGAGAAATCTGTTTATCACATCACTTATTAAGCCCTTTTGTCAGCAGAATGAACATTTTTATTTTTCTGCATTCACATTCCTTCATTTTTTTCATATTGCAGAGAGGTTTCTTTCCACATCATTAAGCTTGAGGACACTGCTTTTCAGCCATTTTCTTCAGGTGGCTATACATTCTGAGTATGTGTTATGGTATATCACTTGTTTTATTTCCCCTGTCTCATTTCTAATCCCCCTTCTTGACTCTTTACAGAGACTCTGAGCTCTTCCATTGATGTAAAGGACAAATTAATCTGGAAACTCACCAGTCCCAGTGCCTGTGCCTCTTCTATTTCTTCTGTAAGTAAGTACTGCTTTATTTGTCCTCAAGTTCTACTATCTGCTTTCCAACTTCAAGAACATCACACTAAGCAATAACACAAAAAAGCACATACCAAGGTTATCCTTATTCATAGAACTAGATTCAGCTCACCAGCTGTGCAAAGGCTGACTTCCTCATGCCTCTTCCAAGCTCTTCCTTACAATCTGTACTCCTTTATTCAGGTTCTGTGTAGGTTACCACAGGAAGGAAGACAACACTTAAGCTATTCCCCCACCCACTTTTTCCTCTGGGGTAGAACTAAGTAGAAACAAAATCCCAGCTACTCTGTCATCAGGACTCAAACCTCAGGTAACCTGCAAAGAGCAAAGGATCCTCACTCCCTTCCTCTCAGACTCACATAGCCTAGGTCACAGACTAGGGAAAGCTTCTTAGGTGCCATCCTTTAAAGAATATCACAGAACTTCCGCTGCTGAAGAAAGACATCTGCATCCTCTGGATTATGTAAAACAAACATCTGGCAGCCATGGCTTCCTCTTAGCTTTACTGCTTTATGCAGTAAATGGAAGTCCCAGCTCCCACAACTGTCATTTGGCTCTAGCAAGCATTATGACTCCCCTTTTGTGAGAAATGAAGAATAATATGGCTAAATCCCAATTTCAGAGCTAGCAAATACCAAAAGTCCAGTCCCTCCTGCTGTTGTTAAAAGCTAGCTGTCCACTTCCAGGGATTAGCAAACTATGCGAACATTCTTAGGAACAGAAAAATCAGCAGACTTCTGCTTTACAAGCTCCCAGCAGAAATTGGTAGAACTGCTCCCCATTTCCCTGCCACAACCAATGGTTTTCAAAGCCCTGAAGCAAGAAAGGCATCAACATGAAGTAAACCTTTGATTCATCCCTTTTCAATCTTGCTTCATCTCAACTGAACACAAGGAATACTAAGTAAACTCTGGACTAAATTATCTCTAAGCAAATAAATACACAAACATCCTATAATAACAAGCTAAATCTAGGGACCTAGCACCCAATAAAAGCAATGAAAAAGGCATCAGTGTCTGCAATAGCTTTCCAGAGTCCCAACACATTCTCAGAAAAGAATACGGCCCTGCCTCACACTATATCCCCATAATCAATCCCATACAAGAAGTCCCTACTGAGCATGTAACAATGCAGACTGTATATATTGCCCTTCTATTGTCTCTTTTGTTTGCCTAAGGAATATACACTGATTCTGCTGACAGTAAAGGCTCTGTAGTGACAGAGCTGAAAACTAGGTTTTTCTCCAACTCAAACATAGCTTAAAAGAGAGAAAAAACACACAGGGGGAGACAGTGTATATATCACAGCAGAGCTATCTCCTTTCTCACCTCAATTGCCCTTCAAGGATGAAGAGAGAAGTAGCACAGGTAATTACTACAGAGTGGTAAAATAGAGGCCAGGGTGCCCCTCTGAAAGTTTTGTTTGTTTTTTACGCATATAAAATCCCAAAATGAAACATGTTATCTTTACTTCCCTGAAGAGAAATAAAGTCTTATCTATTTTATTAGCTTGGGCTCCCTCACACCTAGAAAGGAAACTTCTTGTTTTTTCCATCTTTTAGTTTTCAGATTTAATGGCATGCAGGCAGAAACAGTGGTATCCACCTCAGATAATAGGGTTACCTGTGATTTGCACGTTGTCACTCATACCATTTTAAGGCCATTGTAACTGTGCTCTGGTTTCAGGAATCCTTCCTCTTCTGAAACACTATCACCACTTCTCTCTGAACTTTCTACCAAGACCAGCTTGCCTACATCTTTCCTGTAAATCCAAGTACTCACTGTAAGTAGCCTGTAAGGAGCTATAGAGCTCATGCAACTACAGTAAGATGTAAAAGATTTGTTTTTTCTACCTTTCCCAATGTGCACATCCACCTTCCCTGACTAGCTTCTCAGAAAACTTTAATCAATGTTTTCATTACTTGAACACATTTATATGTCCCCATAGTTGATGATGCTAGTAGAATGAACAGAACTGCTGCAATAATACGTGTTATTAATAGAGAGCAGAGTAAGTCAAATGCAGTTACTGAAGTAGTTATTAGGATGATTAGTGGAGGTAGAGTTGATTTTGCTTACAGTACAAGTTTGCCTTTGACATTTCTCAGTGCATAGTCTGTCTTTCAAGATCAAATCTACTGATGCATTGCAACAATGACAATAAAGGCCCTGTTACCACTGTTGAATCAATGGGCTTTGCACTATATGTACAGTACAAAATACATACATAAGCCTGGCAGCTGCTAAACTCATTGATATATAACACCAGTCCCAAAATAGTGATATTTCACTTGTGGAGCTTTATAAATTGTTAAAGAAATTAAATCCACCTTTGGGAAATAATGTTTCTTTATGTATCATCATATCCACTCCCTCCCTTCTCCTCTCCCTTCAAGATTGAAACAAATAGGGCTGAAACTATAAATCATTCCCATTGGCACTGGAAAGCCCTCAGAGATCTTCTTTCTGTGCCATTTCAGTAGACAGAAAGTCTAACATACAGAGAGGCGATGTTGCTTTATTTTATTTTTAAGTCAGAAAACATGTCCCTTCTTGATCTCTTCAATGTGTATTAACCTTTCTTTAGTCATTTTAAAGTCATTGCACAGTCTCCAAATGATTTCAAGGAAAGTAATTGGGAAATGAAGCATGCCTGGGAATTTTAGCTGTCATTATTGTGTATGGAAGCACGTCTTGAAACACCATCTATACGCTGTAGGTAATGCCAGTAATAGGACTGGACAAGTTGCTCTGTCCTCAAATGTGTATGGGTTTGAAAACTCTTTTGCAGAAATTCAACCTCTGTTGAACTATTTTGCTTATTTTTGGCTGAGCACAGAGTCACCCAATCTATAATTCGCAAAGTGATAACCCAAGAATGGCATCTGTATCATGATAACTTAAGTTGGGAATTTCAATAGTGTATTTTAAATTGTTTTCCTACCATTACTCCTGAGAGTAAACTCCTTTCCGAGAAATTGCTCCTGTTTCTCTCAAACATTGATCAAGCACTTCTGAGGCATCCACCCACTTCCATTTGTCAGAAACATGAACTGTCTCCTTTTTACCCACCCAGCATTAGTTCACCTCATTTCCTTTGCTTTCCCTGCAAGAAATATGGGTCAAAGCATAAAGAGCTTGGGCCCATATTCTCGGAGCTTCTGAGCTTGGTAAACATGAGCTTTACATTAGAATTTCCATCAGTTACAGCACATTCATGAGCAAAAAGAGACAGCCTTATTTCCTCCCATTTTTTTCTTATTGCAGGAAGAAAAATAGAGCAACAATCCCTAATGTGAAATCAGAAAGCTACTCTGCTCACCAAAGAAAGTAAAATAATTGTTTGTAGGCTGCACTTTTTCACTTGCAAGACTTCACAGCACAATCTCAGCAAAATTTTCACCCGTACTTTATTTCCACAACACCTTCTCTCTCTCATGGAGTCTCTAAAAGCAAATGTTACTGAGACTCCTCATCTGTCACTGCAGTGCTTGAAACACCCTTAGGCACTCTTAGACATAGATACAGACACTATAAACCAGCTGACAGTGGCCTGAATTCTCAGATCCTACTTGTTTAACTGAGCAAGCGCCTACTTCAGTGGCAGTACTGTCTGTGTATAGAGAGGGAGTGAGAGCCTGTGATACCTGGGAAAGTGTTCAGGAGCTTGGCTTCCCTCTGTGTTATTCTCCAAGTGAGCATCTCTCCCAAGTGCTCAATCCACACTCAATTGTCCCAAGTCTGCTCATCCGTCTTCCCTTCCTACCAGCTGACACGTACCTCTAAGCATATTTTTTGCTGAGCCGTTTGGACTCTGGTATATTCTGAGCTTGCTCTCATATTGAGTCAGCATCTGCTGCCATCATATAATACAGGTACAGACCTCGTCTGCGCAAGGCCGGTTGTATCTCATCATCTGGCCTGGCATTTGTCTGCCACGTTGGGGCAGGGAATGTGATACCAAGCTGACAAAAAGCAGCACACGGCTGTGCCTTGAGAGCCCCTTTGTTCATCTAAGCCTCCCCTGCTGCTTTTGTAACTCCAAATGGATTTCTGATTCCCTATCTCTTGGCCTTTTCAAGCCAAATGGTTTGGTCAGATCACAGGACAGCAGGTGCTGCTCAGCTCAACATTTGCACCTTCCAATCCAAACACACCTCTCCCCACCAACCCTTAAAATCAATCAAAGAGACTTATCAGTTTGTTTTAAGCTTTGATGTTTGTCTGGGGTTTGTTTATCTAGCAGTTTATTCCTGGGAGTACGTTCTTGACATCTTGGAGTAGGTGGTAATTAGCAACAAGGAAGAAGGGCTGAGATAAGAAGTGGAATTTGAAAGTGGTGATACTTGGGGAGGCAGCTGCACTGTGTCCTGCTTTCTTCTCAGCCACTGAGGCGAGCCGGAGGCAGTGGAGGGATGAGGCTTCAGCCACCACACATCCCACCAGTCCCACACTGTCTGCACGGCCCCCTGGGGAGAAGGAGCCTGCTTCTGCTCCTCACCAAGGGATGTCTCCCGCTCCTTGGGCCTGCTTGGCATGGGCATACCTTCTCCAAAGAGCCCTGTTGTCTAAACAGATTTTGCACCAAGAACTATTTGCTTAAATAAGACCTGAAGATCAGATAATGTCCTTGTATCCTATAGACATGTTTCTTTAACATGCTCTTGGGTTCAGCAGCATGAAGACTCAACTGCTTGTTTAATAGAAAGAAAAAATGCTGGCGTGCTCCTATGCTTAAGGCATTCACTGTGCATCCACAGAAGGATTTGTATATCAATGTCACATAAACAAGCACACACGTACCCACATGTTTTATGAAATATATGGTGTGGCATGTTCATATGCAACCACATACAGTGAGCTGGGGGTAAAGAGTAGTGAGAGCAGAACAAAAATTGTGTTCCAAACAGACTTGGACTTAGCACATGTTTGAAATATGAAGCCAGGACTAGACCTGAGTTTTGCAGATGGCCCCTATCTTTATAATCTTCCTAGCAGAATTCCATACAATAATGTAAGCCTTTAATTGCATTTTTGAGTATATAACGTGGAAGCAAAAGCACACTGCCCTACTCCCACATTGCACAGCCTGCAGAAGGGCCCACCTATGTACACACTGCATGCTCCAGAGAGGAAGAGAATCTTGCAACCAAGATGATCCTAAAGTGCCCTACGGGGCACAAAAGGAGACTTATTCTCTCTGCTGGCTAATGGAGCAAAAGCAGAGTGCAGAGACTAGTGTAAAGCAGTCTGAAGAGTTTTCAAGAGGTTAGCTAAAATAAAAAGCCTCTTGGTCTGAACTAGGAAACAAAATGATTTTCTCAATTCAAGGATTGAACCTTAATGGCTGAAAAAAAGCCCTATCTTTTTGGGGTCAGCCCAATTCTTGATTTGTTTTTTAAGCAGGCGAGACCAAGTTTTCATTTAGAACAAACAGCCAGAACCTGATCAACACCCACCAGAACAAATCCATCTCCAGGTGGTGATTAATACTTTTAACTCCACATTTTCATTACTTTTACCTCATTTCTCAAGGCTTCAAAATAACTTTTTTTTTTTTTTTTTAAGAAGAAGCAACCCTTACAAAAAATGTTCTTTTTTTTTTTATCTTCTTCTTCCCCCTCTCCTTCCAGGGAAAATGATGTATTGAAATTAACCTGAATATTTACATGAGCAAAAATCCTCTGCCTTACTCAAGAGCAGGCTCTGGGCAAGCTATTTCACCCTTGTGGGAAGGGTGCAAGCACACTTGGCCAGGCACTCTCTGTTCAAGTAGATGACTTCACTCTCATAATGCATATAATCTTTTCCTACTTAGTGTACATCAAATCTAAATTATACTGTATGTGTTAAGTTTTAAGTGCACTATTTCATAATGATCACATTGCTTGCATCCCAAGGACATCATATGGGGGTATTTCTCCACTGCTTATGACTCTGGACATTGCCAACAAACTGCAGTGTTTTAGCTGCACACTGAGCAGGGCTGGAGCTGCATACAGCAAGAAGACAGTACTTAATAAAAAGCAGTCTCAGCTTTAAATTAAATGCTTTTTATGCTAATTTTTGCTCAATACCACTATCTCCATTTACAAGTGACAAGTTACCATTGCTAAATATCACATATAATCAAAGGGTGTGAAGTGAAAAATGCCTCCAAAGCACTGCAAGTACCTGTCATTGGATATCGCATTACAATGCCATTTGCTTTTAAAGGAGCTGTCTTTTCCTGTTGGCACTGATTTACATACAGGCAACACAGCATTAACAAACACAGTCCTGTCTCAGTTGTAGGAAGACAGTATGGCAATGCAGAGTTCAGATCTCTATTAGACCTCTAACACTGTAAAAAAAAAATAAAATAAACAAAAAAAAAACAAATACACCAGGCATTTACATTCTGTTTATCCTTTATAACACATGAACATAGAGTTTCTGTACTGTTCTATACAAAACTCAGCAAACATTGTCCATTTTTTGTTCCAGTGTTTTGTGTCAACAGAAGTTTAGGATCTAGTCCCCACTGAAGTCATGGGAATCTTTTACTCGATGTTAGTGGGAATTGGATCAGACCAGTAATTGGAGACACTGAAAAGAATCCCAGATGCTGAATAACAAATGAACTATCCACTGAGGTGTTCCCTCTGCTCTGGGAAGCTGCCACTGGGAATTGCTACTACCTTTCTGTGCAAATGCAGGGGGAAAAAAACAGATGTCAGATGTCAAAGCTGCCAGTCCCACAGAGAGTTTTACTGACACAGAAAATTCTTTAAAACCTAAACAAAGAAAAGAGCCTCACTAAGTTAAAGAGCTAAGTATTTGGGCTTTTATTGGCAAAGAGACCCTTGAAAACAGCAAATCATGCTGCTAACATTTGAGAATCTGTCCTCTGACAGAGTAGGTCAGCACTCTCTGAATCTTGTTCCTTGAATGAAGGTGTGAGACAGAATTATTCAGTTCTTCACATGGCAAATTTAAAGCAAAACAAAGATCAGTATTTTTATTTTCATGTATTCATCCATTACTAAGATCTCATATTCTTTCCCTAGTAGCCTCCATGTTCAATCAGCCATGGAAGTTACAGATGTACTTTACATGCCCTTTTGGCTACTTCCCTATACTTTGCAAAGGAGCTGGAGACAATTCTGAAATGTGTGGTGCTCACCTCCTGACAGCTTTAAAAAGGTACATCCACTTCAGCTCCAGTCACAGCTCTGATGTGCAGAGGCAGGGCACAGTTAGCGAAGAGGATGTAGTGATTCATCCTTTCTTGAAAAATGACTCAAAAAGGAAATTGCATGCTTTGAAATGACATACTTCACTGTAACCTGTTGGGACCATGCCCACCTGCCATACCACATGCTGCCTTTCCCTTGGAAATTCGACAGACGTGCCACGCACACTTCAGCTGTAAACCACTACAAAGGCAGCAAGGTTCCCATTTCTCTGCCATTCTTTACACAGCTGACAACTCCCAAAGTCTTGCTGCCAGGATGATCAAATTCAGTGTCACTGGAGACACCCAAGGTAAGTTGAAGTGAGTAAGAAGGGTGTGAGGAACAAGTAACAGAATGTACATAAGTGTTAGCAGAAAAGAAAAAGGGACTACAAAAAGAGAAAGCGTGTGTAATGTGAATTTGTTTTTCTACACCCATAATTGCCTCTAAATATTAAAGAACTCTTTGCTAGGGACAGTTCTTAGAATTGCTGGCTGTGGCAGGAAGTCTTAATATCAGAACATAGATTCCTTTTCTACTCTAACTCTACAACATGAGACAACATGACTTTGTAACTAAGGCATAAGCCTATTCCTAGTTGTCTGCTATAGACTTTCCTCACAAACTTACATAAATCACTTTCTTTTCTTTGGGCTTAAAGAAACCCAATGCCTTGTTCACTCATGGAAGGAGCAGAAATCAACCTGAAATAAGCACATGACGAGCAACATTTTCTGTCAGTCCATAAGTGTAGCATAGACCCTAAAAGGGCTAACTCAGTCTGCTACAAATGTGCAACTGTTCAGGAAAAGTTGCTGGTTGCTGAGTAGTAGTCTTCTAATGCTTGCTGCCAGCCTCTGCACAGCATACAGAATAGAGACTTCAGCTACATTTTCTGAGAACAGAGTAGCAATATTTATCTTTGCATGTTTGTGCGGACGTCAATGAAACATTGACATTTTTCTGCATTGAAGGAAGCTTGAGATTCGCCTGCTCAAGTATCTTGAAAACTAACAATGAAAACGACAGCTGCAAGCTTCTTATTCCCCTTCTTACTTGATAAGAAAATTCATTATAGCCCAAATTCTTTGCAATATAGGGAATTTCACTGACTTGGGTGAATTAGTGTTTGCTTACAACTCTTACAATACATTCTCAGCAACAGTCAGTATATATTTCTGGGTGTGGTCTAAAGAGTAATCAAAACATCAATTAAGGATAAATCTCCATTTCCAAATTCTCATAAATCACCATAAATCTACTTCTCATGATGTACATTCCAAGATTTTTCTTAGAGTTCTGGTGACGTATTCTGAAAAACTGGAGGAAAATCATTCAGTTTTTTTCTAAATCAATTCTCTGGCTATGAAACAGGGATCTTCTTCGCTCCTCCATCCTGTGCATGGGTTTTATCTGTGTAAACTCCAGTTTCTTTGGAATGCACCTATATTTTGTATTGGTAAGCATGTTAGAACTCACATGTTGAGCAACAGTTCTCCATGCTTGATGACACCAAGCTGAGTGGTGCAGTTGACACACTGGAAGGAAGGGATGCCATTCAGAGGGACCTCAACAGGCTAGAAAGGTGGGCCTGGGTGAACTAATGAGGATCAACACAGCAAAGTGCAAGGTTTTGCACTTGGGCTGGAGGAATCCCAGGAATCCATACAGTCTGGAAGGAGCAGTCCTTGAGAGCAGCCCTGTGGACCTGGGGGTCTTGATGGATGAAAAGCTTAACATGAACCAATAGTGTGCTCCTGCAGCTTGGAAAGTGAATGTGGGCTCCATCAAAACAGTGGTGGCCAGCAGGGACAGGGAGGTGATTGTCCCCATCTACTCTGCTTTTGTGAGGCCCCATCTGGAGTACTGTGTAAAGGTCTGGAGCCCCCAGTACAAGAAAGACAGGGAGCTGTTGGAGAGGGTCCAGAGGAGAGCCACAAAGATGATCAGGGGGCTGGAGCACCTCCTCTACAAAGACAGGATGAGGGAGCTGGGCTTTTCAGCCTGAAGAAGGCTGCGAGGTGACTTCATTGCAGCCTTTCAGTACCTAAAGGGAGCCTACAAACAGGAGGGGAATCAACTCTTTGAAAGGGTTGATAACTGCAGGACAAGGGGAAATGGTTTTAAGCTGAAGTAGGGAAGATTTAGGTTGGATGTCAGGGGGAAGTTCTTTACAGAGAGAGTGGTGAGGTGCTGGAACAGGCTGCCCAGAGAGGTTGTGGATGCCCCGTCCTTGGAGGTGTTCAAGGCCAGGTTGGATGGGGCCCTGGGCAGCCTGGTCTGGTATTAAATGTGGAGGTTGGTGTTCCTGCATGTGGCGGGGGGTTTGGAGCTTGATGATTCTTGAGGTCCCTTCCAACCAACCCTGGCCATTCTATGATTCTGTGATGCTCCTGTAACAGCAACAACAAGGGCAATCAAGTCCTCAGGCAGTTTTAAAAACTTTAAAGCACACTTATAGCTAGAGCAAAAGCTATCATCTTTGGCATAGAAAAACAACAACAAGGTAGATGTCTGCCCAGGAAATGCCCTACTAGCTCATGGTGACTCTTCTGCAACTTTTAGGATGAACCAGTTATTTGCACAAAATGCAAGAACCTCATAAGGATTTTACTGGGGGATAGAAGCTTTGTGAAATCATAGTACCTCTGAAAAATCAGGAGACTGGAGCAACACACTTTCTTAGCAAAGGCATAGTATAAACTGTGCCAGAATGAACTGATATGAGGGCTTTTGCAAATGTCCCTTGAAAGGCTTATACTAGAAGCCTCTGAGAAATGTGCACTGTCAGAGAAGACAATAACCATTGAAAGACAGGAGAGCTTATGATTTTATGCTTTCTTCATAGCTTTGCCACATTCTGGTGTTTTATAGCACTAACAAAATATGACATTTGGCTTTCTCATGAGACTTTGTTTCCCAGCTTGTGGGAATACCACAGAAGTACCAGATGACATGATATCTGGCAACATATATGGCTCACTTAGGCATTAAAAAAGCCAATGAAAATCAAAAAGCAACTCACATACTGAGTTACTCAATTATATATGTGGTTCATCCAAATTTCATTTTCTCCCCTTTCCTCTCTGCCTCTTTGTCTCCCTTTTGAATCTCACAGTAAGATTTCAGTCTTGCTCACACAAGTAGAAACCTGGTTAGGGGACCAGTTTTAGCCAAGTGGCTATGACAATGGCCAGTGTCCATTAACTGCATAATGCCAATGAGTGGATAATCTAATTGCCACAAAGGAAAGGTTAACCAGTCTTCACTGCTCCTCTCTCTATTACCCTTCAGTCTGGCACTAGAGTCTCTAGCCACACACACAGAAATTGTTCTGTAATGACAGGCATCACCAAATATAAACAGCTGGTAACCCTAAAATTAGCGCTGCTAGTTCTCCTTTGGTTTGGGGATATGTTTTATTATACCTTCCAATTGGCAAGCAAAATTTAAAGTTAATTTAACCCATTACAAGACTCTTTTATGTAACGGTTGGGTCTATTGCTTAATGTACATTCTCTTCATTCTTATGAGGGCTTTTGCCAGCACAGAAATAGAATTTAGCTAAAGCTAGTCGAAAATTTTCCACCTAAAATATATTCTAACAGAATACTGGAGTTCATGATTAAGCAAGGTTTTTTTATATCTGAAGTTTCTCCCACCTTCAGAAAACCTCATCTTCCAAATGACTAGACAGAAGAACCATTCAGCAATAATTTTCAGTTTTCAATTGCAATGTATTATGACCAAGGACTCCAACACGGGACAATTAGGAAGAGATCCTTTGATTACACTTCTGGGATGCATGCTGTTAAGAAATCTGGTGTACAGCAAAAAACTCAGGCATAGAACACACACAAACATTGTGATACACCACTTCAAATTAATTCTCTTTTTCTCAGTCTGGAATTTTAAGTTGTTTAGATTGTCATTAAAATTTGAAATGTTCTCTGAAAAATAATCAACAAAAGGGAAAACACAACCAGTTGTAGATTTTGCCCCAGCCTAGAAACAGACCAAGCTAGATATGCATGTCTGAACACTGGTCACTTTTCTTTACTCTTGTCGCTTGTCTAATTTCACATTTTACACCTGTATTTTGTTTTTTTTTGTTGTTGTTGTTGTTGTTGTTTTAATCTATGATTATGTGAGTAATTTTAGGCAAACACTCCCTATTTGACAATTCAATATTCATTCTCTCTTCTCATATGACCACTGTTACTCAAGGCACATGACTATCTCAGTTGTACTGCCAGATGCTGTTAACTTTTCATTTATTTTTCTTGTGTTTGTGTAGACTGTTTGGATAGGAAGCTGAATCCCTCCTACAGGAATTGAGAAAAGTGAAATTCTCTGAGCCCTTCCATCATTTTTTTTCCTCAGCTCTATATTTAGTTCAAATGCTAACAATGTCTGAGGGTTAAGATTTTTGTTCTGACATTCATAAATGGGTGGAACTCATAGAGTCATGGGACATTCATAATTAAAACTACTAATTAGGGAAGAAATAGGTGGGAATCACACACATATACTGGTCACAGGGAAAGTTGGCAGACTTGAGAAACCTTGCACTGAGTACAGAATGAAATGGCACATCGTGAGTCATATGTTGAAATCACTTCTAGCTGGGAGTAACACACATCTGGCAGAGACGAATGACAGATGATGGGATACCTTTCTCATCCTCTCTGCTCTAAGCCTATCAGAAATCTCATGACTGGCTTCTGGTTCTCATGACTGTTAGCAATAACAGTACACAGGCAGGAAGAGTCTGTTGAAAGTATTTCCTCAGATTTCAACTCAACAGTTTTTCCCAGAGTGGCAATTGGCCAAATCCAGTCTGCAGAACTGTTGGACATCATGTGGGACCTCGTGCAGCTCCCACAACATCAGGCCTTCCAGCTCTCCTCTTCACAGCCGTTCACCTGATTTTTACTTCTGCTTTTCAAGGAAGCAAACTCCTATTCCTTGGCACAGTGAAAGATGGAAAATGGCCTGCTTTGTGATATCAGAGTCTGTTCACTCACCTGAACAAACTAGAGGCTAAAATATAATAGTGATCACTTGCTTCAAAGAGATCTGACTTAATTATTTCACTTCATTTTTCATAGCTTTTTCTATGAGAGGTTGTAACACTGAAATCTATTCTATGAAATCCAGCAGTATTTCTCAGAAATTTTCATAACTTAAAGGCCACCACCCCACCAAGGTTATAATACTTCATTCTGGGAGCAGAATGAGAATAATGAAATGGTTTACAATGATGCTACTAACTTATTTGTAGTATAATCTACTGAAAAGGAGATAGATAAATCTTTGACAACTTTTGAAACTTGGTCCTTTTATCATTATCTCATTTTTGCCTCGATTTCCAAAGTTAAAAAGCAAACATGCTGTTTAGTATAGTGCTATAGAAACAAATGAGAGCTGTTTCAATGTACAGATGATTTTGTAGTAGCTTGGTGAGTCTTAGTGTATCTCCAGGTGTATGAAACACTGTACATTTAGTAAAGCAACAATCACATTTGCTCCGTCCCTGGAGGCATTCAAGGCGAGGTTGGATGTGGCTCTGGGCAGCCTGGTCGAGTGGTTGTCAACCCTGCCCACAGCAGGGGGGTTGAAACTAGATGATCTTTGAAGTCCTTTTCAATCCAGGCCATTCTGTGATTCTATGAGTCTATGATATGTATATGGCAGTCGCACAGACTATTTTTCCAGTTTCATCTTGAATCTGAATAGTCCAGCTACTGAACATTAAAGTAGAGCAAAGTGTTGGAAATTTTTCAATTAAATGTTTTTTTGGTTTTCTTTTTCATTAAAAAAAAAAAAAAAAAAAAGAAGAAGAAGGAGAAAAGAAAAGAAAAAAACATAGATTGCTAGAAAACAACAATATTTTTGAGAGTTTTCACTAAGTTTGTTTTAAAAGAAGTTTCTCAGGTCAAAATAAAAGAGGCAATGGGAGAGAGAGGGAGAAAGAGAGACAAACAAATAGCAGGGAAGTACTGTGAAAACAATGATCCAGGCTGCCCATTTGGTTAGGTTACTTACTATGAGTGCAGGAAAACTTGAGTTCATGTTTCAGTTCCACCTGCTTTAGAACAGGGTCTTGGACCTATGCTTTTTACAACCTACATAATTATTATGTCTGCCATATAAGCTGTGCCACATGAGCACTGTCTGGAATGTTAAAATTGTTTTATTCTATGTACAAACTCATCTTTCATTGGAATAAAGATTTGATATCTACAATATCAGTGTCTTTTCTACTGACCTTTGATTACTCTAGGGGAAGACACTGTAGAACATAAAAAAATTAAGGACTTGATTTCGTGTTCACGAAGAATGGCAAAAAAGACATATAGCAAATATTTTTCAGGAATGGAACATTTCAGGAATTTAAAGTTTAATATATAGATTACTGACACTTCAGTTTGATTGTAGAAGACTTTCAAACACAAGTCTTCAGTTGAATAAATTGATCCTGGTCCCATGCATCACTATTCATTGCTTGGCCATGTTCAATATCATTTTTAGTTTCCTTCTAAAGTATATACAAAACACTCCTGAAGTAGGAGATGCAAGAGGAATCCAGGCCAACCTTCTGTGTGATTGTCATGGCTGCAACACCAACTTAAAAGAATCTCTACTTCTTAGTCACATTACATCTAACTTTTACACAAACACATATCAAGGCTTGGGCACATATTTCCACTCTGTACTTCTGTCCTTTTTTTCTCCTACAATCTACAGCAGTAAATATTCCTTTTCTGCCTCCTTGCAGGGACCTTAGTGCTGTGAATGGGCAGGATTCAGAAGAACATTTAGAACCAGACAGAGGCCAAATAAAATAATAATTTTCCTCCTCTTAGAGGTACAGGGAAAATATTCTGGTAACTGTATCCTGTAATTGTGATATAATTCTCATGCCACAAAAAAAAAAAAAAAAAAAAATTATTAACATAAAGAAATTCTCTTAATGCAGCAAGCACAATGCTTAAAGAAATATCCTATTTAATGATCTCTTTTCTATTTTTGCCTGGAACAATTATGCTTAAATCTGCTTCTGGTGAAAAAAAATCAAGCTAGCTCTACTGAGACTCTTGTCCTGTTTACAAAGTCACAGGCAATCCTAGACTAGAGTACTTTACTTTGAAAGATATCTCATAACTAGATTCTTCAGACAATGAATCCTCTCTATTCCTGCCATAACAGTCTCAACAGTCATAATGAATTCCATTTCTTTTCTTTTGTTAGCTGTGATATCACCATTATGGGAAGATTTAATTTTGCTTTGTCTTGATTTTGACTTGAAAATGTCATGTGAAAAATAACTGGAAAATAAAGTGATATTTCAATCTAAATTATACTAGTTGCTGAGTAATCCTAGCATATATAAGAAATTCAGGTATATTTGCATATACATATATTTATGTATATATATGAATTTGCATCCCTTTTGCAGCATTTTAGCAGGTCACCATTATTGCAGTAAGAGGGAAGAGTAGGACAGCTCACTCTCACCCAACACAACAGCCTGTGAGGGAAGGAAAAGGACTTCTTAGATCCATCTTTTACTGAGCACAGTAATGCTGGGTGTCTAGAAATAGGCATGACAACCAGCTCAGTGTAGCAAGAAGAAGCTAAAGGCCTCCAGGCAACAAGTGCAATTGATTAGAAAATGAGAACAACACTACAAGTACCCTGCACAGGAGATGAAAAGGCACAGGAGTTCAATGCACGTTCACAGACTCTGTGCAAGAATATACATGTAACTCACAAACAGGTTGTACCACAGCATGAGCAGCAAGTGCTGGCTGCAAAGTGTATCATCCTGACAGACCCTGAAAGACAATGGAACCACACTCATGGATAAGCCCTGTTTTGCATTCATTACACACTAGTTTTTCTGGGTTTTGTTCGGTGGGTCCTTCCATAGCAGCAGCCATTTTTAAAGTTACTTCAGTGAAGAGGAGGAGATAGTATGGTGCTCTTAGAAATAATCAAGCTTTAACATCAGACATGGGCTATACACTGTTTGCCCTTCTGCAGATTTTCTATTCTAAGTATAAATCCTGATCCCAGAAAGGCAGGCTGAACTTCTACTTTGGTCATTAGATTGCAGGAGCTTGTCCTGTAACAAGACGAGTAGAGGGCTTAGCAAATAGTTTTTATCCCTCCAGTACGTTCTATTTATATAGGAGACCCACTTTATTAGGAATTTTAGACTACTAAACCTTTAAGGCAGTGGCAGTCCTTCTGTGTCAGTCACACTTCCCAACTGTATGAGCTTGCTGCCAAGAGCACTGCACAGCCCAAACGCATATGGGAGAGATGGTGCCGCTCAGTTAGAGCTTCAAAAGAAAGAATGGCTGTAGGAGTAGCAGAAGGAGCCACCTGGAAAAGCTTTCACAAGCATTATCCAGATCACTATTGTACTGTCTGGGTCAAGTGTGCTAATGGACACCCACCAGGAATCCCAGCAGTGCTGTTGTGAGATGCATCTACTGCAGGTATAATCTCCTGATAGTGGGGAGCATATGTAGCCAACAATCATAGTCACTATAGAAGCTGCTACTGACTTCAGGACTCATTTGTGGTCCAAAAGTTGATTATTGCCTTGAATGTGCATGGTTTAATTCCCTGCACAATGAAACTCCAACCCTTATCTGACTTTACCTGACATAACGGCATGCAAAATCAGAACATCTCTGCAGCCAAACCTAAGGTTAGGGACAGAAAAACATCATTTTGGAAAGGTAGTCTACATGAAGTTCAGATTTGTGTAAGATTTCCAAGACCATACATCAAAGTTAAACTCTTTGAATTCTATCCCAGTGAGCAGTTACTATCAGTTTTTCTCAGAGCTGCTTAGGAATTGTGATGATAACATCAAAAACAAGAACAATCTTCTTCAGTTCATAACAAGTAGGGTTGGTCAAAGAAGTTCTAGGTATCTTTTTAAACAAACACAATAATTTAGCAGAGGAAAGGGGGTTGGCAAGGCTTGTGAAAAACGTTTCTTATTTTTCCAAATGATAGGGAAAACCAAAACCTTTCTAGACTTACATGCAAAGCATGGAGATGGGAGTGGTGAGTGGGGAATGAAGTCATATTTTGATGTGAATTGAAAAAATAATTTCAGCAGGTTTTTTTTTTTGTTTTGTTTGTTTGTTTGTTTGTTTGTTTGTTTTTCCAAAGACAACAGAAAATTCATACCTTGCCCATCACACCTTCTGGTTAGGTTCCATCTCCTGAGATTCTGTAAGGACCTGGATTTGGAAATGGGAATACTAACTGGCGGGCTTGAATAAAGTGTTGTCTAGAAAGAAATAAGATTAATTATTTTCCACCTCTTTTATTTTTTGCATTTGCTAAGCACACAGCTTAGCTACCACTCTGATCTACATTATACTATTTTATTCCAAAGGGATTTTCTCATTTTTAAAACTGCAGACACATAGGTAGATGCAGGTCCAGATATCCCTAGTGCATTAAGTGATGCCTTTAGCCAGCTGAAAACTCTTTTTGATCTCTCTGATAATACCAGGCAAGCACTGATCTGAAAAGGCAGATTACCACCAAGGATTAAGCAGTACAATAGCATGCTGAGAATGTAAGAGAATGATGAGGTTTAGCAAACAAGTTTGGAACATATTTGAACTCAACATCGAACACCAAAAGAAGACACAGGAAGAGAACTGAGGGTGTAGAGAACCTCCCTGAAAAATGTTTTTTGAGAGAGGGCAAAATTGTCTAATTACTAGATTTTAACTTAAAATCAGGACTCAGCCAGTGAAGAAAACACATTCTGCACAAAAATCTCTTCTCAGTTCTGAAGGCACAGTCTGAATGGACACAGAGTCTCAGCTACACTTAATTGTCTTGAGACTATCCTTTCAGGCATGTGTGCTGTAGCTGCTGTCCTCAGGCAGTAAGACACAGTGAAGACAGGGCTTTACAAAGACTTTTTTTTTCTAAAAGAGCTTTTTTTCTTTTTTTCTTTTTTTCTTTTTTTTTCCTTTTTCAGGACTAGTCACAGTAAATAGAGTGGTTATTTGGTATGTGAGATAAGAATTGGCCAACATCATTTGAACACACTAGTTTTCTTTCAGTGTTTTGTCACTTGACCAGTTTAATGCTAAGGTTAAAAAGCTCTTACACAACATGTATCCACCCTCTTGTGTGTCAAAAATGTGAGGAATGTTTGCAAGAAACAGCAGCTTGCGTACAATTCCTGTCACCAAAGCCCAAAGTTGAAATGGCTAATGTTTCCTAGATCTGCTTAGCTCACCTACAGAGACAGAGCCTGCCGTGCCTGTGTGCAAACAGAAGCAGAGTCATTAAAACTGGAGCAGTTCTTGGGCAAGCTCCAGTTTGCATGTTACATATTCATAAATAGCTGTGTTAGAATGGCTTCCAACAGTGCAAACGTCAATGGAGCCTGCTGGAGCAAGCCTTAGGTATGCCATCTATGTGTCTGATTGCCTGGAGTTCAGAGGAACTTGCTGAATGTATTACCAACAAGAATGAAAAGGCTTGCGTCAGGATAGCTGGCCAGGTACGATTGCTGGATGTTTAAAAGGACATATCAGTATCAAATTGTTTCACAGCTGTAATTTTTAAACTTGTTTGTGTAAAGCTGGAGAATCTCCAACAGGAATATTTCACTCTGTTGGTCTTTCAAAGAACACATATTACTTTATGTTATAACAAAAAATGTTCATTAGGGCTTGGCTAATAGCACTGATTATTTGTTTATTTTCACTCTGCGCAGCCAATTTAATTGTGTATACACATGGCTATAATTACCACTTTGAAATGCAAATACACAGTTACTAAGGATAACCCTTCTTGTTTTCAAGTAGCTGACACTCCTTTTTCATAAATGCTAGCCATATCATAAGATCCCGTTAAAACAGCACAGTTTAAGCTCTCCCCACATTGCAATGGCCGCCTCCTGCTCCAAATTACTCTCCCTGCCACTGCCATAGCTTCCTTCAATTTATCACATGTCAGAGGCCCTAGGCAAGGGCCACGAGGTCATTTGACCAAAGTACTGGCCAGCTCACAGCTGAGTGTACACCGAGACTCCTCTAAGTGATAGGAGGAAGAGTGAGTGCATTCTGTGCCAAACTGCATCTCATCCAGTCTCCAATTCCACTTGTAATCCATGGAAAGGCCTGTGTTAGTACGGAGTCATTTGTTACTCTCAGTTATTCACCAGATAGTTTATTGCTATTTATTTCCACCCACAGACTGCTCTCAGACTTTCCTCTGGGACAGGATTTGCTTCCTACAGGGAGGATTTAGGGATTTGACTAAGCATAAGATATCACGTAACAATGGCTTTACTTCCTAAATGTCAAACTCACAAAGTGCTTTCAAAGTGACCGTACCAACCCACCTTCCTTTTTGCATCACTTCCCCTTGCCCCCAGTCAATTACCGATTTCAGTGGTTACCAATGGAAGTTTCTCTTTCAACAGCATTTTTGTGAACAAATATTTGCTTGTCCCCCTATTCACAGAGAGCACATTAAAGCAGCGTGCCAGTTAGAGTGTGGGCTGTCTTTGAACAGATGTTATGAATACTGTTTTGCAGGATTTGCCCAGCAGTAGATGAGAACAAGTAATGAGGAAACTAGGAACATGGGTAACGAGGCCAGAAGGTGTGGAAGCTTTCCAGGAGCAGTGGGAGCTGGGTGGAGAAAATTTGACTTACCGATATGCAGCCACGAACCTTTCTCAGACTTTATTTGTTCTTCTTAATGGTCACTCTCAAGAAAAGGTATCATCGGGGCTCATTCCCTTGAGAATTAATTTTCCTGTGCCTTCAAGTTGAACACAAGCATATACACCTCCATATAAATCTTCTAATTCCAGAAACATGATATATAAGAGAAGGAAAAGATTTGGTGTTCGACCATCTTATTAATTTATATGGGGGGGAGGAGGGGGGGAAGGATAAATTGTGTCCTGATTGTGTAATCAGATTGCATTCTTGTAACTGCAATCTTCTCTTAGATTCACATAGAGCTCATTCATCTGAGCATTTCTTTAATCAGTTTATTATTTGTTCTGTATAAAACATCTAAAGATAACTAATGGGCAAAAAGGATTCTTCTTATCTCTCAGTAGACAGCACAGTGAGAAGTAAAATCACCCAAAGAATTATTTCAATCAGTGAATGAACAGATGATATCTCAGTTCAGCTTCAAGCCCTATCCAATGGCACTTCAGTAGAAATACCAGCAAAGCAGCACACAAATAACATACATATCTTGTAGATTACATAATTTGTTTGGAAATCTTTTCATACAGTTAAATAAACTTCAGAAAACTACAGTGGAGCCTTCTTATAAATTAGCTCTAGTACCTAAAATCCCATGAGCTATGAAATGTTGAAAAAGAAAAAAAAAATTAAATACACAGTGTTGCTGAGCAACACAGCTCACTCTTGAACAACTTTCCCTTGTATGAAGCGCCTGAGAAAGGGACTACTGTGGAGTCTGTGTAAGTACTTGCCCTATGGGTAGTGTGATTTTGTTACAATCCTTCAAAAAACAGCTACACAGACTGTTATGAATTCAATTATAAGGAGTCTCCAGGGTTATTCCATTACCTCTGCCTTTAGCTCACAGTTTCAAATAAAAACTTCAGCTGTGCTTTTTTTTTTCTTTTTTTTTCTTTTTAGATTTCATTCATTAAAATACCGTGTTATGAACTTTCAGCATGGAAACAGATCAGAAATTTTCTAGTTTCAACTGAATGCAAGTGCTTTACTTTTACAGACTTTTGCTAGGTGTAGGTTAGGTCTCCCACTGCCTTCTCCTGGAGTGGGTCTCAGTCAATGCCATATCACAGCCCTGTGCAAGCACCAGCCCCAGGAGGATCTGCCTCATATTGTGAGCTCAGAGCCCCAGAAATCTCTTAAATTATTTTAAAAGTGTGATTTCCCACTAACCAGCAATCTTGCTTGTTATTCTGTTCTCATTGACACCATCACACTTAGAAAAGTTGGGTTACATTGCTCAGTGCTGACTTCAGCTTCCGCCCATCTGCATTTCATATGCATGCATCTACATGCATCTGCCACATGGTTTATAATGACAAAGAATGGGTTAACCCGAGGAGCAGGTGGAAAGCAACCCAGCTGCAAGAAGATTTAAAAAAAAAAACAACAACCAAAAGCATAGTAGAACTCAGCCTAGAAGAGACCAGCAGGCAGGCAGGGAGAGGTGATGAGGGCTTCAGTGTGGTGGAGAATGCTAGGACCGCCTTGGGGTCAGAGAGCAGCTGGGCTGGTGCCCTGAGTGAGGCAGGTATCTCCCGGCAGCATCAGGTGTGGCTTTGATGTATGGCTAGAGCCTGGTGGAGACAGGGTACAATGGAGCAGGGATGCTCTTTGGGAAGAGGAACTGTTTGCAGGGTCTGGTCCACCTAGGCTTTAGCTTTCCTCTGCTTCATAGGGAGCTTGCAAAAGGGGAAATGAACCAGGTTGAAGCAATATCATACTTACAGCTTGATTTTTAATAGTCTTTAGGCTCCTTCTGCCTATAACTATGGGAAATTGTGTTTAGATGCCGCTTCTAAAACTTCTCTCTCAGACCAAACCAGAGCCAAGCTCTCTGCTGTGGACTGAAATGCTATAAATGAACCTTCTGTATTGTTGCTTTCAACTTCAGGTTCCTCATCCAGACTGTAGAGTAATGAAAGACCTGAAGGAAATCAAAAGTTGGAGAGAAACAAAATAGTTCTGTGGCCATAGTGCAGGAAAAGGAGTCAGTGACTCTGGATTGTGTTCCCAAAACCATTGCTTACTTGCTGTGTGGCCTTAAGCAGTCCACTGACAGGCTGATACAACTTCCAGTAAAGTAACTGGGAATTTTCCCATAGACTCCAGTGAATGCTGGATCAGGCCCTCAGATTCCTAGCAGTCTCTTCATTATCTCTCTTGCAAAGCCAGGATAACAACAAACATCTTTGTCTCACAGGGTAGCAAGGCGACTAATTCATTAATGTTCATAAAACTTTTTCAAATCTACAGATGGAAGGCATTATGTCAGCACAAATTATTCTTATTTATTATCATTCTCATGGTATTTCCAATAGTTTTTACTCACTAAAGCCAAGAAGTTCCAAAAATCTGGTGAGAAAGTTTCTTCTCTGGAGATTGAACCCCATTTCTGGTCCAAAGATATGTGGAAACAGATACATTCAGATGGCACTGGAATGTGGGAATATTTACTTGAAATAAACCTCTGAATCTTTGGGGGTTTGAACAAGTTCTGGAAACTGGGAGCAAGCAATGTTCTGTAAAGAACAGACCCTGAATTTTAATAAAAGCCCCCAGAGTTTAGCAAGCAAAGCTCTGAGGCAAAAATGTTCAAATTTGACTCTCGAAGCTTGCTGCCAGCAGGGAATCTTTATGTTCTGCTCTGGGTATGTTGGAGCATTTTTGGAGAAGAGGTGGCTTCTGATTGAGGTTCCTTCTTGGGAGAAGAAAAGGAGTCCTTTACCTTCCCATACCCACTACCTGCTAGGAGTTAGTCAGACATAAGCAATGAGGTTGACAAAGCAATGAGGTCAGCTGGCAGCAGACAGGGGATTTCACCAGGGGGAGGTCCATGTCAGCATGGTGTAGCATTTGGGAATAAGGAAGAAACACACTGCAAATTCTGTCCCGACTTTTGGATCTACATAGTTTTGCACTATTTAATTATTTGACTTAAGCTGTCCTCCTTTTCAAAGTTGAGCACTGAGGATACTCCACTGTAAAAGGCACCTAAAGAGAATGTGACAGCATCTGTCACCATGCTGTAGAAATTGCTGTCACAAATACTGCATCTCCCTATTCACTGCCATACCATTCCTACTCACATTAAACCATTCCCTTGCAGGTAGAGAACTTGCTAAGCCGCTTTGGAAAAGCAGGTAGTTTTAATGTTCTGATGAATCCAGCTCTTTTAGTTCATACATTATGTCAAAATTGGTCAAAGACAGGAAATTACCCTCCCTCCCTCCCTCCCTCCCCCGACTGTGCACACACGCACAGACACACGCATGCACATTCACAGCCAAGGCCTTCGGCAAGCCATCTGATAGCAATCAGTATTTTGAGAAGTGATAGCTCATCTGTAGATTCAGCATTCTTTTGCAGCAGAAGGTATTATGCAAACTAGTCCCATTAGAAAAGCAAACATCAAAGCAAAACATGTTTTCTAAGAGACAAATGCATAAACCATGTGGTACCTGACACTGCAACAGAAATAGAATAATTATTCTATTACCCTTGCTCTCAATGGAAAGCATAGCTGCAGAGGATAATAAAGGAGCCTCAAACACTGTACCCTACAGTTTCCCATACAGTGCATAGAAGGGAGAGCAGCCAGCTTGGGAAAAGCAGTCTGAATGGACTCATGCTGTCCCCAGTGAACACAGGGCATGACTGCACTGCGGCTGGTTGGGGAGCAGCACAGCTACACGGTGCCCTTGGCACCAGCTGGAATGCAAGGTGCCACTCCAGCCTTAGGGGAAAGAAAAAAAGAAAAAAAAAGAGTGCAGCTAAGGTTACACAATTACCTGTCTTGAAAGTGCAAACTTTTAAAAAATATGCATACCTCTCTGACCATAAGTAGCCACGAAATATGCTGTGTGGGTCCTTTGACTAAAGTCTAAACAGAGGAAGCTCTCTGCAGGCAGTCTTCTGCTTAGCGCTGGCTGCTGTTGCTCAGTCACTGCCACTACAAGAAAAAATGCTCTCATGGGCAGGATGGAAGACAGAAGGTGTGAAATGAGGCTTACGATGCTGTCACCGTGCTGGTGAAGCAGCCCAGCCATGTACCACTGATCTATTAAAATCAAGAGCAGAGTAAATCGGAGCCTATCTGGACTATTGTGAAGTTGAACAAAGTTGCTTTAGGAAGGAAATGGTTGCTGAGGTTCACAGAGTGAGTTGGAAGTACACATGCTTGTTTCTCCTCAGCCCCCCTCTTTTTGTCTTTCAGAGCCCATTTCTCCAGCACGCAGATCAGCTATCAGACTGAGAGAAAGAGAGTGTGAGATGGCCGACCTTGTCCTCCAGCACTGAGGGCCTGTGGGTTTGGGCCAGGAACAGGAATTCCCTGTACAGACACTGAGTCTGCTGAAGGAGACAGGAGAGCCTGCTCCACAGAAGAGCACTTTGTTCCCTGCCACCAAGGAAAACTTACACAACAGACACACACAACCATGGAAATATGAATATTTCAAAAGTGTGTTTTTTTCCTAGAATACACAGTGCTCTTATTTCCTTAGGGGGGCAGTAAAAATTGGGCAAGAGCATATTGCCAAATGCATGAGAGTCCATGAGGATATTAATACTGTGTGCTGTAGTTACAGAAAGCAGGTCACTACAGCAAGGTCTGAGTGGATCAACAATTCAGAATAAATTACTGACAAATGAAATGCCCACTGGCCACAGTTTACAGACAAATGAAATGCCCACTGGCCACAGTTTACAGAGGGTTTATTTAAAGTCCTTTATGTTTTTTATTATTTCTTCAGTCAGTTCAGCACTTCTCAGAAATTGCAAAGGATTAAAATCCTTTTCCTTTTGTGCCCCAAATGTATATGGGCATCTGTGTTTGTGTGTGCACAGCAGCCCTTAAGATGGATAGAGGATCTAGCCTTTGTTTTGGGAAGTCTGGTCTGATTCCAGAGGCTTTTTTGTGAACCTTGTGAAAATGTCCAGAAAGGAACTGCTCTTGCTTTAACCATCCAAAATGTAGGTGCCACTCTAGGTGCTGAGGCTTCCTAGGAGCAAATATGTGGTGATTTCATCCTGTCTTCAGATATGCTCCATATATCTTTCTTCTTTCTCCCGCCTAAAGGTAAAGCCTGCATGGATAGGTTGAACTTGATAGCCAACTTTTAGATGGCTAACATTAAACCGATAACTCTTCCTGGTCTGTACTTCCCTATTCCATGTGGTCACATGAGAAAATATTAATAAAGATTATGTGTTGCTTTTCTATCAAGAAAACGTATAAGGAGAGCTTAGATGGCATATTGGCAGCTGTAAGAGTCTTGAAGTTAACACTGTTTTCCATGCAGTCAAGGTTACAGCTCTAAACAGTGGCACAACACAGCCCAGCTCCCAGGGATGTACTGCTGGATGTGGATACCACACAGCAGAGGCCCACGGGCTGGAGGGCCCAGCACAGCAGGCCATGCATTCGGAGAAGGGCTAGAGAAGCTCTGGTGGGACACTAGACAGTCATTCCTATTTCATTCCTAGCAACAGGTCTTTGCCAAATCACTATGCCACTGTTTACTTGAGGTCTTCTAACTTAAACTGAGGCACCAGCCTAGCAGTCACCACAGGAACAAAGTCAGCTTTATACCACATTTCCAAAACCCTCCTCCTAGACCAGGTAGGAGCTTCTTGGTGAGAACCTCAGCTGTGGTTGGTGGGGTACATGGATACATTACCCAGCGGTTACCATTCAGAGATTCTGAGAACTGCTACAAGGATGTGTACATATGTGCATGCACATACACAGAGACTCTGTATACTGTACATAGGATCATGGTTTCGTCTTTACTGAGTCCTAATTTAACTCCATCAATGACCGCTTTGCATTGAAAACAAAGAAAAATGAAAGAATTCAAAAAAAAAACAACCTGTACAGTACATTTTAAAATCTGGGACTGTGTACTAATTAAAGCAAACATACTGATGGGAGACAAAAGCTTAGAATGCCACGAAGAGTGTTGAGTTGTGGTCACAGTTTACTCAGCTTCCAGATAACCTGTCATTTCCCTTGGGCCACATCAGACCAGGAACATTACACACAAGGGCTGTTCCAAAAGTAATGCCTCCTGTTTCGTTATGTTGGTCCACAATACCAAAGGCGGATGTTAGTGGTATGGCAGTGGAGGTTGAACCTTCCCAGCAGTACTCCATTACATTTTGTTGCCATGTGACAGATGGCAGCAGAGGGGCAACCTGATAAAATGGCATTTGACATGGAAGTGCAAATGAAGAAAACAGGCATCACTGAGATCCTCTGTGCAGAAAAAAATCACACCCACTGATATTCAGTGATGCTTGCTGAATATTTACAGAGACCAAACAGTGGATGTCAGCACTGTGAGGGGGGGGTGATGTGTTTCAGTAGTGGCAATAACAATAGTGAGTCACCTCTGCTGGTGCAGATTTGTATGAGCACAGCATGCAGGCTCTTGTTCATTATGGGTGAAAATGCATAGCTAATGATGGTGACTGTTGAAAAATAATGTTTTGGAGCTAGAATTTGCTTTATCAAATAGTGTTGTTGTGCTCTTTGAATCTGTTGTAGTTTCCATGAAAATAAGTAGGAGGAATTACTTTCAAAGCAACCTACATATCTCCACTGTGCTAATGTAAGTAACTATAGAGTTGCATACCATTTACTAGAGGATTTTAAGTTTGTAGATCTCTGGCCTCTTAGCTTATAACAAGTGTTAATAAGATACTCACTGACTCATTTTGCCCCTGCCTTTCCTGTTATCCAATTGAGGATTTTAGTAGGGTTTCAGAAACATGACTTGCTTTCTCTTGCCTGCCAATCCTCTATTTCAGTATTTCCTTCAAAGTTTCTTTCATGGGTACTCAGGGATTTCCCATTTGCAGACAGTACATAATAGTATGTGGTTGATCAGAGAAGGCAAAAAAAAAACATTATCTGCAGATGGGGTAAGGGAAGATTATGCCTTCATAGTTACTTTGCCAAATCTATCATCTGTGAGGTACTCCAAAAGCAAGGGAGCTGCCCAAGAAATGCAGAAAATTTCCAGTCAGATGGAAAAATCTACAGAAGTTTTCAGTGAGTAGGAAACTGAGAAAAGCCCAATGGATTTCACATAAAGGAGGGGGACGTCGGTGCACTGCTGAGATGCGGTGGACAAGTGGATGCCTGGGGTTGGGAAGACCAAGTTAAAAGTTTTAGGAAAAAGATTATGGGTTCTTTATCCAAACCGTTTTTTGAACTTAACAAATAATAATTTTGGTCCAAGGAAACATCTAAGGTTCCAAGCTGGTTCCTATTTGAATTGGATCGATTCATGTCTTCGCATTTATAACTACAATAAGTAGGTATTTGTAGGTATTTGTAATTATCTAAGAAAATGAAATCTAGCATGCTGCATAGTTTTTACTTTTTAATAGTATCAGCCAAGTTTATTGGCTGTTATACACAGTCTGTATTTCAGGTGTATACATAAAATTGTCTTTCTTTTGTAGATTAATATCATTACAAAATATTACATATGTTTCATCCTACCATAAATTATACCGTGATGGTCAAGATACTGTTTTAACAGCCACACACTGAACAGAAAAGGGGTACATACAGCTTTTTATCAAAATTAGACAAGTTCCAAAGAACTGTGGAACCCTTTGCCCTTAGGTGAGTTGGCATAGACTGTAAAATGTATTTTGGAGTCTGGGGGAAAGCTTAATTTATGTAAAAAGTTACGCTTTCATTTCTGCTAATGCCAAAGCTCAAAACATGCATTTCAAATTCCACAAGAGTATCATGTACTTGGAGATCACAGCCTACTTTTTTGCCTTTGTAGTGCCTTTTGCATGTGCCAATAATGCAGTTGAATCACAAATAGAAAAACACAAACAGAGAAGAGGAAAAAAAATCACCTGCTGTTTTAGAGACTTGGCAGGAGTCCATTACAAGTACAAATGCTGGAAGGCTATCATATAGTATTACATTGTGCACAACTTCATAACCCTTCACAGAGTAAAACTTTTGACAGCAAACTTTTTCTAAACAGCATTTTCCCAAGCATCACTGGGATATGCAATTAACATTTTTTTGCTGGACATCATTCCTCCAATTTGGGCAGCAAGCAGAAGACCCTAATATGCACTTACAAAAAATACCTACTCTTTTAGTGTTTTTCCCTTGGCACGCACACAGAAAGTTCAGCTAGTGGCTCTGGAGGAATCTCAAGTCTGCCACATAGGTGGTCTGCTGCCTGTTGGAGAAGTCTGGATACCTTTATATTTGGGACATAATTTTTCTGTCACACTATGCTCACTGCTCAGAAATTCCAAACTCACTCTTTAAATCAAGACCGATGTTTCTCAAACACATAGATTGAAAAAAAAAAAAAAAAAACCAATTAATTATTTTTAGTGCTACCACAGGAAAAAAAAAAAAAGGTCAGAGAACAACCACAGAGGTGAGGTTTAGCCTATGTATAGTTAATGGCAGTTACTAGGTTCCTAGGTGACTACAGGTGACACAGTTTCTGTAGATTCTCACAGAAAGTCTCACTTCTTACAAACCTAACTCTGCATCCGTCATCTCAGAGCTAGATGCCATGCCTCTGCCAAAAATAAAAAGTAAAAATTAATCAAAAAATAAGAAAGACTGAGGCTCAAACCAGGATACTCTGGTTAGAGAGTACATGCATATATGTGTGAGTCTGTACACATTCTGGCACATGCACAAACAAGCATATTATGTACTAAAATCATATTGAATCTAAGGTGCATAAAAACAAAACATCTTTCACCCAAAAAGCAGATATTTACCATGTGCAGAGTCCTTTGGTTCAGATGAATAGGAACAGAAATTAAAAAAAAAAAGAAAGAAAGCACCAACAAAATGACAGCATAGGCCAAGAGCAGTGTAGTCAGAAGAACAAGCAGTCATGTTTGGCACAGATTATAAATTAATTCTGAATCAAAAAAAAAAACCAAAGTCCCTGTTATTCACTCCTGCAAAAATGTAATCCTTAGCCGAGCATCTCTGATGTTAGATTTTATGCGAGTGACTTCAGCTGACTCAGTCACCAAACACAGAAACCTGCATTTCCTCAGATTGTTGTAATACTAATATGCTGAGATTTGTATTTATATTCTGTAAAACAAACAAACAAACCAACAAACTCCTACCCTTGAAATATTTGTAGTGCCAACTGCTGATGGTTCTCTATGCATAAACTTGAAATTATTGACTCCAGACAAATTAAAAGCAACATTGCATTTGACAATGCCTTCGTTACTAAATATTGTTACTGAGCTTGTCTTCAACTTAGGGAACTATATAAAGCTCAGCTTTCTTTTATATCTTCAGCTCTTCTCCAAATATTTTAACCAGTTTTAAAGGTGTTATCCACATGAGAACAGATCGGTTGTTCAAGACTTGCCTCACGATGTAAATACAAAATGTGTTTACACTGTGTGTTAAACCTAAAACCAAGGAAAGATGCATCTAGCTGGGGATGGATTCATCCCAAACTACCAGAGTTGTGGCAGTGTTTCAATAAAGCCACACTCAAATATAACCCAGAAATAAAGAGATGCACACAGAGAGGAGTACCAGTGTGGAAAGAAATACCTCTTTCATTAACACTGAGAAAGCTCAATTTGCTGTGAATAGGGCCATAATTCTGACTTCAGTTGGAGTAATAATTACAGTAAAGATAACAGAAGGTACTCAGCACCAAAATAAATTTTTAGGCCTAAAAAGAACCTGTATTAAGGATCCCAAAGAGAAGAAGGACCAAACAAGGAGAAATATATGGGTGGAATGCTAATTTTCTAGACCCCATCACCATAACATCTAGAGGAGTATGAGAGCACTCTCACAAGCAGCTTGACAGAATACCCATAAATTGTTTGTTCTGATAGATAAACCAGCTCCAGTAAATAGAGAGTAAATAATAAAATAATAAAATAAAATAAAAAAATAAAAATAAAAATAAAATAATAAAATAAAAGGAGTGCAACAGAAAGAAAAACAATAAACTGCAGTCATATTCAGAAAAGCTGAGGCTCCTGTCCAGTTTCTGGTTATGTATTCCAGAATAGGTGCATGGCATCTCATTGCCCACCTGATTTAGGTAATGCCTTCACAAGAGCAAGACATGACAGTGATATCATTCAGAAAACATTACAAATGTTTCTCCAAGAGAGATCATCTAATGAGCAGTGTTATTAGGAATTTAACTCCTTTTGTCCGGAATTGCTTAAGGTGACCCAAGAGAAAATAAAAACAAGGAACATCAATCAGTGGCTATTTGGCTTAAATTACTAAGATTTCTCTCAAAGTCTCCCAAAAGAAGGTAGAAAATCCCTTTGAATAAAATGAAATTTCATAAATCATATTCAGTGGAAGTAAACAGTTACTTCAATGACCAAGAATTCAGATCTGACTCAAAAAGTAGACCTGTAAAAATAAATTATGGTTGAAGTACCTGCCAGCTGGTGTTTGCATATATGTAGATTGGGAAATGATATTAAAAAAGCAGTTCTCCCATGGAAAAAAAAAGTGGCATTTACCACCTATACCTGTTAAATACACCAGGGCGCCTGGCTTTTTCTATTCTTTCAATTCTATTTCCATTCTGTAGAAATACAGCACACAGCTTATACATTTCAGTATTATAAGCTCTTTTTTCTGTGAATAAAAAAGGTAGGAGGAAGAAAGGTCAGATGCACATGAGCAGGGATTTAGTTGTGTGTTCCAAGTACTTGGTATGGATTTTTATACAATTTTTTCCGACAGCACTGAAAAGTACAGTTACTAACTGATAAATTCAGAGCATGAAAATCCTTATGGATTATGTAAAAGAAAGATATCCTAGCATAATACAGTTTGATAATCTCACTCATTCTCACTCATCTCATTGCACTCTGATTAAAAAAAAATCCTTCAGTGATTTTTCCTTCAGACCAAAAGACATACTCAAGCCCATTCATTTTGTCAGTGGAGCAACAGCATAGTTTGTGCTAAGGTGAGTTTGAATTGTAAAGAAAAAAGAGGTTTACATTATTAAGAAATCACTTTGTAAGAAAATAATAATCACTCAAAAATCCTCTACGTGGATATTTACAATATTTTTTCTAAAGGTGGACCTTCACAAGGTTCTTAGGTTAAAGGCTAATAACCATGTATTGTAAATCCTCCTCTCTTGTCAATCTACCCTGATTATATGTTGCTAAAGCCCCCAGCTGCAGAGCCTTGGCTTTTAGCTCAGGCTCTGAAACCTTGCTGCTCGCTTCAGGTCCCTGACACGTCAACTATGAGGGCAGCTGACACATATGCTGGGATAGATCCCAGATTCAGGCTGCTGTGGTCCCACGTACTTGGAAGAGCTGCCTTGGAGCATGTAACCCACTAGTTACTGTGCATTACAAACTCTCCCAGTCTCAAGAGTATGATCCACAGCAGTTATGAGATTTTAAAACAGCCAGCTAAAGAGCTTTGGCTTGAATTTTACGGCAAGTTACACTTTGTAGCTGCATTCAAACCCTTCACATCGGTCTAATGGAGGTTGTCACCTTGAATGCATTCCATTCCTGTCAGCTGTTGCAGTAAAAGGTACTCACAGGTTTCTAGCTGCAAATCAAAGTGATGCTTTAAGAAACAGAACTGCAGTAAGGAAACATCATTTTTTCCTTCAGGGACTAAAATTTGGGCTGCAGATCATCTTCTTTTGGAAGAAAGTTTTGTCTTTCAAATTAGCTTCAATTAGTTAAAGATTTGGAACCTATTTATTTATTTGATGTGTGACTGCGCGTTAGAACCGCACTGTGGGAATCATTATTATTTGCAGAACTGTACTCCCTTTAGTCTAACCCTACCAAGGTTTTCTTACACCACTAACATGTGTGACATCTTGTCTTCCATGTGCTAAGTCAGGACCAGCTCACTGACGTGTGCTTTTTTATTACTATAATTTGCTTCAAAATCATTTTGTGGAAAGAAATTGTGGAGAAAATCTGCAGGGCTGTATTTCCACTTGAAATAATAGATGTTTTGGCTACCAGCACGGCAACACTTGGATTTCTCTATTAGAGAGTTTCTGCTGGAGTCTTCATCTTGAATAAAGGAAAAGAGAAGCAGCATTACTTTCAAAGTCTGAGCACATTCATAGTCCATATAAGATCCATCAAGGAAAACAGGACAAGCATCCATAACAGAAATGAAGGACTAAAGATAATTATAAATAACAAAGCAACAGTGATTTTTTTTGCCATTATTTTTTTAAGATGAAATAAAAACCCATTTCATTCTTTAAAACATATATATAAAGGAAGGAAGGAAATAAAGAAGAAAAAGAAAAATGGCAGCCGTCACAGAAAAGCCAACTGGAATGGATATTTTCTTCATGGAAAAAAAAAGCTGTAGTTCAGATTTCTCATTGGAGTCTTCTTATTAAAAGTCAATTTTCAGGAACTGTTCAGAGAACACAAACCAGAAAGAAAAAAAAAAAGTCTTTGAAAGTATTTCTGTTCATTTTGAATTATTTGTATTTATGATTACAAAATGTCGGCCTCTCTTTTTGATACAACACCTAAAACATCCCCCCAAAAAGGAAGCATTGTTGCAGTAATGTTTTTTTCACTGGCACACAGAAGGAATTTTTTTTTTTGGCACTGAAGGCCTGTATTGAGTTTGCCAGTTCACCAGAGAACTGCTATGAAAAGTGACATTTTACCTCCTCAAAAAGAAAAAAGAAGAAAAAATGGAAACTAAAAATAATATTAAAAAGAACAATTGCCATTTGGAAAATGAATGAACTTCAGTTAAACAGATAAAGCCTATCTGGTTACAATTACATGTATGATGAATAAGTTAACATATAGCTCCTTGGTCAAGCCTAGTTAGAGTAAGGTGATGGCTTTCTTCTTAATGCATTCAGTGTGGACACATTGTAGAACATGCATCTGTATCTGCAGAACGTACATTTCCTTAGACAGAAATATCTCCTAGATTTGCTCCCACACAGATGCTCCTGTTCCTCAGGTAGCTCATAGGACAACACCAAATCAAGCCAAATGCTCCTGTGGCTTCTCAGCTTCATCTGAGGCTTCAACATGTCTACTAAGCAACCATAGATGTTCAAGTAACAAAGTAGATACCACGGACACACAAACTATCAAGCGTTCTTATTTTCTTTTCTTACCCTTTAGCTACACAGGGTTCTGTTCCAAACTAGCCACTGGGACTGTCAGTCAGCATCTTTACTCCTCAGTAACAGCAGCTTCTGTCCAAAGAGCGTCCCTATTTGAAGCAATTAAATGAATTTCAGGTTATGTGCTACACTCATCTCATAGCATAAACCTAATGGAGTATGGACATTTAGCTTTCATGAGCCACTGCCATCTTGCCAAGGTGCATGGGCCCAAATTAAAGAGGACTCCTTGCGGGTCTCTAAAAAAATGTATCAGGAGTGATGCTTCAGGGACACAGACAAAAGGTTGATAAATATTTTCCACATGCTGGGTGCACTGGGGGAAAGAAATAAAAACAACAGCAGCCTTTGTATCCTTGACCTTTCACCTACTGTGCGTTTTGGACAATCATACACATGCAATCAGATCCTAATGAGAGACTGCATGCCTTGCCAAAGCACAAGTTCAACCTCAATCAGAAAGTGATTTCTGCAGAGATGAAGGAGGATTAGGAAAAATGTATTCTGAATTCTCATCAGGCCAATGTTTACCAAGCTGAAGAAGTTTTGTTGCCGCTGAATCAATATTTTATTAAAGAATCCCTAGGCAGAAGTTCTGAATTATGCAACCAAATGTTGTGCCAAATAAGCTCTCGGTGATTTGGTCACATCAAATTCCTGCCCACTGTTATAGGGGATACTGCAACTGGTTACGTCTGTGCTGAACTCACCCTACAGCACATTTTTTACTTCATCAGGGGAGACTCTATATGATTGGTAATAAGTAGAAGAAATTTTCTCTTTGGTTGAAGGAAAAGGGAAGGGAAAGGGGTAGGGGAAGAGGAAGTAGCTGAAGGGTAAGAAAAGAAGAGACAAAAGGAGATGAGGTGAAGGGAAGGGAATGGAAAACACATCTACAGATTTAATATATCACACAACTCAAAATTTCTGAAGGTCTCGTCTACCCTGGATGTTTGAAATAACAATCTTCACATACAATTTCAAGATACTATTTCAGTTGGAAAGAGAATCCTGGCCTCATACTAACAGCCCTCTGCAAAATATGCTGAATATTCATCTCAGGACAGTAGTATAGCAAATAAAATAACAAGTCTAGTGTGCTTGCTACCAGTTAAATTAACAAGATTGTAGGGGCATGCTTGGAAAGGGAGCAATCTCTATTGCATTTTCCTTTGCAGAACAGCAGATGCTGCACCCTCAGAAAGCTCTTCAGTTTAAGAACTAGAAATAGCTTCTCAGGTATACAATGTGATCAGAGATCTGCAATTCTGTGCTCCGCTTCTATCCACCAAGAGAACTAGCCTGTGTTACAGACATGAAAACAAGATGTTTATGGCATGAACTCAGTTAACTTGTGTAGTGCTGAGACATAGTGTACATTCAGGGGTTGGGCATCATTAACGCTAATGAAAGGCTAGGATGTACCTCCACAAGTTTTTACAGATGACGAATTAATGGATATGTATCATACTTCCTAAGGGCACTAAATTGGTAAAACGGCAAACCCAAAATTAGACAGCTCTCAGTAGAACACAATACATCGAACACCTTGTTTCTTAGAGCAAATGGTTTTGTGTGAAGAAAATAAAACATCAGAACAAGATATATGCGGAATGAATGTAAAGATAAGCAGAACAAAGGGTTATGCCCATGTGTAATGAAATATTACATGAGTGCTTGAGTTGTTGTGCTTGCAACTTCTTTTTAGGAATACTAGTTTTTCCTTTTTTTTTTTTTTTTTTTTTTTTTTTTTTTTTTTCTTTTTTTCTTTCATAAAGACCCAGAGGAAAATATTCAAAGCAAAAAAAATAAATAAAGAAAAAAGAAATCAAAAAAATTATAAAAGCTTTTGAGGAGGAAAACATGGCATTTTGACATGACATGCCAAACAAAAGAAATACCATAGAGTGTAGTAATATACAAGCAGTAAGCGATTCAAAAGTGCCCCTCCTGACTGTTACGGTCACACTGCTGTACCAATAGGCTGGCACGAGAGGAGGGGAGAATTTATTTTAATTTTAAATTCCTTTTTAGTGGGCATTAGGTCTGTCTTCAATTACAGATGAGCAATGGTGCAGTTCTTCCTTGGGTCCCTGAATTATGTAGTCACCTGTAAATAATACTCCTATTGAGACATCTAAACATTTTCTTCTACAGAATAACATGGGTGGACTTTAAAGGTGGCAAAGCAGTAGAATTTACATTAAAATGAAGAACACTTTGCAGCAGGTGGTTTGAATAGCTTCCCGAAGTCCCCAACACTTGGGCCCATCCATCTCAGATGCCACTTTTCATCCAGAGGTAAAGTTCTGCCTCCTTTTGAGAGAGCCAGGGGCAGGACCAAGGGTCTGCATCTGCCTCCTATTACACCTCAACTACCACCTTGACACAGTCCCAGCACAGAGCAGGAGCTGGTCTTTTTCAGAAGACCCTAATGTGCTATATATATATATATTTATATATTTATAAATATATTGATCTATTAATTAAGGCACTTTGATGGTAGCTAGAAATGATTCCCAATTCACAGCCTCTGCTCCCCATGTTATTCCTTTTTATTTTTATTTTTAATGATTTTTTTAATGTAAAGCAGGCAAAAAAAATGCAGAATTGGGGACAAATACTAAAAGACACATTTGAAATACAGAAGTCCTACATCATTCTTTGGAAAAGAAACTGTCTGACAATGTTCACAAGAAAAAAAACAAACACCAAAAAAAACAACAACAAAAAAAAAAAAAAAACAGAAAAAACAACAAACTGTGCAACTGAAAACTAGTCATGAAAGAAGATGATCGATAGGCTCAAATTGATATCAATGCGTTGACTTGGGCACTGAATCTCCAGGCAGGCAGGGAAATCATGGTTTTGGAATTCCTTCCTGAGACATCCAGAAAGAGCTACCCCCTGCCCATCACAAATAATTTTTATCTCCCTTCTGAGACTTCAGCAACTAATGTAGGTGTCCAGGTTTCACTCTAGGGGCAAGGCATGTAAGCATGGAGTATTACACTGTATAATGCGTAGATACTTCTGTCCACTGATCTCCCACCAGTTGTAGTTTTTAACATCAAAACTAACTCAAGAAAAATATATTTATAGCTTTTTGGACGCTGTCAGTTTACTACATTCCCTGTATAATGATGAGAATATTAGATAATTCTTATCTCTGAGATAATACTTTGCAAAAGAGTGTGTAAAATTTTTGTATTTGTTGCTAGTGATACTTCTACGGCTTCATCTAAGCAATGCATTAAGATTGCAACATAATAGACCCCATCTCAGTTTTGTTGTAGCCTCTGTGAAGAGAAGATTGTGATTACTTCAATTCTTTCAACGGAATTAAAATCCATTGCTTCCAAATGGAAAAAGAATTATCATCTTGATTTCCTTTGTGACAGTTATTTTATGCAATGGAAGAAAAATATTATTATTAGCACCACTGTTGCTCAACAAAAACCATTGCCTACGTCCTATGGACAATTTTCTGCTTTAAAGGACAACAAAAAAACAGTAACCAGAGAAGTGTTTGAAACAGATGTGGATTTATTTCCATACTTTAGGCTTAACTGAGCCCTGGTATTTAGCAGATATGATTCTGTCTAACGCTTTCTGGGAGAGCTGTGCATCATCACAAGAAGCTGAATGTACTGACATTACTTTGAAGGGGTTAACATCTGTGCTCTGGGAGATGTTCTCCTGTTCCATTAATTAAAAGGGGCTTTGTAAGCTAGTATCTATTGTTTTAAAAAGCCAGATTACCCTTGTAGTCTACAGCAGATAAGGTAGTCATAGACCAGAGATAGTTTTCATTTTCATTTCCTCATTTTATTAGGTTTGAAACAGTGAGAGTGGGCTGCAACGATTAGTGCAAACAGAAGAGCCACACTTGAAAGCTGTTGGGGTTTTTGTGTATCTGCTTAAGCTCCCCAGGCTACGAAACAAGTCTACCCCTGCATGTTTACCATGCCTGCTGAGCATAACTGACGAGGATTTCCAGGCCCAGATCTAAGGGCAGAACTCATCCATGCCTTGGACAGTTGACATCAGATATTGCGTCTGCTCTGCTCTGATATCGACAGCCACCACTGGATCCCCTCCAGTTAACTCAAAATGCTTTAACCTCATCTTTCCTGCTCCTATATATGTGTTAACTTCAGTGCAAGCCCGTCTCCTTTTTCACTCTATCCGGAACAAATTTCTTGGCCTTGTCTTCAAAGCCCATCACTTCGCCCCACCCAACCTCTCTTGCTGGGTCCTGAGCCTTGGTTAACTCCCACCTCACTTTGCAGCACTGGGCTTTGTGCTCTTGCCATTTACGTTCACAAGCAAAGTTTCTGGTCAAGACGCACCTCCTGAAACATAGGAGCCTTTACTTTACTTTACTTTACATAGGAGCCCAGAGCCCAGTAAACAGGACAGAGCCATATGTTCTAACCTCTACCTAGTGCTCACAGGGCTCCTTCAATGGGGTTCATGTGCCAGCCCCTGCCCTGAGGTGCTTCCAAGGAGCTCCAGGATCACACCTTCCAGCAGAAGTGTTGGCCTTGGCTTGCTTGAAGTCTTGGTTCAACTGCAACCCTGTGTTTAATAGGAAGCAAAATCTCCAGCAGTACTGATATTACCAAGTCAGGTTTATTATAATGTCTGAGGATTTAGAAATTACTGTGCAGAAGAGTTTATTCCCTTACTTTTCTATCATTTAGGTCAGAGTGTAACCTCTGTTACCCAGAGAGATTTCTCAACATGCACATTTATTTTTGTTTGGCATCAGACTCGACAGTCTGATCCTCAGCTGTCAGAGATCCCCCATCTGTATCACTTTTTCCATGGCTGGGCAGTGTAGCTGATTGGCGCTCAACTTGCAGCTTGTAAAACAAGAGCACATTACTTCACACTGTGCATGTGCTCCTGAGCAAACTCCCAGCAAGATACCACGTACAATGTTTGAAGAAAATTGTTGACACTTCCCCTGAATGTGCTGGCTGCTAGTGTGGGCTTGCACATCTATCCACCCAATACTCACATTTGACGGTAATGTGTATTCAGCATGTCAGGGGAGGTGGTACTTAAAGATACTGGCACGAGCAAGGCAGGTGGAGCCTCGAAGGCCTTTCCATCACTTAGCAACAGCTGCCCTTTTTACACAGTCTCTCCCTTTTTTCTCCTCTTTTTTTTTTTTTTTTTTTTTTCTTTTCTTTATGACGAACATTTCCAGGAAAGTAACTCTTCTGTCCACAATCCAAGTGGCTTGTATAAGAATTGGCCATTGGCATTTCTAATCTGGTTAGAGTTTTAAACAGATTCAGATGAGTTGTGTAGCCAGCCAGTTCAGTGGGCTATCAGTCAGTGAGATACAAGCAGGATGCCAGTGTTGGATGGAGATCATGCATCTGAGCTTGCAATGTTCAGAATTAAAACTGAGATGCAAATTATAAACATAAGTTGCAACTTATAAGCATAAATATAAGCATAAATATATTTATAAGCATAAATTGTGATTTATAAGCATAAATCACATTCACGTATTATATTTATGTTTTCATTATAACAAAAATAATTTCACTTTCAGGTTTCCAACAAATGTCATACATGATGGATAATTTGGACCAAAAAAGAACTAGTTCTGGCACTAAAGCTATGTGAAAAATAGCTATTCTGTTTGGACTGTTTTATATGAGTAAATAGAAGCAAGTGATCTATTAATCCATTTCCTGATCCTATTTGTTATGTATTCATGGCAAGGACACATGGAGATTCAGTGATTAAGAAAAGGAAAAACTTACCAATCTGACGCCGTCTACAGCTATTAATTCTCCCAGATCATGATTCATCCTGTCAGAGGACTTCTCCACAAGGGCACCTGGCTTTGCCATAGCTTTTCTTCTCTGCTTTTGTTTGCTTCCTTTGTTTTTCTCCCCTGTCAACAGATATTTGCACCGAATCTGTTTGGATTATAAATGCCTAGTAAGCTAAAACCTGAAATGGAAAGTTGATGCTACAAGATACAACCAAAATTATTCTCAACACAAGCAATCACAATACTTCTCCAGTCCTGATGTGAGAGAACTTTATTGCACTTTTTAACCATTGTCACAATTAGAACATTGCCTCGCTACCTCACACTTTTCACACCAAAAACAAGCAAGGTTTCCTTTCAATGCTTTTAATGCTGATGTCCCTCAGCTGCACCAACAGTTCCTCATGCTTTCCTGGTCTTCACAGGGAGCAGAATACTTGAAGGTGCAGCCTGGTGGACGTAACTCAAGCAAAAGACCAGCCAGATAAGTGCACCTTGCTGGCCACACTCACTAAGCTGAACAGCTAAAGCATCTTGCTTTCTAGGCTGGTTTTCTTAACTACTCTTACATACCATTAGATGCACTCTTGCTGGTAGAATGCCAGGGTAGCCTGGACCTACAGTTCACAGTCAAGCCTGCAAGCTCCAGTAAAAGGAATATGGCTTTGTGTGCTGCCCAGCACCATCAGAATACTGCCACACATTCATGATTTCAGTACCGTGACCCAAAAAGTAACTGTGTGCATATATACATGCGAGAAAGTGGCAAGTACCTAAATGATCCTAAGGTTGCCCTATGCATTTGCTACTAGAATGTATGACAATGTGCAGAGAAGTGGAACCCTTTGAATACTGGGTAGTACAGTGGCAGACAAACCATACCAAATAGCACAATACTTTCCATTATACACTAATCACCACATTTTAAATTGTTATCATCAGATTATGTGGATGCATGATTCACAGCCCACTCCCTGTCTCCAAAGAATCGGTTTTTAAGCAGGCTGCCACGCGCCTACTGCACCTGATTGTTTCATCGGCACATTCCAGCTAACAAAGGCAGACGAGCCAGGGCAGAGCCCAGGACACTGATACACTTGTTCTATCCCCACAGGTGTAGCAGCCTTCTGTTTTGAAAGCTTCTGGGTGTAGGCGTTAGGGCTGCATTCTTTCTTTAATTTCTACTTGCTTCATTTGTAGTCAGAGGGAATGGCAGCCAAGTGTGGAGTATGAAGAAGAAGCAAAAAGCCACATTCAAAAAGCCCTGCTGGGACACCGTTATGACAGACCCCATGACCTCAGTCTTGAACAGGGGACGTAGTAGTAAAAAGAAGAGAATGATATGGGGTTTTTTTAACACTAAAATTTCCTTCCCATCCTGTACTTTTGGCCAACATTGCTGGTAGAAAATATGTTCTGTATAATATATCAACAGGTAGTTCCACATGAATGTATATTTTATATTTAATTATTGGTACAAGCCTTTATATATATGGTATAATACTTTCCATGTGAACATGTATTTTATGTATAATTAGTAGAGCCAATTATAATTCTTATAGAAGTATAGTTGTACATACTGTTTTAGGTACAAGCAAAGAGCCCATATTCTCCTTATGGTTTACACCATTTCAGACCAGAAGATGCCACTGTCCCGTCTGATCTCCTGCACTCCCACACACAGATTTTTCCAGTTATACCCATAATAACTCTGAAGTCCCTGTCCCCCCAGAAGCCAGCACTGCTTTAGGGCAGTGCTTCTGCAAGGTTTTGAACTGTCAGCACTGAAAAGTGAAGTCAATACCGTAGCTGTAGGACAGCTATATCATGAATAAACTGTCACCTTCTGAAGGGAGATGATAAATCACTTCACATCCCACACAATCACTGCCACTTCTACTAAGGTGGCCTTACAGTTTTATTGTACTGAGTCTTGCAGCAATCACCTGTTCAATGGGATTTTATGGACTTTTACAAATTTCTTGAAGACAAAGCTATCCTGTCTGCATTGCATTGGACCCCTTAGCCAGACAGCTAGGAGTCTAAATTGCCTCACTGATGCTTACAGAATGTCTGTGAGCAAACTGAGATTAGTAGGAATACTCAATTTGAACAGGAACAATTCTTCACGGTCCATAAAAGGCAGTGTAAGATGCAGAAGCTGACATTCATAGCTCCTGCTCATAGCTCAGTGCTCTGTGTTTAATTACCCACAGATGCAGCTGAGAAATTACCCTCACATCTTTTACAGAAAATATTCAGCAGGGCAGATTTCTTGCAGCTCCACCTGTTTTTAAATCCAGCTTTGGATAAACACAGAATTCTGCAATTTCGGAAAGTATCTCACAAATGTCTTCTTTCTTCTTTTTCTTTCTTTTTTTTTTTTTTCTTCCCTTTTTCTTTCCACCAACCCTGAGTTCTGTTATCTTACATTCATTTTGATAAGTTACCTTCAGCTTTTCTGCCTGCACATGCAAGGAAACAAATCCAGCCCCACTTCCAATGCAAGTTTAGACAACGTGGTTAAATTAACAGCCTGAACATTAGAAAAGAGATTAGGATAATTAATGCCAAGATGATAGAACTAGGAATGTTTTGTACTGTAGGTAGGGCCACTATTTGGGAGGCCAAAAGAGGAGTTTTACCACCAGTTTGCAACAGGTTTTAACAGCAAATCCAGTTTTTAAATTGAGTCATGCTTTCAAAAACATATGCCATGAGCTGATCTTCAAAATTCAAGTGGAAGCACCTGAAAAATGCCCTATTTTCTACATTTTAAGAAGAGATATTAGATGCCCACACTGTTCTAGCAAATTGAGCATTGCATTGGATTACTCCGTGGGCTTCAGTTCAGATTTTGTCAAAAAAACACGTATTTGACACCTTAAATAACAGAGTACCTGCAATCTATCAAAAGCTCAGAAATTAATTCAAGATTTTTTTGGAATCAAAGAATCATTGAGCCTGCTCAATGCCTTCCCTAAATACACTGAGACTGTGAAATAATTAAGAGCATATTTCTTGATCTGAAATTATTATTCACTGTCCAGCTGCCAGGATTTTCACACAAAATACCCTAAGTAAAACCATACTGGGAGTTAACAGCACTGGTTGTACAGATCCAGTCAAATTTCATGAAGAGATTCAAAGCCAAGGAGAAAAGGTGCTTGATTCATGTCTGAACCATTTACTGTGTACTAACTTCAGTGGAATAAGATCAACAACAATTTTAATATTTTAAGAGGTTTCTTTGCAAGGAACAAATATTACCTTAGTTTCAGACCCGTTTCAAAGTTGTGCAGCCTTCCCAGTGTATGTAGCTGCAATCACTGCTTCCTAAAAACAAATGAAATCACCATACCCTGTATTATGATAGTACCTGATTCCTTTAGACATGTATTGTGCTTATGTAGAGGGTCCCCAGTGGGTGCTGAGTAGGCTGAGAACAATCAACATCCCAAAGGAAAAGTCAAGTATCTCCAGAGAGATCATCCAGCTCCCTCAGGAGAGAATTAAAAGACAAAATGCTTTTGCATTACCAAATACAAAACGAGTTCATGTGTCCTGTGTTTTAAGGTGTTTATTACTGTTATTGTCACTGCAATCTTATTTGACAGATGCTAGAAAAATGGATTTTAGAGAGAACCACCTGAAACAGAAGGAGGAATGCTGTGAGTTGGATTAAACCTGAAAGTAGAAATGGCCTGATATGAAGAAGTGCTGAGAACTCGAAGGCCTATTAGTTCCCATTCACATCCCTGGGAACTTGATGCATTCAAAACATCTGAATTTACATTTCCACAACTGTCTTATCTTGGCACCAGAATACAGGTTATCAAAACCTTCCGTTCTTTTGTTGTAATGCCCAACCTGAGAGGACATGAAAGTTCAGAGGACACTGTCTCAACACTCTCTCAAGCCCCAGCTCTCTTAATTCCTGGGGTTAAAGCTACTCATTCTGAACTGGGATACCTAGAAATATTCATTTCACTTGAAAGCCCAGACTTTCTGTTCCCTAGTCTCTGCACTCAGGTTAGAACCTAGACTACAAACGAGTCAGTGGCTGGAGAAGCTACTCCCAGGATTGGTAGACTGGAGCCCACCATAAACACATTCAGAGTCATTCTCTTGTCTCTTCTCAGGAGAAGGTGCTGGAAAATCATTTCATCTGGGCCATTACATCCCAGAGCAACATTAGTTTTGTTTGATCTGCAAACTGCTCTGTCCTCAGCAATTTGTGGCTTTCTGTGTACCTCTGCACCTCCAGCTTGAATCCATCCAAAAAAATATTCCTCCCCCAAAACACACATCCTTTTGTTTATTTTTACCAACCCTCCTGCCTGCTTAGCTGTACACTGCTCTATTATGTGGTCTCTGTGTTTTCCAGGCAGATTTTCCTCATCTAAAGAATCTCTTAAGTGAAGGTTATTTGAATAAATGAGGATGATGTAGCCCACCCACCCTAAGCCCCCTATCTGTCTTCTGAGAGCTAGCCTTTACAGAGAGCCAAGAGCTTGGACTTGGACTGAAAAGGTCTAATGGGATTCCTTTATTAACATGACTAGATGTAGAGGTTTCTAAATACATTAATAAATTAGATGTAAAGGCAAATAAAACCGGACTTATCGACTTAAATGTCTTATTTCTTGCCACAGAACATGAGCTAAGCCCGTAACTAGTTTTCACGGTCTCAGCAAATACAAAATACAGTTCTGGGAATCCTAAGAATCCTTAACTCCAACCACACCAAACTACATCATAGTGTTTGTGTGTGCAGGGAACACACCTCACGGCTTGGGGCTGTGTGTCTGCAAATGAGCTCTTTCCTGAGCTGTCCTGACAATCCTAGCAAACTGATACTTTACTGGGCACTAGATTTTGATTTCTCTATCAAACTCACCTTATCAGTGTAAAGCTTACACTTGCAGATGTAAGATCAGGCTTTTTTCAGAGAAACATTAACACAGATAGGTTTTACATATTGATACGATGAAAGCTACAAGCAGGATCATGCCATGTGATGTTTGGTGGTGGGGGCTGGGAGATAGAGGGGCTCTTTTTGTATTGTAGGCATTGTTGGATATCAAATGGCAAGTATCAGAGTGACAGCTTTTGTTTTCATAGCCTATTGAAAAGTTAATGAAGTAAAGAAGATATAATCATTCAGGTAAAGCAGGATACGAAGCAGGCCAGGGCTTGCACTAAAAATGCATAAAGTTATTTCACTAAAAGACAGAGGCACTTGCCCATGGCAGGTGCAAAACTTAGGCAGTGCTCTGATTGCCTCAAGAAAGGAAAAAACCTGCAGAAAATGTTGGGACATGTTCTAAGCCTCCTCAACAGACCTTCTTCTTTTTCTTTTTTTTTTTTTTCCTTTTTTTTTTTTTTTCCTCCCTTGTTGAAATAGTTTAGGTCGTATCTTTATTGTCTGCCAGAAAAGGCTGTGGTTTTCAGGGCTCCAAGCTATTGGGGAGACACAGCACACACAAAAATCTTGCGTGGTTTAGAGAAGTCTCTGAATCAGGAGATTTCTTTTTATGACAGGGATGATATGGCAGAGTTTTAAAGTATGTGTCTGCTGTAAGCCAGAGAAAGGACAATATTTGAGGCTGACTCACGTCTGTCTGACTCTGCACATGGATTGAAGGAAAAATATCAGCTTCACCTCAGCTGCTGCTTGCGGCCTCTAAGTGTTTGGTTTCCTTGGTTTCCCATCTCTGTTATGTGTTCAGGTCCTGCTGCTTTTGAGACAAGCTTGGCCCAAGTTGCTTTCTGTGTGTATCAATATCACCATTTCAGAGCGTGCCCTGGTTTGCACCAGTTCTTCCTGCAAGCAGATTTTCTTGCTCTGTCTACACACTGGGCTGTACTATGCAGTGGGGATGCAGCATATCCTTGCTGAGGGCTCAGTACAGTACAGCTCCCTTGGGGACCAATGGGCTCTCAAACCCAAGAGGCCCCTCTCACCTCGCAGGCTGTCCCAAAAAGGGACCGCTGTTTGAGTGCGAGTGTCACCACATGGTGTGTTGTTCACACTCTGGATGGTAAAACTCTTGTGTTCACAGCAGAGACCACAGCCAACATCAGAGAAGTACTTGTTCAGATCAGTGTCTGTAAAGCAAGACAGAAAGGACACCCTGAAAGTAAAGGAAGCTCTTGCAAAGCAAATTTCTTTAGATCTGATGATTAATGAAGTTAAGAACCTCCCAAAGCTGCCAAAAAAAATACAAAACAGACAAAGGACTTCAACTGATATCAGAGTAGTCCAGAGATGGCAATTTGTTTGGCCAAAGTTATCACAACGTGACAGCACATTGTTCTACTGGCTGCCTCTTTCTGCAAATGGTTAAAGACTCCTATGAAAAGTAAGACGCAATGGGGATTGAGTTTAAAGGAAATTACTAATCTGGGCTGGAAATTAAAGGTACTTAAAAACAAGCTTCTCACTATCATTGGAGAAAAAAATGGAAGTAGCCAAATTTATGTTCTACCTTATTGCTCAAGCTCGGCAGTACCTGGAAGACTCAGAAGCAGGCACTGACCTGCACGCATTTTTCCAATCCCAGCCCTTCGTGATATGAGTAAGAGACAGGAAAACAGAGGAAGCTTTGAAAAAAACACAAGCCCAAAGGACATGGGTCCCTGAGCCATCTTCACCTGAAGCTGCGGTGCAGAGAGGTCTATACAATCTAGCCAACTTCCTCATTAGCAGATGGCAGAGACAGTTTTGCCAGGAAGAAAATTCCCTGGTGGATGTGGTGCCGTGTTTGTTTGTTTGTCTGCCCGGTGCCCACACACACAAACACACACCTGTCTCTCCCTTCTTCCCTCCCTCCTGCACGCAGCCAGCGGCAGCGTTGTGTAGGAGAGCCCTCGGGTCGGCAGCTCCTCCCGTCCCAGCAGGCCCTCACACTCCCTGGCAGCTGCTGAAGCAAATGCATTGCTGCGTGCTTCCCCAGAGAGAGGAATTTCGGTGCCTACAGGTAGGCAGTGTGCTGTGGAGAGGTCGTAGCACGGCTGTGCAGTGGTTTCCTGTCAGGCTGCCGTTCACCCGCCTCCCGGGCACGCTCCTTTCCTTGCAAGGCAGGCCACAGCTCACTTGATCTTTCCACATCAAACCCAAGCACTCCTTGACTCCAGGACCTCCCTTGCCGTCCTCTTCCCCTCATTTCCCATCCCAAGTTCCTCTCAGCTTCAGGTGTGTGTTTTGAAATAGCTCTCCGATCAGAGTCTCCCTTTGTAAGCCAGATAAGCCATAGGGCTAAGGGATGAAGAGATCAAAAAATACCACGTTGCTCTTGGCAGAGCTCTGCAGCCTGCAAGCCTGTAGCTACCAGCTGGGTGGAAGGCAATTGTGGTGGCTGCCTGGACTCAGGCCACCTGTCACAAGCCAAGGGCTGCAGCTGAGAGTGGAGCTTCAGCTGTGCAAGAAGCCAGCAGATGGAAAGAGCTCAGGAAAAAAAAATAATAATAATAAGCTTGCACAGCCTACAGTTGTGTCTATGTGTGTTAGCAGTCACTGCATTGCTGTAGGGCTACTCCTTCAAGACTCAGTGCTGCTAAAGGCAGGTAAATACAGCTTTCAATGTATACCAAGTTTCGGATTCCAGCATCTTCATATTCAAATTCAGTCACGCTTCCAGGAGAATATATCTTTATTTGGACAACCTTACTGAAGTAAGCACTTGAAATTAGAAAATGCCGAAAAATTCGTATTTGTGGCTATCTTCACAGAAGCTGATAAGCGCTATGAAAAAAAAAAAAAAAAAAAGTAATAATAGACAACCAAAAATGAAAATATAAATAAAGACACAAAAGAAATCTACTGAGAATGGCATAAGGACTTAGAAATTATGGAAACAAACTGACTGAGAACAGGACATTAGAAAATGCCCTGTTTGCAGACCATGAGAGACAAATGCACCCCTAACTGCAAAGGTCTCTGATCACCTTTGTACAGAACTCACTACAGCATAACTAAGATGATACATCAGGGAGGCCTGGCCAAGTAAGGAAGATGTGAACCTTCACTGATAGCAGGGGATTTTTCCAGCACAAGAGAAGATAGCTTGGCAGAGGAGACGAGAGAAAACACTGGACTCAGAATTACAGTGTGATCCAAGTTCTCAGAGCAGGATCTCTGTCCAGGTTCCTAGCCTGCCTGTCCGCACTCAGTCACTTGGGCCAAGGATTACTTATGTCAATAAACTCAGGTCTTTTCCAGAGAACAGCAAAATCATCCAGTTCATTGGCTGATATATGAGAAGAACAGCTCCAGAGAAAATCAACCTAATTACACTGTAGGAGAGGTAACCCAAGCAAATAGCAGAAGGTAAAAAGAACAAAAACAAGGTGAAAGGAAAAGCTGATTCCAAAAGAATAAACTCAAAAGTGGACTGCTTCCTTCGATGTGTCATCAGTGTACTCTGCAATTCCCTGAAATGAAGGGATAAAGATGCTACCTTGTTCCTTTCCTCTGGGATACAAGGCATACCACACATCACGAGTCTCCTATCCTTCAGAAAAGGACTGACAGTACAGAGATATCTACATTCCACTTCACTGTCGGTGAAAACATAGTATTTGATAGCATATTTAGCAGAAACAGTGATTCTGGAACAACTGCATTAATTAAAATAAATAGATAAATAAAGCCAGCAGCCACATGTTCCTATAAAATGGTGAGAGGGAAATGCCAGGAGAAAAAAAGAATGACAAGAAGCAAAAAATTCCCCACGTAAGTTACAGACAATCAGATCATCTGGATCCTGGGGTAGTAGGAAGTGGCTGTTATTCTGAGCTAAATATAAAAGGAGATAGGTGGAGAGTTTTTCAAGCTATTGTTCAAAAGCAATCTGGGGGGACCAAGCTTTTCTATGAAGAGCTGCTCTGACGAGCTACTGAAAGTTGCAGATTGCCCTTGAAGCTTCCTCTGCTTAGTGTCAAAACACTGGGGAAGGTTTTTCCAGGAAGTCTTTTCTACTGTGCTCTCTGAGTGAGCGGGCACTTTTAGTCCCTGAAGCCACACTGAAAGGCCCAAATAAAGGCAGAATCTGAAAGGACCTCCCCAGTCTGTTTCATCTCTGCCTGCTACATTACAGGGATGAAATGCCACCAAATGGACTAAAAAAAAAAACACTTTAAAAACTGTTTTGTAATTATCTTGGCAGTACATTTACTACAATTACAAGGAAATTGCAATTAACCACGTTTTATGGGTTTAATTTTCTGTTCAATTAATGCAATTGTTATGAAATTGTTAATTCTTAAGTTTATCTTCAATATTTCTTACCAAAGCAGAACAAAATTTTCAAGAGTTCTATGGAGCTGATTTGCTTTTTGAATACTAATGAGATCAGGTTGTTATAAAATGAAGGAATTCTTTTTTAAATAGTCAGCTTTACTGATCTTAATTGCAAGCTGCATCTCTACATGGCACCTGTACATTCTGATGTGTTGTCATAACCCTCAGAGCTATGTAAACAAGCAAGTCCTGTCGTGTTGCTGGCTGACTCCAGTAATCACAGAGGCAGACAAAGTGATCTCCAAGGAGTCAGGTATACATGCGTACATAAAAAAAGAAAAGAAAGAAAGCAAAGAAGGAAGGAGCAGCGGTTAAGCAATAGGATGACTTAAAAATATATGCGTGTAGATATTTAATGGGGAAAAAGGTGAATCATTTCAAAACTCTACAGGAATACAAGATGAGCACATCTGAACAGCTGAATTCTTCATCCTGACCCAAGGTTTCACAGGTGCTGTGGGGATTCTGGCTTCTGCAGAGCTTAAACTGTCACCTCTGGGAAAAAGCCCACATCCGTGCCTATGTTTTTTTTTATTATGGCTTGAAACTGGGGCTATCCTATCTTCTTGAGGCCAATTTTAAAACATGCAGCTCTCTGCAACAGTTTCTCTGATTCATCCACGCGTTTTTAAGAGGAAGATTTATAAGTCAGAGCACTGCTAGTAGGAGCAGCCAGATTCTTAACTGGCATAGATCAGCATCATTGCACCGATGTATATTGTGTAATGTTGATTTATACCAGCTACAAAATTAGCCCACAGTGCTCTGCCATTAAAAAAAAAAAAATATATGACTCCCGGCAGCAAAGAGGTGAAAACCTTCAAGCTAGCCTGATATTTATCTGTCTGGGCCAGTGAGGCAGATTTTGATCTCTGTCACATTCCCTCTTCATTTATAATTTCAGTGCTGCTTGGCTCCAGAGGCGAAATTTTCAGAAGAGACTATTTTTAGGCCAACACAGCTTCCACAGTGGAACCGGAGTGAAGTTGAAGCAAAGTGGTTGGCAAAATCCTAACAAAATCTCTTTGTTCCCAGGTTTCTGTTTTGGACTTGATGCACCCTAAGAAAAAGTGGACTTTCAGGGAAAAAATGTACTTTCAGGAATAAGACTGGGGCTAGTGGTTTGTCTAGGAGGGGATGACTGAATGAAAGGAAAAGGGAAAGGGAGAGGGAGAGAGTGAAGTGGAGGGAGAGGAAAAGGGAAAGGGGTAGGGAAAGAGAAAGGTGAAAGGGTTGTTGCCTGTTGATCTCTGACAGATTTTCAGGTGGAACCTTCATGCTCTAATCCTTCATTCATTCACATCCGAGAAGCTGGTAGCACCATTATGAGACACCAGCTTTGAGTTTAAAAGTTCAGGAAAAAACTATGTATCTTGCATTTTGCATTTGCTTTGTCTGTATCATTTAGTAATCCAAAAACACTTCTTAAACAGAATTAAAATATTCTGGCAAACTTCAAAGTTCTGACTCCTCTAGCTCTTATGTGTGCATTGCGGTGCATGCTTTCATTTGATCACACACTCTGTAGAAACAATGAGAAACAACTTGATTGTAAGCTCAGCCCTTCCTTTGAAACAGCCACAGATTTGCCAGAAAACAGCCTTCTGAATCAGTCATAGTGTTCTCAGACACTTTGGGAGCTGCTGGCAGATAAGCCCTTGCAAACAGTGATTATTCGACTCTTACCAGCAATATCTGTCTGCATCGCACTTTCCTTTTGTATGTTCAAAGAGGGGTTTCTATTAATGGCTTTCTTATCGATGGAAATCAGAAATGATGCTTTCACCACTCTCACCTCAGATTTTCTCAATACCTTTTCCCCCAGTGTCAAAACTCTTGATCACAAGCACACCAATAAATAAATAAATAAATAAATAAATAAATATTATACAAATTGCAAGACACTGCCTTTTATTCAGAGCTTCATCTTCCCCCCTCCTCTCCCAACTTGTTTTTTATCCAAAACGCAAAGCATAGCCCAACCCCAACAGCATGTCCGAGGGGCTCACCCGTCTTTCACCCACCTTTCCAAGCACGGCTCCCCGCCAGCCCTGCCCAGCCCTGCGCCCAGCTGCACACACCTGCTGGGAGGTGTACGTGCTCATGTGAGTGCCCCCCTGTGGTACTGTACTGCCAGTTTAGGCTCAGGAAAGAAAAGCCACTTGTTACCCTGCAATAACCTGTTCCTGCAGAAAGCATCAGGTTTCACGGCAGGTTAACTTCCCTGTGCTGTACTAGCAAAACAATTAGAATGGGCTGTTGGAATCACTGTTGGTAAAGCCAACCTGGAAATGCTCCGAGGAGCATGGGAACAAAGAGATGAAGTTCTTCACAGTGCTGAAGCTGTATTGAATAATGTCATTAAGGGCTGGGTTGAGCCGCAGTTGTGAGTTATTATGGTTTGTTTATTGTTAGCATTGCCTAGCCAGGCCTGTGAGGCAGAGGAGCTCACTGTGTGAATGGCAGCACCTGAGTGAGAGTTACCTCTGCTATTCACTTATGTTTTCAGCAAAGCTGTGCTCTCCAACACTGAATGACAGGGAAGCCTAACCCAAGTGTGAAAATGGCTTCTAAGCAGCAGAATTCACCAACTGACCAGATACTCTGAATTAGACTTGGACAATCCTGTAGATGTTTTTCTAACTGCATGCAATAGCAGTTGGAGTAGTCTTGAATGGAGCAGAGGAGAACTGGACTGTATGTTTGGACACCACTTTCCCTAGTGTGGTGGGAAGCCACAACACGGTCTTCTCCAAAGGAAAACTGCCTCAAGACTCAAATCTTACCAGAGTCCTTCGCCGGAGGCTTACTGGAGAAGGAAGGGAAGAAGCTTGAACCCTCGCAAGGCATGGCTATGACATTTTGCCCTTTCTTCTGTTCTTCCACTTATTTTGGAAAGCAGGGTACTAAGTTCCCATTCTTTTAGAAGACCAAAATTGCTCAAAACTGGAGCAATGCTTTCCTCTTCCAGTCTATCCACCAATTTTTCTTGAGGGTGGCTCCAAGTTCCTGTTTAATCTGTGCAAAGCTGCAGGGGAACGACCATTTCTGTTCTCTTTATGGGACCTCTTAGTGACAGTATTTCTCCTGTCACTTGTTCAGCTGCTGACCTTTTCTTTCCTACTCAACAGTCTTTTTACTTAAGAATGCTAACAAACGGAAAAGAAATTTCTGGATGGACATGGTCCTGGGTGTTCCAGCCAGAGGAGGAGGTCTGACCAGATGACTTTTCCAGAGGTCCCTTCCAACTTCAGCCATTCTGTGTTTCTGTGATTCGGTGATGTTCTCAGCCAACCATGCAAGTACTCCATTTTCTCTTGCTTTGACAATCATTTGGTTACGTTTTTCTACTGTTGTTTAGTACAGTGCACTAAGTAACAGGGTTCTTTGTTTAGCCTATGCTTTCAGTCAGTTTAATTTTTCATCTCAGTTCTTCCCTGAGAAACCAGGGCTGAGACCTTGAGCTCTCACTAATCTCAGTGACAGTCTGCACCCCGCCTTTTTAAGATCTTTCTTTGGATATTGTGTCAAACTTTCAGAACTCAATTTTGAAAATGTTGCCCATACCTATTTACTCATCCTTGTAATTAGATAACAGTGATGGGAGGAGTTCATCTTTCTTCTACATGATTCAAGTAATGACATGTCCACTACCTTTCTCTGGAAATTACTCAGCCTAATAGCCTTGCTTTTTGGATGATTTTTCTTGACAGTCAGATGACTTTAAAAGCCTACTCTATTTTCCATTCAAAAGGTATTTCATTCTCTATTCTCAGCCTTTGTAAAAAGCATCCAAACACGCTAAGGAAATGCTAGACTAATAAGTTTGTATCATAAACTCCATAGAACAAGTGCCCTGACATTGTCTTACCAAAGTATCTGAAGCAAAATTTGTAGTGGTTGCTTTAAAACAGTTGCCTATTGCATTGGATGTCTCTCAACCCCTATTTAGCACTTTATCTTTCCATTAAGCCTCTCAAAGAGAGAGGCAGTTACTGGTCATTTTAGGGCATGTATTAGTGTAAGGATACCCCCTCAGGATTTGGCTGCATCCAGCTTCTTACTGGCTCCCAGATAGGAAGCAATTTCAGTCACCACCAGACTAGCACCGATTTGAATAAGTGACCTAGAATAGTATCTCATCATCAATCCACTGGGGCATTCCACCCCCATAAATAGAGTTTCACATAAAAAATTGCATTTGACAAGTAGTTAATCCAGTTTATGTTTTAATCCCTTTTGGTATTCTAAAGAGGAAAAAAAAATCAAACCAGTCAAATATTGAGTTTTAGAAGTAGCGAATGAGTGAGTACAGAGTAATGTTTTGCTGCTGAGGGTTTCAAAAACAAAAAACAAAAAAGGGTAGAAGGAGAGAAAAGAGAGGAGCGTACAGGACAGGATAGGATAGGAGAACTATATTTCTCCTGTTTTAGGATTCGAGAATGGCAAGTGAGCTTACCTCAATTTTTAAATCATTTGTACTTATATGTATATTAAAGTTATAATACTAGAACATTCCATTTTTTAATGTCTTTAGACACAATCTATTATATGAAAAACAAGACTGAGGATATCTCCCTGTAAAAAGATAAATTGGCTGACACTTTTCAGGGCACAATACAATGCAATAGAACTCTGTGAAAACAAGGAGTTTGAGTGCTCTTTCAGATCTGAATAGAAGCAGCTTGCCCAGAGAACAGACCGAGGTTTTGCTGAGTCCCAGCAAAACACTGAAACCCTCTTTCTGCCTCACTGATGACTAGACTGGTTTCAGATGCAGGCTCAGCAATGACAAGTGAAGATAAAATTCCATCAATCTACTGTCCAAGCTTTTCCTAAATATAGTATGTGTTTTCCCTTTTTTTTTTATTATTTATTTATTTTTTTTTTAACTGAGAGCACATTATTGGCTATATGCAATTTGGCATCTGTCAAATCCTTCCAGGTCTTTTTCTGAAGTTTCTCAGCTCACTGCTCAGCCTACAATGATGCAGAGGGTTACCACATCCCAGGTGTACAACTTTGCACTTCATACAGCTTTTCTTGGCCCAGATCTATAGTTCCTCTTCTAGTTCTGCCATATTGAATGTGTATCACTTCTTCAACCTACCCATCATCCACAAACCTCTGGTTGATGTGTTTTGTTATGTCATTCAGGTCACTGATTAAGATTTTAAACAAGGACCTGCACCTGTTGCTTGCCAACAACCTGACCTCAAGCCATCAACTACAAGCCTGCCAATCCTGCTGAATTTCAGGTCTTGTAATAATTCATCCATCCCACAGTGCCTCAACATATTACTGAAAATGCTGTGGGAAGTGACATCAAAAGCCTTGCAAGATGTATTGCATTTATTATTCTCATCTCTTTCACATGATCATTTCATCATAGAAAGGAATCGGGTTGGTGAAGCTTGATGCCTTGGCCTTTCTAGATCTCCAACTCCCGATTACATTTTTGTCCTTCATATGCTTATAAATGGAGTCAAAGTGGTGTGTTCCAGATATGAAAGTGGGGCAGGCGAATTAGTTCTCTGAATCCTCCTCTTGCCTTTGAGATGATGTATTTAATGTTAATCTTTTTTCAGCTATCAGGGACCTTCCCCAGTCACCATGTTTTTCATTAAGATAGCAGCCTTGTAATCATGTCAGACATTTAGGCATTCTCAAAATCTTCAGATGCATCCTACCAGCTTCTCTGAATAATACTTAACTTCCCCTTGTCCCCATTTAATAGACTCTCTCATTCCAATCTCTACCAGCATACATAGAAGAGTGAGCTCTGCCTTTGAATGATGAAGGCAACAAAAGGTGTTGAGTATTTCAGCCTTTCCTATGCCATGGTTCCCACGTTGTGGTTCCCACATCTGGGAACCACAGTTGTTTACATGGTAAAGCATTGCCACTCAGCAGACACTTTGATCCCTACACAGTATCTTGGTCCTTCTGAGTTCAGAGATGAAGATCATCATGGAGCTGGAATTTCAGCCCTTCATACTGCTCAGAGTGTAATAGGTAGTAGACATTATCTACAAGATCCCCAAATTAAGGCAGTAAGTATTACATGCAGGAGGAGAGATCACACAACTCTCCTGTCCCGGAGATTACCAAATGTACACATATATTCAAAGGGAAACTTTCAAAGAAAAGAAAGGAAATTAGTTGGCCACTTCCTCCTTTGAAAATCAGCAGGTATTGTCATCTTTTGCCACATATGTAGGTGTTTAATTTGGAAGATTAGCTTCCTGAAAAATTAAAGTAGAGAGAGACTTCCAGAATGCAGAATGCAGTCAGACTACCTGAAAGGTACACCTCCACTCCGAAAATTCTGGGATTTGGTGTAGAAAGCAAATGAAGAAGTAACTGTCTCCTCAGATTTTTGTGAAAGGCCTTATTCAGCATTTGCACTAAATGTACAGTGCTCCTATTTTAGTCATCTCAAATGTTATATTCTCCTTTCTCCTCTTAACATGAAGTTAAAACTTTCTTGTGAAGTGTTTGAACACAGTCTGTTCCCCAACCGTATCTTTTTCTATAAGAGAGAAAATAGAAGCACAGACATAATATTTTAGTGCTCAGATAAATTTTAAGGAGGGCTAAGTAAAAGAATGATAGCTAAAAGCTAGATTTTCCCAAGTTACAAATGAAAAAATACTCTATTTTTGTCATTTTTTTGGAAAAGAGAACATGACAAACATGTCTGATATGGAATAAAAGTTTGTTTGTAGATGTTGGAGAAATTATTCAAGGACAGTTCACTCATATAAAAAATGACCGTTGTGTTACTGCCAAGGTCAAAAAGACCTAGAGTGACCTGCTACAAAATTGTAATTTTGCCTGCTTGTTTGGGTCAATTCATCCCTTTTCTCCATTTCCTTTTGGTTCTTTAGAGACAGCTAACAATCCTCCACTTCCAGTGTACTTGGCACTTTCCCCAAGACCCATGAAAATCTCTCAGAAGTATAATATAGAATGTATGAAGTCATTTTTTCCCTTTCATTCTTTGGAGGAAGGTATAAATGAATATTAATGGAGCAGATTGTCCTGAAAGCTATACTAAGCACATGGAAGAGTGGGAATTCATATAGGATAACCAGCATGGCTTCACCAAGGGCAGATCCTGACTGACCGACCATGTCACATTTTGTGATGGCCTAACTGCATCGATGGACAAGTGAAAAGTCAATGCCATCTAACTGGATTTCAGTAAGGCCTTTGACACAGTTCCCCATAACACCCTTCCCTCCAAATTGGAAAGATATGGATATGATGGGTAGACTGTTCAATGGATGAAGAACTGGTTGCAAGATCATACCCAGAGAGTGGTGATCAGTGCCTCAATGTCCAGATGAAGATCAGTGACAAGTGGTGTCACTCAGGAATCAGTACTGGGACCATTGCACTTTAATATCTTCTTCAGTGACTTTGATGGTAGGATTGAGTGCACCTTCAGCAAGTTTCAGATGACACCAAGAGGGACCTAGACAGCCTCGAGCAATGGGCCCAGATGAATCTAATGAGTTTTAACAAATTTGACTTCAAGGTTTTGCACCGGGGTCATATCAACCCGCAATATCAGTACAAGCAGGGAGGTGTAAGGCTGGAGCACAGCCTTGTCAAAAAGGACCGGGGAGTACTGGTGGATGGGAAGCTAGACATGAGCCAGCAGTGTGTCCTTGCAGCCCAGAAAGCCAACCATATCTTGGGCTGCATCTAAAGCATGGCCAGCGGGTCAAGGGGATGATCCTGCCTCTCTGCTCTGTGCTGGCGAGGTCTCACTTGGATTACTGCATCCAGATGTGGAGTCCTCAGTACAGGAGAGACATAGACCTGTTGGAGTGTGTCCAGAGGAGAGCCACACAAATGATGCAAGGGATGGAATAACTCCGTGTGGACAAGCTGAGAGAACTGAGGCTGTTCAGCCTGGAGAAAGTTCCAGGGGAATCTGATAGTGACCTTTCAGTATCTAAAGAGGAGCTATAAGAAGGAAGGAGACAGACTCTTTACCAGGGCCCATTGTGACAGGACAAAGGGAAATGGTTTCAAACTAAAGGAGACAGGAGATTTACATTGGACATAAGGATAAAGTTTTTTACAATAAAGGTAGTGAGGCACTGGCACAGGTTGTCCAGAGAGGTAGTGGATTCCCGTTCCTGGAGATGTTCAAGGTCAGACAGGACAGTATTCTGAGCAACCTGATGTAGCTGTAGATGTCCCTGTTTATTGCAGGGGAGTTAGACCAGAAGAGTCTTCCAAATCAAAAGATTCTATGATTCTATGAAGTGATGTTGCAGTATTGCATATTCAGTCGGGTGAGAGATGTCACCTTTCTTTCATGAGTTCTCTCTCTATCTCTTTGCTCTCCAGCTCTTTGTTAGTACATCAACCATTTATGCTTCACAGTATCATAATTAGTTGTATCCTTCCATGGGCATATTTCTGACTAACTTCGTAAGAAAATCTGTTTCCCATCTCATGGCTCTCAGATCTTCTGCCTGTATAAAATACTGCTGTTGATAACATTAGGCATTATACACTCTTTTTTATTATTATTCTCAAGACAGCATTTTTATTGCAGGGCAGTTCTGTTCCTTTCTCTCTTTCCAGCTAAAGGGAATTCGAAGCTGCTCCTTGAAAAATTTGTGGAGGCCACATAAAACTGCCAGTGACATCAACTGGAGCCAGTTAAGTACGTCAGAGGGATTAAAAGCTGATAAGAGAGGGAAAGAGTAGGACTGCTTTTTCATTAATCATACATTCCTCATCACTCACCTTTTCTGAATTCTTGGTTATATTCAAATTACTTTAATTATATGGTAGTCTTTGTTATCTATGAAATGAAATGCAAATAGACTCCATAACAAAGGATAAAGACAACGCCAAAACTAATAATTGTCAAGCAAAGACAACACTCTTAACTGCCCCCATAGAACCCCACAGAATGGGATGCTGAAAGTTTTTATTTATATTATACATTGTAGGAATTAGTAGGTGAAAATCAATGGAATGTGTCACGTAGAGAAGAAAAGACAAGAGCATATTTCTTCTTCCTGTCCAGAAGAATTCTGAATGCAGAATTTATGGTAGTAATCTACAGTATATTTGAATTTTCATACAGTATTTTAACCATTCTCAGAATACAAAAATCTCTTCTGCTACAACTCCATTTTCTGTTATTTACTCTTCCTAACATTGAGTACTTACCAAGTACTCAATGTAAGAATTGTATGTGCACATCTACGTGTGTACATTTATTGAGGGCTTCTATTTCCTCCCAGCACTGTGCAGTTCAGCCTCACTGCTTATGACATGTTGAAATCACAGCTCACAGCCCCCTCCTCTGCTGTTGTTCTAGTCTGAATGATTCAGCCTCTGTCCTTTGTACAGATGCATATGTATGCACACATATGGACACTTAATATTTGCACATATATATGCATACATATACATTGTACAACCAATTTCCAGCCCACTGGAATGACTGCACGGAGATAGTATATGGTTAAAAGACAGCTAAGTGAAATAGCAGTAATGTGGAGCTCAAGAGAAATGAAGTGTTTCAAATGGAAGGAATGGCACAGACCAAGTTTTTATGTCACTAGTATAATATTAAGAAATCTTACTTCATTTCCCATTGTGTTATACCTCGAAAGACTTGCCTACTTGAGCTCAAAGGGATGGGTTGTTTGACAGCTGTACAAAGTTTCAACTAATTGAGGTTTTGGCTGTTTGCTTACACTTCATTACTATACATATATATATAATTTCTTAAAATCCTTTTTCAAATGTTGCTTGCTACATTCAACTACATCCAGACCAAACTGCCACTAAGACATTGAGAGTCCCCCATAAGTCAAATTAGTCTTCTGTCCATACGTGCATGTATAATTACTGCAAACTTTCAGATTTCTATGGAGACTTAAAAGGTAATGATGATCAAGTTCTGACACTGTACAACTGGGAATTGTTGGAAAGAAGGTCTTTCTCCTGACAAAAATTGCCATGGGCAAGGCAAGAGAAGAGAGTTTGATACCAGTTGAAAACAGAAAGTTCAAAATATATTTAAAAAACAAAACAACTAAGTTTTTAGAAGCAGTTCACTTTACTGTAGCTGCAGTAACACTATTATATTATAAACTTCCTTTAAAAAATATTTCATGAACTCTTACATTCAAAGATCATTTAAAATATCATTATAAATCTTTGCAATGCCAACTATTTATGGTTTTAAATTGCCACAAAACAAAAACTAAAAGATATTTACATAAATTCCAAGACCAGCCACTGAATATCGATTTTTTTTAAAGTCTCTCCAGGGAAAGACAGTAAAGCTTAAATCTGGCTGCTTCTTTGAAAGGTACCAGAAGCAACTCCATGCATCTTGATAATGTTAGGTAGGTGCAAAACCAGATCTATAGTTAATGTCTATATAGGATAGATATGAGAGGATAGCACTGAACTTGAGGGCATCTGTAGACAGGTAAGCCCAGGTCTGGAGCCAGAGTATGACATTGTGGTGTACGTGATAGCAACCATATGCTAACACTGTGATGAGCTATCACTTTGTACACAGCTGTGGTGGTTTTAAAGAATAAAATTACTCCAATTGCAGTGCATATTTTAAAACTCTTCTTGTGCCATATAAAGTTTTCTTCAGACTCAGTACAATTGCAAGTTAAAAAGTAGTCATCCATGAATTTTATAAACTCACTTTGCATTTCACGTAGTTAAACCCCCCCAAAATAAGTCAAACAAAAAACAATTTGGAGTTTTAATTATGATAAGAAACATCAGCTAAAGTTTCTCTAATTAACTTACTCTTATCAGATCCTTTCTACTAGCTTTATATTTATTTATTAATTTGCTTTGAGGCTTTCATCACCCTAGAGGCAAATCTAGAAATGTCAGGGGGGCTTGTCATTTAGAAAGAGGGAATAACAGAGGACTCCTCAAAAAAACAGACGTGGTCAGAGCAGCTGAGATTTTTTTCTGAAGTAATCAGCACTCTGTACAAGTGAAGGTTGTTAAGAGATAACGCTTCTGTTCCTGACTCGCTTCCCAGCTGCTCCTTGTTGTTGTTCCTAGTCTCATAAATTTACTTCTGAATGTCATATCCTTCATTTTATCCAGACTAAAGTTTTCAAAATAAATCTGAGCATATCTGGACTATTTATTTGCTATATTTAGACCACAATAAAATCCCTAGCTACAGTGTGAACTAGTGAGAACATATGGAACCCTTCATAGACTTTAGAAAGAAACAAATAACAATTGGAAAGTGTAATTAACTCACAGGAAGGCTACTGTATCATGAAGGACTGATCTCTACCAAGTTCTGTTACTGGATCTAATCTGGACTTCTAGATGACTATACTCTGATTCAGAAACCTAGAATTTGGAAATTTTTACATACATATATATATATATATATATACATATATATATGCAAAAAGTTATTAAGGACAAAAAGGAGGAATGGTAAATCTATATTTTTTTAAGTGCTTCTGTTTAAATTAGTATGTCAAGTGTACTCAAATTTAATGTACAGGAATACTTAGACTGATAGCTTGAAAACAGGATCTTCCATTTTCTGTAGGGAAACAGATCTGAATTTTTTTGTCTATACAAAATAGTTGCTTTAAAAGTCATTTCTATTGCAAACGGTTTAGAAAATACATATGATTATATCATACACATTGTCATTTAATGAGGAGAGAGGAGAGGAGAGGAGAGGAGAGGAGAGGAGAGGAGAGGAGAGGAGAATGATAATCTCCTAGGAGCACTGGGATGGGTGTCTAACTACACTGGCTCTAATCAAACTCTTGGCAAAAGTGATGGAGGTATGAGAGACAGACAGTACAAAAAGTCAGAAGAGCTTTGAAGTGCCCTTTGAAGTGCAGATTTCAAAATCCAGTACCACTGCCTCATAACTGTGAATCCTTAGAAATGTTGCTAAAGTTTGGCACAAGGTAAGAAGGTATATGCATGGTAGGAGAAAACACAAGTGCTGTGAAACAGCAGTCTTTGAAGAAAAGTTGCAGTTAGCTTAAAAGTTAACTAAACAAGGCCAACTATGGCTCCACACATTCTCAGCTGTGACACATTAATACACAGCAAATAGTAAAATGTCTGAAAAGAAATACAGTATGAGAAGGATTTGATGAGTTAGAAAAGATCAGTGACAAAATTCCTTTCACCAGCATCCTTAAACATTCTGAGCAGATCCTCAGCTAATTTGCAGCAGCTGAAGTTCTGGACTCTAATTTTGGATATCAGGCACTTCTTAACAATATTTAATCTTAGGTCGCTTCCTATTCTTCTGTTAATCACCAGCCACAGCCCACTGGCTATGGGCCACTGATAGGTGAAAAGTCAACAGACATTGCAATATGTTTGTCCTGTTTTGAGCTAATGTTTGCAGGCCGCACCTTGCAAGACTGTTATTATGGGAGTTATTAAAAATCTATTTTTGCTGAAAACAATGCAAATGGAAGGAAGTGAGCCTGTCAGGAGACATATTTCCTATTCAAGCCCGGCAGGTAGTTGGAGGATGGCCATCTGGAGTTTAAAAATTGCCAGCCAAACCCCTCAATTCATCCCTTCTAGGATTAACACACTCACTCAGGATAGCTCAAAGATGCTGTCATGGCACAACAAACAAGATGCGACTTTGTGGGGGGAAGGAACCAAAGGAAGTTCACTCACCATGACAAAACTTGTTTGCTATTGCAGCACTAATAGCCAAAAGGCAAACACTTGGACAAGATCCATTCATCTGGAAACATTTTTGTGCTGCGGGAGCACTGAGGTCTCAAGCACAAGAAGCTAAGGAGTGAGGGCCATGGTGAACTGGCTGGCTGGATGGCCACAGGCACAGCTCCTGCCTCACTGCACGGATGTCCCCATGGTGGGATACCCTGATGCCAAGGCTCCGGAGTTGGTAGATAGGCCAGAGTCCCCATTCCCATCTCTCCTGGCAAAATAGATCATTCCCATCCAGCTGCAGTTCCAAGGTGCTAAAACTTCATTTCCTGAAAAATGGAAAGATCATGTGATCTTTCATGACAGCTTTCACCCTGTGTTCCGCTGGTTTTTCTGTGAGGAAACACAAGGGATCCAATCTTTGGGGTTGATCACTAATGAGATCAGGAGCAATCACCCTGGAAAGTGAGGAGAGACTTCAGGAGGGAGCAATCGACAGCCCTGCACTGCCTCCCCCAAGCAGATCATCCCTTTTGCATGTTACTGTGTTAACAGGATTACTATCCAGTCTTAGATTTAAAGTAGCACAGGAGCTGTAGCTCATTTTCTTCAGAAATGAGTACTACCCAGCTTGCTTGGCACCTCAGAGCTATTCTGCTAGGTCCAGCAAAATTTGTTCTCATCTTCAGCAACCTTAATCTCCCAATTAAGCAACACATTTCATGCCAAGGGTCTGTCACCAGAGTATGATCTGACAAATGTATATGTTACAAAATAGTGCCTGGCCTAAAAAACCTTTTGCATAATAGTGAGGTGCTCCAGTTACAGCCTTACTTCTTCCTTTCATCTGCATATGCCTCACCAATGTACAGAATGCACACATCACAAAGGCAGAGCTTGGTCAGTGGAAGCTAGGAAAGAGGCAAAAATAAAGAAGATAGAACAGTTCTGAAAGAGCCCAGTTTCATTTGGACACGAGTGAAAATTATGGATGTTGTTGGATTTTCTTCCCAACTTTTAAAATTATAACATTTTAGGAGAAGATTATCAAAGTATTTTGCTTACCAGACGCTGCTGTAAGCAGTCTGTGTGCACAGAAAAAAATCTACCCTTGAAAATGTTGACCAACTTTGCGAGAAAGCCCTTGCTCTCTCTCCACTAAAATTTTGGGCCCCATTTCATCACTCAGTGGAATCGAGGCCCTCGTGTGCTGAACAAGGGTAGCTGGCATTATTGAATATTAATGTGGTAAGGTAATCCCTCAGTGATACATGACACTTATGGTTTTGGTTTTACTTAAGTTGTAATTTTCAGAGTTGGACAAGCCTGGAGGGAAAAAAAAAAAAAAAAAAACACCTGGCAAACAAACAAACTTTAAAAATTAGAGGAATTTTCCAAGTCTGCAGGATTTGCAAACCTAGGCATACTGCAGCTTAATTACTAGTCAATGAAGGAGAAACAATTACACAGCAGAAAATAACATTCAAGATCTCTTGAAATGTGGCCCCAATGTGTTTCTAATTTTTTTTTTTATAAGTGAAGAACTCAGCTACCATGGTGATAGGCAAATAAAATAAATAATTATAACAAACATTCCTTGAATCCAAGTTGTGAAATCTGTGAACAACATGTTATTTTCTCTTCCATCCTCTTTATTCTGGTTTGGAGGAAAGATCTGGTCAACTGTATTCAGAGCTGAAGCTCATCCACTCCTCTCCTATTTGCTTTGCAACGGTCCTGCTGCACAGTGCCAGCTGGAAGGGGAGGGTTGATGCACAGTGAATGTCAGATCTCAAAAGTCCTTTTAGAGAATGCTAGGAGCCAGGATTTCTCAAAGCATGATGGAAATATACATCAGGCTTATAGAGAAATAGTTCCTCACTCAGAAGAATTATGCTTTGAGTGGCCTACATCCTAACTAAAGATGCTTAAAGACTTGTATGCAAAGCATGTATTCCTTATCTTGTTCATTTAATCACAGGAGAATGCATGTCATCAAGTTGAGTTTGGGCTATCCATCTGATCATAAAAATCCTTTCTGTACTGTATTTGCAGTGCAGAGATCCCAAGTTGAATGTTCATTTTCATCCCATGTTATCCTCTTAGATTCCACATATGGAGTTTATATCTGGGTTATTTCAAATTATGTTTATTGTTTTTCTCTTTTTAAAACTTGTTCTTTGCCCCAGTTGAATGCTCACATTCATTGTTTGAATGGCATGTTTTATACTTAGCCTCAAATTCTTGGCAAACCACATACTCAATATCTACTGAAAATACTATATCCTTGTGGAGATAGTAAATTCCCTTGAGCTTTTTCTGCAAAGACAGATATGCACTATAATCATTTGCCTCAATTACACCTGCTATGCCATTTGCACTTTGATTTTGAAAGGTGAATTTATTCTTTTTAATCATTATTAAGAACATATGTATTTCCTGCCAAGGCAGCCTTACAAAAACATTGGAGGCATATGAGAAAAATTCCTTTGAGGCCTCAGGCACATTGAACTGTCCTGAGAATGTGAAGTGAGGAGAGATTGATGCATGGACTACCTGTTCAGGAATTCTGTAGTACTGGATCGGATTTTCCATGGTTTCCCTCTCTGTTTTACCAAAATTACTACATGCGTGCATCCCATGCGCACATACAAATGTATACACACACACACAAAGTGCTCTTAGATGGAATAAGGATCGATATATGATCTAGCTGTAGTTTAGTTACAGGGGAGAACATTAATTTTCACACCTTAATATATATTTTTGAGAGTATAATTTCTGTTTTAGCTATACTGCAATAGCTACTTTCAACTTAAATATTACATACAGCCAGTGTCTACTTCAAAGCATACTAGGTGAAAGGAATGAATAGTTACCACTGGAATTATAACTGTCACTAAAGCAGGGAGCCAAAACAGGCAGTTCCAAGGAGATTCTGTGATTTAAACAACAATAGTAATAACAATTAAAAATCATTCAGTCTACTTAACTTTGTTATCTCATGGAAAACATGGGCCGGAGGCCATTGATGTTTTCTTCCAATGGTGTGAATGAAGATGTTACATACTGAGCTCCTCAGAGACATTTCAAAGTGAAGCCCACTACTATTCTGAAATTCTGTTTTTTATTTTTGAAATGCAGACATGGGACTGTAGCCATTTCTGTCTATTGGTACAAAATTAAAAGCATGAATATCTCTTCTCTCACTAGCAATAGCAGCTATTAAGGCCAGAAGGCAGACAGTTATGAGCCTTCAGTCTGACCTCCTGCATAACGCCAGTCTTTGAATTTCACCTGGTAATTCTTGCAAACCCAGAACTCCAAACTGACTTCGATCATAGTTTACGAAAGATGTCCAGGTTTGATTTAAACATTTCAAGGGATGGAGAATCCATCACATACCCGTGGTAATTTGTTCCAATGGATAAGTACCTTCACTGTTAAAAATATGTTCCTTATTTCCTGTGTTAATATTACTTCAGCTTCCAGACACTAGATCTCTGTTTTTTTCCTTTATCTTCCAGAAGTAAAAAGTACTGTTCTACACAGGTGATTGCAGACAGTGGTATGTACTTCCTTAAAGAGACCAAAAAATTAAGCCTCTTTCTCACCTTTGACTCAGCAGCTTCCCTTTTCCATCATAAAGCAGGAGTAAATTCTGAGTGGAATTACTGTGAAACAGGAAAGGTTAGACTTTTCTCTCAAGTGATTTCACTTGAACACTTGGAAACAAGACATGTAATCCATGAGGATCTATATTAAAATCAACAGCTTTATTATGTACTGCTTCGCACTTTATATCTCCCACCATTTTGCAAAACAGGTTTGGTGTAGACTGCACAGTGATTTTTGGTTCCAAAGTTCCTGCATTTAAATCAGATTCCCATTCTAGGGGGACTTTTAGGTCAGCAGCAGTTGCTCTCAACTTTCTGAGTATTCTGAAATACTCACCACTAACCCACAGGATTTAGTAGCTTCTCCAGGTGACATTTACTTGGAGCCAGGCTGAATCCTAGGGGATGACTGCAGTGCTGCCTGATGGTCTGTATCACTCCATTCAGTGGGATTGCACAGGATGTACATCAGTTCAAAACTTGGCCTGCAGGCACTGAACTTACACCGTGGGTGAGGAAGTAGAAGGGACAGTGCCTTTAGTGAATTACGTTTCTACCTGGGTAACCTTTATAGTAAAATTAAGGAATGGCATTTCATTTTTCAGCTTAAATTCTCAATCATCATGATGAAAACAAATGTTTTGTAGCCTACAATTTTTTTTTTCTGGGAGAGCTGATATATTTTGCTTAGCTTACTGATTTATTATTTTGATGATCTTTCCTTTTGCCTTAGCAGCTTGAGTTGTCTCTTGTGGTACATCTCTTGTCAACCTGATACCTGAGGAGAATTCATTCCCCTCTAGTCACTACCAAAATTCAACATCAATGATAATTTAATAGCTAGTAATGCATACCTAAGCCATGCAGACCAGATCAGGTGACATGCACATGAAAAGTAAGCCCCAAAACCAGGTCCCTAAGTCCCTGCGCAATTTCAGATCTCTATATGCTTAGTACATATGTATCCACTGTCTCCTAAATAAAAAACTTCCAGTGTCCCCTTTGATCCTTTGCGTGCTGATTTGCAGCTCCTGTTTGGTAAAAACAAACCTCAGATACTGGGTGCAGGAACCCTAAGGTGTTTGGCTTAGCAGAATACAATGAGCTTTCTCTGATGTTAGTCTGTTTAATTAAAAGAGCATATACACTGACCAAATGTAAAATATTCTTTCTCTCTCTTCTTGTCTGGATAGCCTAAATTTCTTGCAGCTGAATTCCTTTTTACTCCTGGTTAAGTTTCCCCTTTGTTACCAGTGCCAGATTTGCCAGTTAATACACAAAAACATCACAGCCTTATAGTCTGTGGATCAAGAACAGACCCTGATGCTTCTTTTTGTCATTAAGTTCAACAGCTAACAAAGTGCAACCAGTAAACCATGAATAAACTCAAGAAAAGTTCAGTTCTAAAATCATTAATTGGTTTGCATTTCTCTGTGGTTTTGCTTATGAAGTCAACTTCCTAAAGAGTTGCACGATTTTCCCTTTGTGAAACCAGGCATCTAGAGACATGTAGACTGGGGCTAAATCTGAAAGGATTCACTCATTTGCAAAGTTTGTTTCTATCTACCACACATCCATACACTAGTGTTGCTTTCTGCAGCACAAATACATGTCCCACTACATTTCCAATATTCCAGCTTTTCTGGCAAGGCAAGAATACAAACCATCTGCTTTTTGGAGAGAAAGGTGAGGGCTCTGACTAGCATCATTCCCCGTGGGCAATCAGGCTCATGCCAAGCTGCTGAGGTGGCAGGAGGGAAACCTGCACTCCTGCCTGGAGCCCTCACATGCCAAGTTGCAGCCTGGAATTTTTACAGCTCCATTCTGAACCTCTGACAAGAAGGGTTTACAACAGAATTCTTGCCAGACCCTTAACTATAGCGACGCCACTATAATATTTATAAGTACATTATACTCTTTCCAAACATATGTGCTTATTACTTATGTCTCCGCTTCTGCCTCTCTTCTGGGGAACTTTTCTGTATAAACAAAACAGATTCTCTTGCTTATACTTAGAAAATCTAATTGCTCTGTGTCTCTAGCTGTTATGCAAAAGCCCAAATAGCCGAAAGATTCTTTCAGTGCATTTACACAGCAGTGTGTCTCTAAAAAAAAAAAAAAAAGCATAAACTTCCTTTTCCACTTTTCTCTTCTTTGCTTCCATAAATCTTCCCATTTCACTCATGTTTGGATGTTTGGATAAGATTCCTCTTTAAAAAAAAAAAAATAATGAAAAAGTAAATCTAAAAAATGCAAGTCTGAGGTGGACGGGCCATCAGTTACTCAGCCTGGCCTTATAAGATCTGACAATTCTGTCCCTTTAAGTAAACAGAGGAGCAGGAAAGATACACAAACAAAAAGACCACTTGCAGGGCTGAGGGCTCATCTGCTCCAGCAGAAGCAGGTTCCCAGGGAAAGTGATTGCTTAATCGTAATAGGGAGTGACAGGGATTTCCTAGCTTTTCCACAAAACAGTTCTGTCCTAGGCCCAGATTTGCCCATTTCTGTTGATGAGTTAGACAGATGTGGCCTGCAGGTGAGAAACTGCTGGAAAGTTGCTAACTGAAAGCAGCACACTATCCTCCGCACAAAGTTTGTCAGATTCAGAGTCACCAGAGCTCCCAGTGAACCTAGGCTGGGCTGTTCTTAGCTGGTTTGAGAGATGGTTTTTATCAGGGGTTGAGGTTTGGAAATAAAAGTCAAACCGAGGAACTGTACCAAAGTGTCTTCAAGTGAGCTTAAGCAAAATGAAATAGGGTTTGAATCTGAAGTAGTAGAATAGTAGAAATTGTAGAAATTTACTGAAACCAACTGACTATTAACTTTCTCATGAGAATTCAAACACGTGTCAAACAGTACTTAAGATAAAATCGTAGAATGGCTTAGGTTGGGAGGGATCTTAGAGATCATCCAGTTTCACCTCTCTACTGAGAGCAGGGCTGCCACCCACCAGCTCAGCTGGCAAGGGCCCCATCCAACCTAGCCTTGAACAGCTCCAGGGATGGGGAATCCACAGCTTCTCTGGGCAAACAAAAATATTGTAGAATCATATCATAGAATCATAGAATGGTTTGGGTTGGAAGGAGCCCTTAAGATCATCTAGTTCCAACCCCCTCCTATAGGCAGGGACACCTCTCTCTAGGCCAGGTTGCTCAAAGCCCCATCCAGCCTGGCCTTGAATGCCTCCTGGGTGGGGGCATCCACAGCCTCTCTGTGCAACCTGTTCCACCAACCTCACAGTAAAGAATTTCTTTTAATATCTAGTCTAAATCTACCCTCTTCCAGTTTATAACCATTTCCCCTTGTCCTGTCACTGTGTGCCCTTATAAAAAGTCCCTCCCCAGCTTTCCAGCAGGGCTCCTTCAGGTATCGGAACACTGCTGTAAGGTCTCCCTGAGGCTTTCTCTTCTCCATGCTGAAGAGCCCCATCTCTCTCAGCCTGTTCTCACAGGGTGCTCCATCCCTCTGATCATCTTCGTGGCTCTCCTCTGGACCTGCTCTAACAGCTCAATGGAACGCTTAACAAAATTTTGTGTCATCCTCATGCAGGTCCCATGCTGATCTTCTCTGTATTGTTCTGATTTTAGTATATGTGCTGCTGAAGCAAGTTCAGATAGGCTTCTTCCAATTTGAAAACAGTAGGAAATCAAACATGTAAAGATGCAGATTTCTGGCTTGATTCCAGCTGGGAGTGCTGCAGATTTTTTTTCACTTTAGTTTCCTTTTACCTGGCTAAAAAAGTGTTTTTATTTTCTTTGTTCTGCTGTTTTAAGCAGCTGTATCAATTTCGATACTATTATAATTCAGAAGTTAAACCACTTGGAATTATGGAATTTATATAGCCAGTAAAAAGGAGGGTTTGAGGCAGAAAAAAAAAGTCTTTTAAGTAAGGGAGTAATACCTAGAGCATGACTTATGCAAGAATGTACAATAAACTGACTTCTGCATGAGACTTTATAGAAAAATGCATCTCTACTCTGTCTGTTCTTGATGTAGCTTCTCTTATCAGGAGGCAGAACAGGAGAAAAGTATACTGGTCTGGTCAGCATTTTACTTCACATATCTTCTGCAGTCATAAACAGCCCATAAAAAAAAGTGAAACAACTTCTTCAAAGAAGCAGCTACTATCACATATAAGAGCTTTCAAACTATTCTTTCTTGTTGAACTTTATTCTTTCTTGGCTTTCATATTCTGAAATATGGGATTTAGTCTTTGATAAGTGAACTCTTCAGTCTACACATGTATAACATGATATAGCTGCAGGAAGAGTGGGGAAATAGCAGGATCAAGCTATCCTTAAATTATATGATGAGCTGTTTGAATGACTGATTTGATCATAGCACTGAGAAAACAATGGGATGTTGAATGAGCGTGTATGTTTTTAATTGTAATAATTCTGGGGACATGAAGACAAAGTTACCTGTGAGGGGAAAAAAAAAAGAAAAATTGAAATCACAAATATGTTATACATGTATATTATGAAAGACCAAATATAACCTGTAAATGAGAGAAATTGTATTAAAGCTGTTCTGGTATATGAGACATGATTCCTCTCTCCAAATATTTGGATTAAGTTCTAGGGATTGACCTGAGCAGAACCTCCAGCAAAACACTTAAGAACTTCAGCCCCTGGAGCTGAAACCTGGCATTGATCATAGGTCTGAATTTTATTATCTGAAAATACTCCTGAACAGTCCCGATCCTTCTGAACAGGAGTTAAACACTGCATTGAAATCATAAGGTGTATGTATAAAATCTAATAAATCTTGCTATTTTCCCCTTATTTTTGGCATGGATTGTGTCAGAGCACTTTAGCCTTGGATGAACTGCATCCTGACGATCAAAACTGGGAAGTCAGGAAATTCAAAAAGTATTAAGAGAAAGAGACTGAGGGAAAAAAAAGCATACAAGTAAGTTTGATGACAAGGAACAAATCTCATTAAGAAGAAACCCACATGAGGAAAACCAGTTTTTATTTTGCCATTTTAATGGACAAAGTCAGCAATATAAAGCAACCAGGTCATCCATCTATTCCTGCAGGAAAACCACTGGAGCCTTCAATATCATAGTGTCAGCTGCTTTTCTATAGCCTGACCTCATGAGCAAAGCAGCATGAACTCTGCTGAAAAATATTCTTTTGGGTTCAGTAAGACTGCCGCCTGTTTTTAAGTTTTCTCTATGTGTGTAGGGGTATTGTGACACCTGCAGTCTGATAGAGCTGTTATTGCTCTGACTACACAAACTAATTTAGGCATCCATTTGGGGTTGTTTTTTTTCAGTCGTGCTTAAATGGATGATTTTAGCCTTTGAAAACAGGAAACAAGTGCTATAATTTTAAAGAAATGATCTGGCAATCAACCAATTAAGAGCAAGAAATCAAGGGTGGTTTTTTTTTTTTTTTTTTTTTTTTTTTTTTCTTTTTCTTTTTGAGTCATGAGCTTAAAATTGGAAGGACTCAAACAAATATTTCCTTAACTAACCCCTGACTCTACTTAGTGTGGTAAGGAAGTGGAGGAGGAGCATGACCTAAACGGACTGAACCAGAAAATAATAAAAGAAAAACAATGCTATTCTCTGGAGAAAAGAGTGTCATGATGAAAAATCAGTTTATTCTCAGTTAGAATAAATTGTGAAAGAAAGAAAACATAAGAAGATAATTTTCAAAGAAACTGTTCTCATAAAATTTGAAGCATGTGTCATGGGGATAACATTTTAAAGGAAACAATAATTTAAACACCATCCCCTTTCCCAGAACCTTTGCTGCAAAAAAATCAAGTGCAGAGGTGCTTGGAAAACAAGCAGTTAGATTCACCTGAAAGTCTTTTTGGGCAGATTTTGTTTTGACTCATTTTGTTTATTTCTTTTGATTAACATCCAATATGTATTTCAGTTACACACAGATCTAAGCAGTTAAGTCAGACTTGAGAAATGAGAGTCGCCAGCCAGGGGAAAACTGGGCTGAAGGGAGTCTCGCTTTGCCTTTCCAGTGCCCCAGAGCTCTGCTTCTAAGTCGGTAAGTCAAATCCTGACACGACAGTAAATGAAAGGTGAGTGGAAATATAAGATGCATGGCTAATAAATAAATTTGGTGTGAGGTGTTAGAAGCAAAGTTCTGGCAAATCTCGCTCCTGAGAAACCGAGCTCACCCCTTTTAAGATATAGGATGAGGGATGTCTGGAGGCAGCTATGTAAACCCATGACTTGGCTTGCCAACGATGACATTAAGCAGAGTTTCAGGGATCACAGAGAAGGGATACTGCCATACCCTAACATGTTTTGGGATGAGATAACCCAATTTGGGTCCTATAACTGAAAGCTCTGAATAGTGGTTTACCTTTAACGCTTATTTGCAGAAGACAAGGGACAGAATCCTCCAAGCTCCCACCCATTTTCTGGTGTTGCAAACCAGAAACAGTGTGCCTTCACTCACAGAATTTAACAGGTTTTTCCTCCCATGCCATGGATACAGGAACAAATCACATGAAAATGGATCTAGTCCTAAGACACTGAATATTTCCCCTCATCCTAGATGTTTACAAGTATCTTTGCTGTCAAAAAATATTCTTATAAATCAGTGGCTGTGCTTGGGTATTTCAGTCTGAGCATGTGGCTAGAATATATAGAGAAGCACTCAGAAAACAACTTTCTTACACAAATAATTCTTACACAAATAAACAGCTCCACTCTTGAACTTTATGCTCACAGGGATCTCTGTCATCATCAATCACACGCAATGTTTGACCTTCCCTAAAAGGGGAGTGAGGGAACAGGAGAGGAGGGCAGAAAAAACTTGTAGCCTCTGTTCAAACTGGCTGAGAACTACTTGCTCAAATGTGGGGTACAGGATGGGCCCGATCTTCTGAAGGTGGGGAGTACTGATCTTGTGAGGAGACAGACCCAGTGTCTGACAGGACTGTTAAACAAGAACATGGAGGACATTTGTAGGTACTGGCTAAAAGCCCCAAAATCCTTTATGAGAAGATTGCACAGAGCAGTACAACATTTCTAGCTTTGTACTAGCTGTTCAGAGTCCGTTCCCATTTATCAAACAATAAAAATGTAATCCAACTCCTAAGAAAGACAGTTTCTGCATTAAGATGTAGAAGAATTTAGGGAACATAATCATTTCAAAAGGCCTCAAGGGAGGTTGGATAAGTATAAAGAGCTCACTAATTAATTTTTCAAGTAGAGCACTTATTTCTCCTAAAATAAGTCTCTCATCTATAGTGACAAGTCCAGATGGAAAAGCTGAGATACTCTCTTGTCAACATATATTATTCTTGTTATTCTCCTGTGACACTAAAATGTTCTAGTTTTATATAAAAGTTAATGGAGTCAGCCACATTCTCTTATTTGGGAAGAGTGATGGCTGCTAGAGAGGTTGAGGAGGGAAAGAGAGGGAAGGGCAAGAAAAGATTATTGCTGTTAGCAAAGCTTGCTTTTTTTCCTCATTGTCAAATAGCGTTATTTAGCAGACAAAAAACAACTGGGCCCACATATATTTGATAAAACTATAAGGTCCACATGCTGATGTCCAACATGAAGCAAAGGTGTTAATTACTGACTTGTAGATTAAAAAATAATAATTTAAAAAAAAAAATCTCCACCTGCACAGTATAGCTTCTGAACCCTTGTTTTCCCAGGAACAGGAAAACTAAACAACCTGTCACACTCATTGTTCTTATATAAGGTAAAATTTGAATTTTAAGGTAGATTATGACCCTAAGTGACAGAAAGAGCTATGCAACTAAGTTTGCACATTGAATTGATTAAAGAATCAAACCGCTTCTAGATAAATTAGCTGACACAGTGCAAGACAAACCCTGTCCCTCTTTATAGCCTCAGCCTGGACATAAGCAGATCTTGAAAATCATTAGTATCCTGTGAATAAAATCATTAGAGTCAACAGCATCAGCAGATGGGCCTGATTCCCAGCCTGCTGTAAGTCAGCAATGGATCCCAGTATCAGACTGTAGACTTTTCTAAGCTACAGATAACAATGGAGTTCACTATGTAGCTGATATGTAAGGACTGACTTGTTCACTTTATCTCAGTGTCCAAAAAGATGTATTTACAGGAGTAGCTACAGAAGTCAGAGAGGTACATGCCTTCCCTCTCCAACCTTCTTTTAAAGTCCATGGCATTCTGTCTGATGTTCCCAATGATACTAACGTGGTGTGGTTTATCAGCAACTCAAATGATGGCCTGTTAGCTCCTCTCACATTGCATTTCTCACCCTGGCTTCTTTCCACATTGTCCTATTTCCTCAACTACCTTCTCTTGCGTTCCTTGAACTCTGTGTCAGAAGAAGTTTCTGCTGCTAATCCTTCATCATTTGTTTTTTCTTCTTAGAAGTCCCTACTCCACAGATGTAGGTCTGGCTGTAGCAAGGATGTAGGTGAAGGCATGGGGCCAACTGTCTGTGGATATAACCCTGCCTCTGAGTTAGTGCTGGGAGGAAAGGTAGGATGGCCTCTGGCCAGTGAGTGGTCAGTGACACCACAGCCTCATGATGCTTTTAGCAGCTCTGCATGGTGGGGAAAGCAGCAAATGAAAACTTCTTCATACATTGTGCCTGTCCAAAGTCAGCAGAGCAGTGCCCTCCTTGTCAACTCGCACCCAGCTTCCTGTTTTGATGCACGATTCCCTGGTGGCTATTCAATCCAAATTTGGCTCTACAAGATTAGAAAATATATTTTTGGCAACAGCTTTCTGAAATTCCTTGCTAACAAACTTTTTGGGAAAATGCCGAATTCTAGTAAAGCTCTTCAGGAGAAATGTTTTCTAACCATAGCTACTATGAGTACTGCTGCATTAAACCACTGATGTTGGAAGTAAATGCATATGAGAAAGCTGATACACACTTATTAATAGTGTTGTTACCAAAAAGACTTCCCCATCCACTGGGAATATGTGACTCCTGACAAGATTGGCCATGAGGCCCAAGCTGAAACAACAGAGCTCTTGAATTTGGATCAAAGAACTGTGCCCTTTCACAGGCTGAAACCCAGCAGGAGGAGACTAGAAAGTAACCAGTGCCACCAAACAATTTCTCAGATACCACTAACTTTGAGAGAACTCTAAAATGCAGTATTTTAAGCTCAAGGAATTGTGTATAACAGCTCTCTTCAGAGTCTGCAGCATGAATGAATGAAACAAGAAGAAAATGTAAGATTTTTAGGTAATATGAAATAACGTAATTTTCATGATACGATAGTAATTTGGAGAATACAAAATGCACTGTATTAGAAGAGTACCCCGCAGTTTCTAGTTGCATTAAAGATTTCATCTGTTGGTGTTATTTTCAGCTTGAAGGTTGTAGGGTTTTTTTTCTTTTTATTTAGTATACTTTTGGTTTTTGAAGGGTGATCCATCAAACAGAAGTCTTTGTGAATGTATGGATAAGATCATTCTGCAAAATCAATGGAAAAAGTAGCAAGGGATATCTCTCCTGGTGTATATACAGAGGAAGATCCCACAGGTTTGCAAAGTCCACCACATATTCTGAATTTTGCCATAATCCAACTAAGGAGAGCTCTTTACTCAATTAGCAAGGTCTAAGAGGACTTCTTAGAAATACAGTGTTGATAAATAAGCTTCTGATTACATTTATATATCTTTAAAAAGTGAATGTTTTACATCCCAGCTTCCTCGTGTTCCGAACAATGTTTAGGGCATGTAGGAAATAAAATATAAAAGCAGCCAACATATTTGATTCTTACTTTAGTTCAGTCACATATTGGAGAAAAAAAAAAAAAAAAACCAACTGCAGAGCAGTTGGGATTTGTTTTTACTTCTCACCCACACTGCTCCTTCGTAGCGCTCTCCCTCTACTAGGTGAGATCTAATATAAAGATGGTTGTATAGCAATATAGCAATACCGGTTTTCTTAGAAATCTACAAACATTCTATCTAGACATCTGTAGGCAAACATTTTTTCTCAGAAAAATCAGCATAATGATTTCTACAACAGTATGAGGCATGAGTTTGAAGTAAAACAGGAATGGATTAGCAAAGGTTTGGATATTTTCCATTTTAAAATTGTTGGGCCTAACACACTGAAATGCTAGACCACATAGACTATGATGAACAAAGCTTAAAACAGATCACTAATTTTTAATTAAATCTTGGAACCAGTGACATATGTCATTGGAAAGATGTTTAGGAGGTGAGATAAAAGACTCAGAAAGGACAACCATGTTGTCCATCTTTAGGAAGGAAGTAGAAAAGAAACAGAGCAAGTTTTTACACTGCAGCTCCAGGTCGCCAGAGAAATGTTAGAACAAATAATCAACAAACCATCTGTAAATACCTAGAAAATAAACAATGTGATAAGCATGAGCCAGCTTACATTTGCCAGAACAAACTGTGCTAAACCAAAGTAATTCCTACAACCACATAACAGAACTTGCGGATAAAGAAGTCATAGTTTTTATGTAGCTGTTCTTTAGGAGTGTTATAGACATGACATGATGTGCGCCAGAGAAAATTGTGCGGTGTGGACCGGGTGAAAAGAAAATACAATTCTGTTTTCAGAGGGGAACAATCAATAGCTAACAGAGCCGTTCCTACATCAAGTATTACTCGGTCTTTTTCACTAACAATTGAGGAAGACAAAAAAAGTACTTCTCAAATAACAAAAACAAGGTATTCATCAGTTTTGAAGAGTGAGCTGGACTCTTAATCCACTAAAACAAGATCCTCCTACACACTGTTAACAGTCAGAAAGCCATAGGATTCTGCTCACAAGGGTAAGGATTGTTTACAGTGGAATAAACTGCCGCATGAACAAATAGCAAACTGCTGCCAAATGAGTATTTAGGTAGAAAAGAAGCTGAGGTTATGTGGTGAATTGAGGGGGAACAATGTTATGATGAGAAGAAATTGTTGCCTACAAAACACAGTATGCAAGAAAGAAGATTCTCCTTATTCCCTCTTCAGAGCCCACAAGGCCTCAGTTACTGCAGTTTTAGTAAAAATGTTGAGTGTTGTAGACTCCGTAAGAGAACTACAGAATAAAGGTCTAGAAAATATACCTTAAAGACTGATTTGTTTGGTCTGAAGAGAGGATGTAAGGGACATGGTAGATATCTTAAAACGTATAGAAGAAAGCTGCAAAGAGAAAGAATGTTTTCTGTCTCCTTGGTGTATAGGACTAGATTAATGGAAATATTTAAATTATATGCTAGCAAAGGCTTCTCCATGATATCAGTGGTGAAGGTTTGGAGCAAACAAGTGAGGAGGCTGTGGACTGTTTGTCACAGGAGGCTTTTAAAAATGATGAGTCAAATATGTGTGACTTGATACTGATGTGGCTGATAGTGTCCTTCCTTGTCCATCATTTCAAAGTCCTCATTATTCCTGTGATTCTATGAAACCACAGCACATAGAAAGCTTGCAACCACTGTCATGATCTCTAGACCCTTATGAAACAGTGCATCTCTGTAATATGGTTTTTAATGGTAAGGGCAGACAGTGGTCCACAAAAAAATTTGAGGTTTGGCAGTGGTCGGTTAACTGAAAAAGCCTGGAGATACTGGCGTAGGCCCTACCTTGATGTCTGAACCCATTTTACATCCCACCTTAATTCAGCCAAGATCTCAGTGAAATATGGCAAAAGAAACTTTCTCCCCCTCTTTTTCTTTTTTTAAACTCATGGAAACCAGGAAATTCTCCCATTTTTGCCAGCGGTACAACTTTTTTTTCACAAAACTAAGGTGGAGTAACTTTAACCACCCAAGATGTATAATTATCACCCTGAAATGCACTGCCTGGAACGTATTATTGCTGTCATGAAATGGAATTTATACACAGTAAGGAAACAGTTACCCGCACAGATTTACTGGACATTATCGGCAAGGCTATGACATCAAGGGCAGCCAATCCAACAGCTCCAAGTGAGCTCAGCACTCACAAGCCATTCTATGCTCCTAAGTACTTATTACCAATAAAACAAATGTTATGATTGTGTATTTTTAGGTAGTCCAGTTGATTTGTCAGCCAGTCTGTTGTACACAGAAGAAGTCTGTGTGGCATGGTGAGGCTAACTCTGAGAACTTGAAGACACGGCATTTTCCTACACAGCTTTGGTATTGATTTCAGGAGCTTCTTTATAGCAGCACTGCTGAAACAGAAGATTACATACACAAAAAAAAAAACCACTGCAAATGATCATTTCTGCTGACAGAGAAAGAATCCTTATACTGCTTCAGCACTTACTGTTGATTGACACTGGGTGTCAATCAAACTGCAGCCATACTCAAAGAAAAGGCAAAAAGTGACTGGATAATCCTGCTGCAGCCCCATCAGGCAGGCAGGAGTTGCAGTTGTCTCTAACACCTTCACAAGTCTGATGGAGACGCTCTGAGTAATAGCTCAGAAAGGCTCCAGCTCACCAGTACCAGACAGACCTCACCACGCATTAGGATCTGGCTAGGTTTTAGAGCCATGACACATTCTGGCAGGTTGGCATCTGGCAGTCCAGATGCACCTGCTTACAATTAGTTACAAGAAATTCCATATAAAATACCTCATTGCTTGGATCAGGATACCTTGTTCTCATATTCATATTTTAACCCTTTCTGTTTCCTGGCTTTATCAAAGATTAGCTAGAGTGGTTTCCTTTAACTTGGATTGACCTTTTCTTTGTCAGGGCTTCCCTTTTAAGTATTCAGTATAAGGGTCTGATACTGAAGATAAGAGAGAAAAAGCCTACGAACAGCAGTACGTGAAACTGAATTGGTCTGTCTGAGGACAATTAAAGAAAACCTAGCTCATGGAATATTCTCTGTGATTCTGAGCAGAAATTGATTAACTCCTAATATGGAGTTAATACTCTTCCAAAACACACAATAACATTTCCTTGTACTGCTAATTACGACAATAAAACAACTGCATTTGGAGAGGAAATGAAGAAACACCAGAAATCACCTGGTCACTCAATACACGTGCGTTATTGAGCTATAAACTTCCAGTTTTGGAGATGGCTAACCTGTTCTGCTACTGCAGAGATATTTTTAGTGCCTCACAATACAATCTTAAAAAGGGACAGATTGCCTGCTTTATATAACCATTGTGAGGAACAGAGATTTTTACTGAACTATCAAACAAGCATGTTCTAATTGTAGCTAATAAATACTCACAAAATCCTCTTAACTCCAAAAGCCTGGGGCACAAATTTCTTTATTTCAGGAAAATAAGAAGTAAATTAATTTGGGATAGGATGCACCTGGAGGAAGTTTAGATCAAGTTGTTGGCCCAAACTAAATGTGAAGGATGCCTAGATCCAGTTGCATATTCATATTCCACCTTGCTTCTATCTCTGTAACATGATGGAATAGGAAAAGCCAAACTAGATCCAAGGACACAGTCTATCTCAAGGATTAACATAAATCCTTTTTAATGAAACATAGAACATCCTAATAATCGACAAGGCACAAGATGGATGCAAACAATCACTGGAAATTTATCTCTCTTCATTGATGTTCTACTTCTTTTGACAACACTAATTTCATATGAAATTAAAATAAAGTAGTGCTAAACAATATCTCAGCACTAGAGAAGAAAGAGATGCAGAATAAAGATTGAGTACCAGCAGCAGCCTTTACCTTGATTAAAAGTGGGAAGGGAAATTCATTATCACAAAAGCATTTGCGTTGCTGGTCTCCCATACTTGCTATTTTTTGTTTAAAACTTCAGTTAAAATGCAAAAATATCTGACATTTAGACTGAATGGAAATTTTGTCTATTCAATCTATTGAATTCATTTATAATTCAGCACACTGACGGTGGCATCAACTTTCTTGTAAAATCATGAGATTACACCCAAACTATATTGCAGCCATCTTTTTTTTTTTTTTTTTTTTTTTTTTTTTTTGAATCATTAAGGTCAAAATAATGTGATGTGTTTATCCTCCTGTACTCTAGCTGGCAACTCTCCTGCTTCCTTTCTCCAACTGGAGGGGAAGGTGAGAGGCTGCTTTGCATTGTCTGGCAGGGGACGTTTGTCTCATGGGAGAAAAAAGGCCTTCCTACAGACCACAAAGAAGTCTCAGTAGACAGGATATACAGCACACTCCGTGTAAACTTCATTTTGATGTAATGAAGTGAGACTCGTGAGGCACATCACTTCATGTGTTGCTAAGTTTGCTCAGGCGTACTCCAAGGACCTAAGCCCATCTGGGGCCACACAGTAAGGAAAAGGCTGGAGACTGCAGACTTCCGAATGTAAAACCACCTGGTAGATGTTAGACGTTTAAACCAAGTTGTCCCAGATGAAGCTACATTGTTTTAGGACACATGGATCTCAGTGGCATCAGTATTAGAAAAGAGGTCTGGTAGACTTAAATAGGTATTGGTAGAACTATGGAGGAATACACAAAGTGGACTGAGAAGGATACAGCCATTACAGTCTTAGACAGTTAAAAATATAGTTAATCCAGAAAACGTGACATTTTAGAAAGCTTTCAATCTAGGAAAAAGAAAAGAAAAAAACCTAAAAAATTCAACATTGCTTTCTACCAGAGGAAAAGAACAGAATTGCTGTCCACAACTCTAAATCACTTTAGCCTTCCATATTAAAGTAATACAGACAAACCATTTTTTTGTTGTCAAGTGAAGTCTGATTAAGTTGGAACAAGTCAGTGTTGCTATCAAAGTCAGTGAACATTGTGGAGCTTGACAAAAGGGACACGGGCTTGAAGTACTTTAGCTATGGAAAATACAGAGGCCAGACCTTGTCACAAGTGTTTGGGGGTGTTTTTGTTTTGTTTTTTTGTTTTTTGCATACTTCTGTCTCCTCTTTGACAGTCCAGGTAAATCAAGTACTTAAAATTTAGAAAGCAACAAAACCCTCAGTGAGACTTTAATAAAGACTTTAATAAGCAGGTTTCAACAAGATGTTTGTTACTGCAGCAAAGTTTATGCCAGCGAAAGCCAACTTAGGTCTTCAACACAAACCAAATTCCCCTATATTTAGCTGAGACTAGAGGATTCAGTATCAGATTCACATGATTCTAATAGCTAAGAGGATGGAATCTATAATGTATATTTCTCTCCCTATAATTCTTGTTGACTTGACATAGTGCCACTCCCTCCTAACGTATTTTTATTTCCCCAAAGCTTGAAATTCTAGTGAGAGCTGTAACAGCATCTCAATCCAACAGCTTTCTGATTGCTCCCTCTTCATATAATGATTTCCCTGAGTTCTGTGCTTCCTTGACAGCTCTTTCTCATTATAGAGCTCTCCCTACCTCATTATTCAATAGCCTATATTGTCCCTAAATGCAGAGATCTCTCCCTCCCCCACTACAGTCTCAGTAGGAGCACATGACTCATTTTTATACCCTCTCCCCAGGAGCCCTCAGTTTCCCAGATGCATTTCATAAGGGAGAGTGCAAATGGTTGTTTAGGCAAAAACATCTTTCAGGTGAATGCATGTGAAGGCAGCTGATTGAAAGGCAGCACTGAGGAACTGGATTTATTTGCTTACCTTTCCTATTGTTTACTTATTCCCAAATCAAATTCCCTTCACAGGCTGTAAGACCAACTCCTCCAATTCCTCTTTTTTTTTTTTCCCCCCACAGTTGGCTTCTGCTTTCCTATATCCTCTTCCTTCTTAATTTTAGCGTGCTTAGGAGGAGCAACTCACCTAAAGTGATTCCTAGGGGAAAGTCCTGATGCAGCTATGAAATACATAAAAAGGAGCTTGTTTGCTCTGCTTATTAAGAGGGTAGAAACTTTGCCAAGCTATAAAGAGCAAAAGTGTTACTACTTGAGCATGGACAGCTGCTTCATGCTGCTACAAAAGCTAGTTTTGCTGAAAATTTGAGTTATGGCCCCTTTTTCATAACTATTCTGTAGATGATTGTGAAAATCTCCAAAGTAACAGCTTAACACATGATATTTACTATTCTTCTTTTCCTAAGGGAGTTGCTATGTCGTTCTTAAGGTATTTTCCTTATAGCAGCCATGGTTCACAGAGCGAGAATCAAGAGCCCTATTGTCTCTCTTGAGTTCTCCTTTTACTTGCTCTGTAGTGTCAAGATTGTTCTGCATTCTCTGTGGCTCCTCTGATGCACTTCCTACTGTATCATAAAGGGATTTATGTTCATTGGTGCTTAATTTCCTATCATCTATTTCTGTGGATCTTCTTAAAAATACTTAGATCAACACAAAATGATTATGCTTTCCTATCAAATTTCCTTACTACTAGAAAAGAGTGACGGTGTTTCTACATGAATAAAAAGCACTTGAGCAATTTCTTTTTCCGAATTGTCAAATCAATTAATTCCTTCATGCTGAAGTATTACAAAAGTTGAACTCATAGGGCTACGTGGGGACTTCTACTACAAGCTGAGAAGACAGCTATCTCTGCCACGTTACCTGGAAACAGGGAGATAACATGATATTGTTATTACCTCCAGGTCTCACAGACTGCTCCTGAAAGGCACAAGGCATTGCAGAGGTGTGAAAGAGGAGACTGTGAACAAAAAGGAAAGGAGGAGGCCCTCTGTAAGAACAGCTGGAGAAAGAAGCAGCATCTAACTGCACTGGGGAGGCTGTGCTGGCTGCCTGCAGCGCTCTCCTAGGAGTCTGCACAGGTGCTGTGTGCGCCGTGGCTGGAGGCTGATTGCCCAGTGACAGATCACATGCTGTGGCCTGCACTGGCGCTGATCTCCAGGTGGAAGCCCCACTGACATGGGGGCCTGCAAGGCTGCAGGAGCACAGTACAGATGCACGCAGCAGGTGAAGATGGATGAGATATGTCTCATTGGAGGTGTGAGGGATACGGTATTCCCAAAGGCAAGCAGACGCATACAGACTGTGCTGGCCTGCTAAAACATGGGTCGAACACGGTTCTTTTATAAAGCAGGTTTATGAAGCACTTCACAAAAGAGAATTCCTTGCTATTCCTTGTATTTCACAGACTAGGCAACAGGGGCACAGGTAAATGAAGGGACTTGAGTCAGATCACTCAGAATACATGTGGCAAGGCCAGGAATTGATGCCAGCTGCAGTCTGCTACCCACAGATGACTTTGGTACAAGTTTATGCATCCCGATCAATCATGTGTAAGGACAGACACTTTACAAGCAACCTTTCCTAAGAAGATTTTTTTCTATTATTATTATTCCTCATAAAATAATCCTGCAAGTGAATTCACAGGCATAAAACTCCATTTAAATAATGCTATATTGACAGAACCTGACACAAAGCCTGGAAATTCAGAGTTATCATTGGCATACCCTGCTGAACTCGAGTCCCTGTGCCTTCTATTTTCCACACAAGCATTAGTGTCAGACTTAAGTGTGGATTTCCTGAATTTTTCAGCCTGTGTCACAACCTTCACTTTATTTAAACACAGATTTTTTTCCTGCAAATATCCACTGAACCAGAATTATAGTCACTAGAATTATAGTGTCATTTTGCTGCATCCTAAGTAAGATCTGCACATAAACCATTCAAATCTTGATTCAAAGGCCTGTATAATCAATGGATATTGAGATGGCACAATCACAAAATAAACAAGAGAGTTAGGCAAAGTGGACTATGATAACAAGAGAATAAATGGAAGGCTTATCCTTATGCTGGGCTCACCACAAAACACCAGAAGGAGGGATCTCTAGACAAGATCCTTCCCCACTGGTAGCCAGCTCTTAAATAGGTCTAGGAGGGGTGCAGCCTGGCTCCACCCCTTCCGGCAGCACAGGTGAATTGCCTTCAGCTGTGCTCCTCTGGCTGACTCATGGCTTGCCTCAGGTGATCAATCAGAGGTTCAGGCTGTGACTCAGCAGTTCCCATACAAAGGCCTAACCAAACCTGCTTCTAAATTTTCTTAAATTATTAAAACAAAAACAAAAAAAAACACACACAAAAGTGGACTGTGAGTTTCCTTAAAATGAAAAAAAAATTCTGCTGGAAGGAAAAATTGAAAAACAAACAAAAAGTCTTTTGAGCACATTAACTTGTTCTGCTTTTGCAAAGACAGGAAGTGCAGATAGTTCTTTCACAGCTGTATATCTAAGCAAATGCTGTTTAGCAGATAAGCCCCCCTGGAAGATCTGTCAGGGCTTCCATCAGTGTGCTGAATTCTTGACTGTGCTAAGCCAGCTCAGCAGTTATAGCTCCTGGTGCACACAGAAGGGATATGTAGAGTCAATATGAGCTATACTGAGAAAGTGAAAGAAAGAAGGGAGGTAGGAGGGGGAGAAAAGAGAGGAAAGAAAAAAAAAAAAGAAAAAGAAAAAAAAAAGGAGAAAGGGTTGGGGGGGAGAAGAAGAAAAAAGGAAAAGAAAAAGAAAGAAGAAAATGAAAAAAAAGGTGTGCTTTTTTGTTTGTTGTTTTGTTGTTGTTGTTTTTAGGAGAAAAGGCAGGGAGAGAAAGGGAAAAGGGAAACATTGCATTTTACTGAAAACATGCCATGCCTTCCCCTGATATTTAATGGATGTATATTCAGATATATAGCATTATGTCACATGCCTGGATGATATACTGGATGCACAAGAATTTTTATGCAAGTAGATCTGTTTTAAGAAATCAGGACTCAACATGCATATTCACACCTGCACACATGCATTCTGTGATGTGCACCTGACAGAAAACAGCTAGGGATCACAAGGATTATGCCAGCAAAATACATTCTGCATCAGGAATGAAATTCGTCATCCAGCTCCATCTGTGAGGTGTTGTGGAAGAGGGTGATCGGGGATCAGGACAGAGGTTGGTCCTGAGAAGCCAAATCTAGATCATTAGTGCAACAGAAACCATCCATTCAGTTTTGTTGTTACACACCTCTAACACATCTGTACTGTCTCCTTTTAGAGCACCCTGGTGCCAAATCCTTTTTGGCATTTGGTCTGAATTCTACTGCTTAAAAGTATGCTGGGAGCACTCAGCTGCGTCTTGCACAGGACCAAGGACATCAACAGGGCTATGCTTCTTATAGCTTCACTGAGCCCTGTCCCACATCTGATCCCAGGAACTTAGGGAACTACTTCTTCATCTGCAAACACTACCCAGACACACAAATCCCCAAGGATTTTTACATGAATAGTCTTACACATGGGCAGAGTTTGGGAACCTTCCAGTACCTATAGCAAGCATGTTCACAGACTGTACTTGCACAGAGTGCATTTGTACAGATGGACACAAGCAACAATTCCTCGTCACATTTGCCCACATTCTGTCATTACTCCCAGGCCATTAAATTAAAGTTGTCATTATTCAGAGTTGGTAAATTACAATTTTTAGATGCTATTTCAGTTTATCAGAATTTTTCTTGTTGCGTATTTCCCAGCTTCTCAAAAAACATAACTTTAAAAGTTACAGAAATTGGCAGAAGACTTGGAAAACTGTATCTTTCTTTGTCTCAGACATTTTAAAACAAAATATTAGATAAAGATTATTTCTTTCACTTGCACAATTTACAAAGTCTGTATGACAAACTACGGGACAGGGTCATAGTTCATATAATCCTCCTTAAGATAGAAAATAAGGCAAGTTCTTATCAGGTATTTTACATATAAATTCACCATATACAATGGCTCTCTTAAGGCTTGCTAGTGAAGCTGCAATGCTGAGATCAAAGCTGTATTCAAAAATCTTTTAAGAAGAATCTGTAGATAACACAGCATTTGCTGGGTTTGCATAAACAACTGATTTCATGAAACCTAATCAGTTAGTAGTCCTGAGATTATACTATACTTTTATAAAGCTGTCTTTAGCAATTTGCTATTATACCAGAAAGCTAAACTAACACATAGTTAGAGCTAGATTGTCTGTTCTCAGTTGAGGATCACATTCTTCCTCACTTAAGAAAGAAAAAAAAAAAAAAGAAAAGAAAAGAATGTGCTGTAATGCCATAAAGTGACAAAAAGACCCCAAATTAAGGACAGCATAGATTTGGACTTTGGCATTTCTACAACACATCCTAGAACCATGATCCATAGGTTGATTAACAACATTCAGAAGGCTAAGAGGCCAAACATTGCTAACAACAGAGAACTGTGAAGAAATAAGTAAATAAGTAGCCATAGCCATGAATGTAGCTCATTTTTTGATGCTGCATGCACTGTCTCTGCCTTGCAAGTGAGCAGCTGGTTCCTGCACACAGTAGTAGGGAGTAGTCAGATTGTGGCAGGCACAAGACTCCCTCATCTTGGAAACACCAACTTAAAATGACACGCTTAGGTTTCAACATTTCTAAAAACTGTGGTACCACCAGCCAGAAAGCAAACAGCACCCATTAGCCAAATTCAAGACATCTGCAGGAAGACTGTGAACTCCCAGACCCAGATCCAGCTGCCCCTTGGCACCCGTGACAACCTGGCTCTTCTGGCATGCCAGAAGACCTACTGATAATTAGGAAGGGAGGCTCCAAGCCATAAGGCTCTAAGCTGGGAAAAGAAGAAATGGCAGAAGGTTTTTTAATCTGTGGGATAGTCTTTTCCTCAATTCATAATGTTGCAAAATCCAGTTTCATGCTTTTCCAATTAGTAACCCACATGCAACACTTGTTCCCAATATTACATCGGAAAGACTTAAGGACATGATGCATAAACACGCACGTTAGAACGTAAAGGTTGTACCCAAAAAGGTAGGAAAAAAATACATTTTTTCTCAAATCCAGAAACTTTGACATCACATGTATGCATAAGAGATTAAGCAATATGCCAAAAGTAACAGTTTCAATTGGATTTCATTACTCTGTGATGAGGTTGTCTTCTGTTATTTTTGGTATAGCTCTTAATGAGCTGAGCAACCATGCCAGTCTAATAAGCATTTGGTTTAAAACCTTTCTTTCGTTTAGAAAAAGAATATATTTTTTTAAAATCACAATTCTCTCTGAAAAAGTGACTGCAAAGATTGCTTTGGGGAGCAAAATGTTTCTTTTTTTGTGTTTACATTCTTGTATATAAGTGAGTTATTTTGGTGACCTCCCTAACATTTCCTTTTTTTTGCTTTCTTTTTTTCCTCTGGATTTCCGTGAAGCATGCACTGTTTTTTTGGTTTTTTTTTTTTATGGTCTGGAACTAGAAATTTCAGGGGGTGGAGGTGAAGGAAATGGGAGAGAGGAAAAATAACTTCACACTTAATACCTGATAGGGTGGGTCATTTTTACAGAATGGAATATGATTTTTTTAATTTCTTCACTGAGTAAAATACATTTGTCCCATGTTCCTTACACCTCATTCAGCCATGAATGTCTCCTTTCTTCACGTACACTGAAGAAAGATGTCTTCACTTTGGAAAGGACTAAGACAAATAAGAAGGAGATTCTCCAGGCATGAGATTGCTTAACAAAAATGGCATATTTCATAACTGAAATGAAAAATCATAAGGACCTCTCCATGTCTCTGCATGAATTCTTTGCCTAAATGAGTGCCACATGTCAGGGCTTCTCATGGAGGAAGGGGAATTTTTCTTTCCAAATCTTACATATGGTTCACAGTCTAAATCGGACAAACATAAAAACACAGCAGAACTATGCACAGTTGCATTATGGGTGCTGTTAGGACATTAATGGTACCTGTTTATCAGAAAAAAAAACAATTTTTAAAACTACAGAAAATAGTCACTTGTAACCAGTAGGTCTAGTATTTGCTTTCCCATTGAGATAATTGGTGGTGAATTAGCATGTCGTGTCATTAAAGCATGATTTCATTTCAGATAATTGATAAAAAGATGGTTTCACTTCAGATAATTTTCCGCATGCTGCAAGCAATAGGCAACATGAGACTTGAAAATCCATAAACAGTTAGCTTTCAGTATCTCAGCAACCTTGTCATTCTCAATTTCGTGGAAGACTTCTTGCTGTGTCAAGGGAATGAAGCTACTCTGCAACTACTCTGCAACAGACCTTGGATGAAAGAACTTAAGTACAAAAGATGGCAGGATTAGGCACCCAAGTCTCTTGGCTTACCTCCTTCAACAGCTTCTTCACAGAATCCTGAAAGTTCTTGGAGGATTACATCTCTCATCTAAAAAGGAAAAGTTACTAAGAGGATTTTTTTTTTTTTTTTAATAATCAGTGTTCGAGAAGTATGACTATGTAACTAAGTATGTATTATCTTAAAATCCTCATTAATGACACCAATATCTGTTTTTCTAAAATAAAATTCATGTTGATATTTCTTCAGATCTACCCAGAAGAAAAAAAAAATACTTCTTGTACCTCTTGTTTAATAAATGACTTTTTCTACTTACCCTGCATTTCAGTCTTCCAGGAATAGTTTGGCATACGCTCGGGTGTCTGTTATAAATGGAGATTAATAAAGCTTATGTTTTAAAGAAGTTTAATAAAGTCCAGAACAAATTAAACCAGAAGTAGCACAACAAAAAGCCTATTAATATAGCTACACCAGGGACTTCTTAAAGACACATAGCTTTGGTGTATTCCAAGTTTCATGTCACACAGTACTTTGAACAGGATGTGGGTTGAAAAGGTTTCATAATGCATTTGGTTCTCAGTAAATCAGTTGTTAATTTTTGGGTTAGTTGAAATTGCCAAATTATCATTGTTCCCAATTTGATTGCTAGAGCATTTTATTCCCGTATCAGTTGTGTATTTCAGGGCATAAAATGATACACAATAGGTTTTGTTTAATTTGCTTCTACAGAGTCAGGTACTAAGTTTAATTATTCTAATAATAACCCTCACCACAAAAAAATGTTTCTTCCCCAGTGCAGTACTTATACCCTCCAGGACCACCCAAAATATTTCATACTACCATGAAGATATACTATTACTTTCATAATAGTCATTTGTGAGTTTGAGAGTCAAAGAGTAGAATATGATGTAGCATACATCTCTGGGATGAGAAAAAAGAGTAGGAACGATTTAGCCATAATATTTTAAAATACTTAGGGTGCTTCACAGAATTTGAGATGAAGAACAATTATATGAAACAAAATGCTGAGCTAGTTATCTGCTTAGTCTGGATTTTCAGAAAGGTGAAAGTTTTATTAAATTTTAACTAGAGTTCAGAAGAAAAAGAGAATATATTCTAGTTATCAGTAATCATTCACAAACACAGTCGTGTAAAGGAATGAAAAGACAGTATGTTCATATCTTATCATTAACATACTAAGCCAACCAATCAGTAGCCCATGCATTAGCAAGCTAGCTATTTACAGTTAGCAATGTGAGGCTAAATCCACAGATAAGTGTAGGTATAATGACTCTTCCTTTTCATACAGCTAACTTTTGGTATCAGTGGATTAATAATCCACTGGATTGGCAAATCTGAGTCGGTTGCCTTATGTCCCCTAGCTGCGATCAAGGATTTGGGCAGAAATGGAAGTAGGCTCACAGGGCAACAGGCTGTCCATTCTCCACCCCTACTAAAAGCATTGCAGCAAGCAGTGTGAAACTGGACTCTGGTTTCTTGTGCTACACGCTCATGTTTTTTACCTGTATGTGCACGACCGTTTTTCTCTCTCTCCAATCACAGCCTGAAGGAACATCAGCACAATCCATCTTGTAGACAGGAACATGAGCAGCAGGCTCTCTTCCTGAGTACTAAGATACATGCTGAATTGGAGCGCTATATTTTTCATGCATTTTGAAGTCTTGATTTAAACACAGCTTATAGCACACAAGGGCTGGCAAGAAAGAAAAAGCAAGACAATGTGATTTAACAGTGAGGGCAGACTTAATAGGAAAGGAAAGATGCAGATGATGGCCAGAGAAGTGTATGTAACACAAATTTCTTTCCTGAAATGTTCACATACGTATAACAATTGATATCTATTTTTTATGAATCTTCATCTGTCCCTTGGAGGCTCTTCTCAGCTCTCCATTGAATTCTATGGAGTCTTCCATCCTCTGATATCTCTGTTACCAACCTTCCATCAGATACTCTGGATTAAGCTCCTTCCCTCTCATCATTGCTAGTATTTGAATGAGACATACAGGTCACTGACTCTAGGTTGTCCTCTCCTTGTTCCTTTCACTCAGCATACTTGCCTAAGTTGGGTATCTGTCTCAGTTGCTTCACAGCCCAGCTCTCGGCATGACACGATAGCATGTGGCTACAGGTCAAACAGGAAGCATTAGAAAACACGGAGCATATATGGAACTCCTTTGCTGTTAGGATCAAATTTTTACTCAAATACCATATTCAGCAAGAATAGTATTCCTGGAAATCATTCTCCATTTGATACTGAAGACCCTGTTCTGCCATGTAGCATGGGAGAAAATATGTTGGAAAAGATGTCAAAAGATGATTTGAAGAAACATATATTTAAAAAAAAAAAAACTTTTCTCCCCAACACAAGATGGATTCTATTTAGTTCAAGCTAATCTTGATGTGCGTACAACCTATTCCTTAACATCTCCAGTATAGCAGTTCTGCAGCCTTCTTAAATATTATATTTGAGAGCTCTGTTATCTTTACAATCAGGAGGATTTTCTGAATGTATTATTTAAATCACCCTGGGGTACAGTTTATTCTTTTCCGCTTCTAGATATCTTTCATGCGTTTAAATACTGCTACTGAGTCTCTTCTCAGTCTCATCTTCCAGCTAAATAAATTCAATATTTCCAGTCTTCTCCATATCTCAGATTTCCTAGACTAGTCTGGACCCTTCTCAACTGTTTCATATCTTTCTTGGTATATAATATCCCAAATGGTCATGAAACTCCAGCTGAGGCCTTGAGAGAAGAAAGATGGGGTAGAAGATTTCTTTCAAATACCACCAAAATGAATTTTGCGTACTTCACAATGAAGTATGGGTCTTGGTGAGTGAGGCTAGCACAACTACAGTAAGGTTTTCAAAAGTTCTTAGCGTTTGCTCAACTCCATTTTCTTACAAATATTGTAGAAAAGCTGGTAATTTTTGAAAATCAGAGCCTTCAACTGCATGTTAGTAGTTCTATACAGAACAAATTTGTCTTTTGCAATGAATATCTTCTATTAGCCAGAGCCTGACGTCAGCTCTTGTATCTGATATTATTAATCATCAAAGGCACTCCTATAATTTTTATTTGGAAGACGAATTGAATTTCAGTCTTGATCCTGCAAAGGGCTATGTACATCATATCTATGCCTTGCACAAGGAGGACCCTCTGGAAAGGGATTAATTTCTGCTATGTAGTAAAACTGATAATTTTATAAGTTGGAAGGGAAAGCAGGAGAAACTTGGGGGTTCCCAGAAGCTGTGAAGATTTTTCACTTTGAATATCATTTTAGCCTAATATAGTTTTCATAGGAAAAAAAATATTCTCTTTGTCTAACACTTTTCCAAAATGGAATAAAACCTCTAAATGAGTTAAAAGTTTTTATACCACAGTATTCTACAAGGTCTTAAATTATAGGTTCTTGACTCTTCCATCCATAAACAGTAGCCAAACATAATAATGTCGAGAATATAGTGCCAGTTTAGCAGGTTTGGAAATAATGTTGTTGTGTTTTTTAATAAAGATCACTTTCACATGCTCTCCTCTGTGTGACTTTCAAGAATGGTGATGTGGCAATATACAGTTGGCATAGTCCACTCTATGACAACAGTTAATTAGAAAATAAATGACCCCAGGCCCTCTTCCACTGAGTTCCGGTCATAATAGCACAGTATGTAGGTTTTAGCTCCAAGCTGACTAATTCTAATAGTTACAAATGAAATTTAGCTTTGACATATACATCTATTTCTTACCTTGCTTTGCTGAATGTATGAACAGAGTATCCAGGACGTTCTGGTCTACAATGCTGAGACTACGACAACAGCCAGTGAAACTTGTGGAGATGGTAAAGCAATTTATACGTTTACAAATTATTTTAGAGAACAAATTAAGCTGTTTATTCACCAGGGTGCTGAAGAGCCTGGACTCACTCCATGCATGCCCCAGTCTGTATTCGACCTATTTAGAGAGGACTCGTGCACATCTTCATCCTGTGATGAAGTCATAGGAAAAGAGTCTATAGGTATGCACACAGTAAGTCACCACATTACATGGTCATACTTTACAAAGAATTTAAGTTTTCCTTTTTGACTTTGGCCTGAAGCAGAGTAGGGCGCCCATACAGCTTGTTACAAATGGGAGGTAGTTCAAGGAGTTGTTGCCTTTCAGTAGCAGTCAAGGTAGACCCTGTAATTATTGAATCATAGAATCATTTAGGATGGAAAAACCTCTTAAGGTTGTCAAGTCCAACCACCAATCTAACACTGACAAGTCCACTACTAAACCATGTCCTGAAGTGTCACATCCGCACATCTCTTACCTCCAGGGATGGTGACTTCTTCACTTTCCTGAGCAGACCATTCTAGTGGGCTTTTTGAGAAGATGTTCTTCCTGGTATGCCATGTAAACCTGAAGCCATTTCCTCAAGTCCTAGCACTTGTTCACTGAGGAAAGAGACGACATCCATCTCCACACAACCTCCTTTCAGATAGATTTTCTCTCAGCCTCCTTTTCTCCAGACTAAATTCAACAGTATGGAAGGATTCAGCAGGCATAATACTCTGAGCATGGTCATGCATTTTGCATGCTTGAAATGATGATGAACGTACTCTGTCACTTTACCCTACTTGAACCTCAGAAAGAAAGGCTCACTCAGCAGCCTGGGATCAGAAGTCGCTATTGAACTCTCCACTCTGCTAAAAGCCTTCTACGTGTCCTGGGTAAGCCATTAACAAAATCTTGCCTATCTGTGCCTCTTTCTCCACCTCTCTCTGTTTTTTGTGGGGCAGTCTTCAATACAGTGATGATACAAGACAGTCTCAAGAACAACAACGATACAAGCTTCTATACTAATAACTTGCATGGGAAAATCCCCTGCAATTTATAAATGAAGGAAGTAGACTTTTTTAAGTTGCTAAGCATGCTATCTGGGTCAGTCAATCCTCGTCTCAGATTCTGGGTCAAGATTTTCACATGCTGAGGGAATTCATATGTCTCTTTCCTGTGCCATTTCTCTGGTCTTTCATATAGGAGAAATTTATGCTTCAGCCTTCAGTTACATCCATTAAAGTCAACAGCAAGTTACAAATCCTTTAGAAAGTGGACTCAATTACTTTGTGTGTTTATCAAACTACTTGCTTTATCAAATCAATCTACTGAACGATGCTACCATATTCTAAATAATAGAACATGTATTAATGAGATCAAATATTTTATGGCTATACATAACTAAAACATCAAGAAACTCAATTAAGACTCACATCCACTGAATCTGATTCAAACACAGCATTTTCTACGTGTAGAAGTCTGGAGGCTGGCAGAAATGCAAGATCCCCTACATTCCTACATTCATACACAGAACTTCTACTGATGCCACTGGAAAGGCCTAGGATAATATAAATATTTTACACACATGCTGCTATATCCTGTGTATGTAGAAGAAAATGTTTCATTTAAAGTAAATGCACGTAGTGGGTCACATCCTCAACTTGACTACACTGACTTCTCTGCCAGAACGATGTCATCTTCCAACACTGAAAGACTGAACAAGTTTTTGGATGCTAAAACCCACAGAGAAGTTGAGGATATTTTAAAATTCATAATATCTAAAAATAATTTTGCTTTTTATATATTCTGTAAGAATCACTGCCATGGAGTATTAGAAAGTACTAAAGGGATTAAATTACTATAATGTGTTCTCAAAAAAGCATTTATCAATTCACAAGAGGACAATAGCACAGGCATTTCCACAGTCTGCTCAAAAGGAACTAGTGATCATTTAATCACTTTATTTAATTTAATCATTTATTTATTCAATTTATTCATTTATTCAATTTATTTAATCATTTAATTCCTTTATTTCTCTGAAGAGGATATTTTTAGATTAGGGGAGAAAACTAAATATTCAAGAAATGTTTTCCATAAATTATTAATATTATTTATATTAAATTATATTACAATTATTAATATTTATTAATAAAAATGTCTGTTTAGTAAACCTGATCATAAGAAAGTCGCTTAGATAATCTCATCAGATATTACACTTCTGAAAAGTGTGAAACTTCATCTATTGTGGTATTTTCTGTTTTTCACATCTGTTGCACTTTCCAGGAACTTATATAGGGACAATATATTTCCTTTCCTTAATTCAGATGAGTAAATATATGTGTTGGGTTTTTTTTTTTACGTATATTTTGCTATCCTTTACAAATTCCTGTACAGATTCACAAATTCTTTTCTTCCCAAGCTTCCCAAAATTCAGCCTCAGGGCCTTTCTGAAGGGTGATATATGTTTTTTGATGTATAACTTTAAACACGCTTATACTAAAAAATATGACCTATTCTTATAATTCATTATTTCAATCTTTTTTTTTTTTACTATCATTCTTCACAATTAATTCATAGGGTTTTTTTCCAAGCCATTGATGACACAGTTAATGTTAATGAACATCCATCAGAACACAGTCGCACAGTGATGATTTCCCATTTCAATTTATATTTGAGCCACGTTACTCAACAAATACTTCATCTATTTCACATGTGACACGTTAGTTTTGTGTCAGTCTATCTTATTAATAATTTCTGTGCTATGTTTTCCCAGCTCAAACAAGCTTACACAAGTTTCACTATATTCCATTAATATTTATTCATTCTATTAATTTTTATTCAGGGCCAAAGAAAGAGTTATAGATGGATGGGACTGAATTTACTAGCAGCTAAGTTTTACAAAGACCAGAACACTAACATCTCCATTCCATGCAAGGGACCCTTTAACCTGAAGTCTAAGTCCAAGTGTCAGATCAGCTCTTGAACTTCTAAGGATTTGGACTCTGGCTGGAGATTCTTGTTTTGACCAAGGAAGGGTGATCTGGATGTCCTTCCTACCAGTTTTCTCTTTTTCAACATTCTGAAATGTTTTTATATTAACCGCTCTCAAACTTCCAGTGGGTAATTTGAATGGCTGAAGAAGACTAATTTAATGTTTTACAAAATGTGCAATGTCCAGATAAAATAATAACAGACCTAAAAAAATCAGATAACATTACTGGCAATCAGTTGTAAATGAGAGAAAAGATGGAGAAGACTCAAAATAGGGACACTAGCCATGGGTGAGATTTATAGTTGTACTCTATTGACAGTGTCTTTTGCCTCACTCTGTACTCAATTTTGCCCACTTCATTTATGCAACGCCAATGATTTATTCTTCAGACTGTACCACTTCATGTAACAATACTTCAGCTATAAAACAATCTGATCCAGTGAACAAGGTATCCAAAAGAGAAACTCAGACAAATACAGTTTATCTACTTTTCTTTCTGGCAATAATCACTAGAGTCACAGAATCAGAGTCCAGCCTGGTTCATCACACCACTAAACTTACTCACTTTTCTGGGTATACAAATATCACTGATCCAAATTGTGCCAAGAGTTCTCCTGGAGTCAAGGGGGAAAAAAAGCATTCAGTGGCAGACTCTGCATTGCATCTCAGGCACGACTGCTTTCCCAACAGATTTTTCTTCACCGTTTGAGGTAGATTTGGCCAGTGATGGCTTACATGCATATGGTCAAGCTGTTAGGAGATGTGACATTACTTTTGCAAGGAATCAGGGAGTAGCAGTGTGTCCTCTGCATCCAGCCACTGTCTTTGTTTCCTGAGCATACTGGTAACTAGCACAAGTCCAGCAGCCTTACTCCAAGACATCAGGCTGTTACAAAGGAGTCTTAGGACTGGAAGAGGTGAGTTTTAACTATCCCTTTTAAACTTCATGATGAGCAGATTAGCCAGAACCTGGAAGCTGACACTGTATGCACATTTATTCAATCTCTTATACTTTTTACTTCCCCAATCTCTCCACCCTACCCCTGAGAAATGTTGATGTTAATTGTATTTATGAAGGGATCCAGGTGCCAAAGCCACTCAGCAATTCAGACATCTTGGTAATGCACTCAAGCTCTCAACACCAGTAAAAGAAATACACAAAAAAGAATGATTTCAAAATCTGCACCTCTCGTCTCAGAAATAAATAATTCACTGTAGAGAAAGTCCAGTATATAAGAAAAAATGCAGAAGAGAGATGTGAACAGAATAAATAATGGAGTGTTGAACTCGTTCAGATGAGTTACAGACCTTTGGAAAAGAGGAGAGGGATGTGGTCACACAGACATCTGAGGAGAATCAAGCTCCACACCCAGGACTGGATGGTCTCACCTACAGATCATACATGATACAGATATCAATAGAGATGAATAAGCATTAAGGAGAAGGAAAAATTTCTGTTATTTTTAAAATAGGCATTTTAAAAAAATCATAAAGAGTTCATGACGAGATAAACATTTTATGGCAAGATATTTAGTTTAGCAGCCCAGAATATTCTGATTTACCTCTAATTTCCCCCCAAAAATGCCGTGTTAGAAACCACGTGCTACACACACAGTCCATTATAATTCCTGATGCTTAATTTCAGTCTTCCCTACATTGGAGGAACAAACACATGTTGTTTTGTGGAAAATATTCTGAATTCAGGACACAGAAGGTCAAAGTATATGGAGTGCCTGGTCAATGCTTGAGATGGTAGAGCCCAAAATTTGGCAAAGGAACACATACCTGAGTTTTAGCTTCCCCAGTTTATACGTCTACAATGGCAGCATACTTGTACAACCATAATTAGTATCCACATTGGTTTACTGAGATAGCATTTGAACATGGAAAAGAGCATCCTGATGGAAGTGATCCTTCTATGGCCCCCACCTGAACTTACCCCATGCAGAACAATAGCCTAACATCCAAGCTTCTGACATAGTGCTGAATTATTATTAAAACATCAAACTTGTCCTCTGCAGGTACAAACAACTGGCTTCACAGTTTACTTCTAATGGGTTAGCATCCATGAATTTCACACACACAGCCAACAGCACTGAAATGCGCTGGCGTCTCTCCACTACTTGAAAAATTGTTACCGAGCACCTGAACCTTCCTTACAGTATTATGGCATGAAGAAGGAAAGAGAAACATGTCAGTAAATCTGGGAGAGTCTTTAGTTTCATAGTCAGGAATAAATTCTCTTTTTTGGTGTTGGGGGAATGCATACCTATTTAAGAAAAAGACATCCTTCAGAATCAAAAATAGATGGTTAATAACTGAGGAAACACGTGCATGAACAAATGCTTGTTGTATCTTTCTGTGAGACCCACCCAAGCTCTCTGAAGGTTGCCCATGCTAGCAACCATTTCTCTGTGGATGATGTTGGCAGTGAGAAGGGAAGTGCCATCGCCCCAGCTTTTCACACAACCATCTCAGCACTGTGATGGGGACCCAAGGGAACAAGGACTCTGGCAATGTAGGTGTTTCTCACACCAGCTATATCCTTTTCAGCAGAGGTGGTCCAGAGAGCCTCCATGGGAGTGGCTCCAAGGCTAAGAAAATATCCACCCTCTTGCCCCAGCAATACCCTTTTTCACTGCCCTCCATCACCACTTAAGCAAAACCCCTCTGTGAGCTGTGACTGCTGCAAACTGTCAGAGAGAGCTGTGAGGGAGGGGACAATGTTTCCCCAGGCATTGCTGAGTGCTGGCACCAAACAGGAGACTGCCAAGGCAAAAAAAAAAAAAAAAAAATTAAAAAAGAGGAGTTTAGTCTCCTTTTCTTGCCAGACCCATGGGAATCACCCTGGGATCCTGCCTCCTTCCTCTCCCCCCGTCTTGGCAGCCCCTTTCCTTGCTGTCAGGCACAAGCAAACCCTCCATTAGTCATAGGAAAAACATTCAGGAGTACTTGCTATGGATTTATTCAGCATTGCTTGTAACCATATTTTGAAAGGCGAGATCAATGGCACTGTGTTTATACCGTTATTTTTTATATGGAACAGACTCATTTTCACACTTGGCATGCAATTAAACACCAGAGTGATGAAGAAGCGTGGCTCCTAAAGGCCAGCACATTTCATGCTGGGAGAGCCTTGTACAGCTACCCCCTAATTACATGCAATGCCGACAGCAGCCAGGCACATACAGCATGCGATCGTTTGATTAAAGTGAACACCGTGGCCAATAAACCAAATGCTTAAAACTGTAAATACTACCTAAGCTAAACATATGAAGAAAGAAATGCAGAAAGCGGAGCTGACAAGTCCTTGAACAATGTTTCAGCTTCTCATAGCTTGAAATCATTTTCTCATGTTGGGACTGTTATTTGCTCCAAAGTGATCCTTATGTGAGGGCAAATTCACTGTAACCTTTCCCACACGCCTGCTCCGCAGCATGTACGTGGCTTAAAGAGAAACTTCCATGCTCTGCAAAGCTCACAAGTGCACCGGAATCAGCTATGAATTTCCTCCACCTTTCCCATACCATTCTTCATTAGTCTCTGCAGAGGTGCTAATTACTCACTCCAGTGGCATCCAAAAACAAGCTGCTTTCTCTTGCACACCCATTTTCCCTCTGCAGCTGAGCTTTTGCAGACAGCTGCAGGAGCAGTGGCTGCATTGCATCCATGAGCCACATGGCTCCACAAGCGCTGTGTGGCTCCGTACCTGACCAGCTTGGGGTACAGCTTACAGCTCCTGTCGTATGTCCTGAGTAGATGCAGAGGGGATCTCAAGTTCCCTGCCTGCATATATATTTGTATGTATGTAAATATATATATATATCCCTTTGGTATGTTGAAGTGCCCCCAGCACCACAGCTCTCATGGGATCAGTCATGCTGTTCTCATTCATCCTATGCATGCTCTGAGACAATTTCCCACCACAGAGGTACACAGAAGATAAACCGTCTGTGCAATCCACAGTGCTATTTCCTTTCACTTGTGCACAGTGTGCAAGGCGATGGGGAAATGCTGTTTGCTCTCACTCTAAGGACTCACGCTTCCATCTGAGACAATCTGGATGATCCAGGGCTTATGGAAATCTTCTAAAATCTCGTTCTTCTGTTCTGTCTTCTTCCCAACATAAACAGAGTCTTTTTAGCCCACCCCCCAACCTAAAACAGTTCCTTCCCTCTGACTTCCAAGAGATCCCCTGTCCAAGCGCTGTTTTATCAGGGGAGCCTCAGTTTTGGCATGTTTGCGTCTGGGCTCAGCTGGCTGATGTCTTCCCATCCCATGCATTCCGCAGGTCAAAAGTATACCCCAAAATGTACTCACTGCCTCTAGCCCAAGGGAAGAATTGGAAATTGTCAGACTTGAGGACAGCAGCTGGATCAGCAAAGACAGCCAAGACTGCAGAGTCCACAAGATTAATTTCAGGGACGTACTTATTGAAATCATGCTAGCTTTAGGAAGAGGGGGGAAAGAGAGAGTTCAAAATTTGGGCTCAGGTTCACGGCAGTTGCTATTTTTATTGTAGTAGTTTGCCCATCCCTAGTGGATTTGTGATATCACAATCATTTCTGTGCTGGCAACAGCCTACAGTGTCAAGAGCACAGAGTTATGATTTCACTCTAGCACTAAGCCAGAGAAGCTGGATCACGAATACGCAAGCTCTGACCAGAGCACAAACAGTTTAAAAGCTCACAAATAGTGTATCAGTTAAGTCATTTCTTTTTCTTAAAATGCTGCTGCTCCCCACATCCAGCCGAGCTCCAGGATTAATGCCCACAGCCACCACTGTTATGCCTTCAGTGGTCATGAGAAGAGGTGGTCGATGGTCAATCACCATGGGGACAGCAAAACAGGCAACAGAAAGGGAATGATGCCTACCTTCAGGCAACTGTTTTGTAATTCTCATGTTAATGGGTGAAATAATGATACAAAACACAACCCTTTCTATATCTGAGATTCCTGCTGCAGAAACTGACCTATAGGAAGATCTTTAATGGCTTGGGAACTAAATAATTAAACCAAATATTTTTCACACAGAGGGTGTTGATGCACTGGAACAGATTGCCCAAGGAGGCTGTGGGTGCCCCATCCCTAAAGGCATTCAAGGCCAGGCTTTATCTGGCTCTGGGCAGCCTGGTCTGCTGGTTGGTGACTCTTCACATAGCGGGGAAGTTGAAACTAGCTATCATTGTGGTCCTTTTCAACCCAGACCATTCTATGATTGTATGATTCAAATATCTATTAATGTGTGTTTAAGGAGAGTAGATGAAAGCACTAAAAGGCAGCAGAAAATCCATGGAAAAATGAGTGTTTCCTGCAATCAGAGTTCCATAAAGGAGGATCTCCTGAGGCAGTACATTCAGAATGAAAAGATCTGGCTATTGCTGGAAACATGGATTTTATTTTGGAATTCAAGAAATTAGTTTGCACTTAAAGAAAGAAAACTCTATGTAACCCAATGACGATGATGCATAAATTGTCTGTACCCTACAACCAACCATTTAAAAAACAAAACCTGCCTTCTTTTGGTTGATTTCACTTTTTTTGGTGCTGCAAACACAAGTGTCAACTTACATGAAGCGGAAAAGGTGTTTAGTGATCAGGAAACATGTTCTTTCAAGTGCACAGAGAACGCGACACTTAGGCAGAAATAGCCTACCAGAAAAAAAAAAAAAAAAAAGGAAAAAAGCTTCATGATTTATTATTTGGATTTTCAAGCATGACAGGTATTACTCTTTGTAAAAACATCACATTTACATCACTGCAAAAACTGGCAAATGCCAAGGAAACATAAAACAAAGTTTTGCCATTCTGCAACAAAGAAAATTAGAGTTGTTTAGGGGAAAAAAAACAAAAAGAAACCCTTTATACCTGTTTCTGAAAAACCAAAGCTGCTGGAGGGTACACTATGGCCAAGCAGTGAACTTCTTGCCATGGCCAACCTCAGAGAAGTTCCTCTAGAACTGACACACACCACTGTGTGCCATGACACAGGCAGGCAGGTCCTGCTGCTAAGGAGAGTCTCAGAGAAATGTTAGTTTGTGTTAATAAGTGTTAATAAAGCAGCCGTGGCAGGCAGCAGCTTGCTGTAGTGCAACACACCTGAGCCACAGCTTGCAATCTCCAGACTAAGCCTTCGCACTGGCTCTTGACAAGCAAAATGCAGCTTAATCAGGCCTGGAGCACCTCTCCTATGAGGAAAGGTTGAGGGAATTAGGCTTGTTTAGTTTGGAGAAAGAAGGCTCTGGGGAGACCTCACTGTGGCCTTCCAATATTTGAAAGAATCTTATAAACAGGAGGGAGAATGGCTGTTTAGTAGGGTGGATAGTGATAGGACAAGGGGGACTGGTTTTAAACTAAGACAGGGGAGGTTTAGGTTAGATATTAGGAGGAAGCTTTTCACACAGAGGGTGGTGATGCACTGGAACAGGCTGCCCAAGGAGATTGTGGATGCCTCATCCCTGTATGTGGCTCTGGACACCCTGGTCTGGTGGTTGGTGTCCCTGTACATAGCAGGGGGGTTGAAAACAGATGATCACTGTGGTCCTTTTCAACCCAGGCCATTCTATGATTCTGTGATTCTATGAATTGTTCAACATAAAAGCTTTGGGCCAGGGAGCTAAAGCTAGTAAATTCCTTCCTAGTTCTGTTTTTCTGCCATTCTTTTTCATTAGGATACAGGGAAATTCTGCCCCACCACTAAACGCAGTCACATACACAGTCTGGAGTGGCTATTTTTATATATAAATAAGCAAAGAAGCCTCATGTTAACATTTTTAGTGTTATGAAATGGTAATATAAAAGACAAACGCACTCATCAAAAGTGTTATATGTTGTCAGTAGCTTGGGGTACTGAAGAATTTGATCATTAAATAGTGAAAAATGAACATACACAATGACAAAAACACAGCTTTGATTTCTTGACAGTTACCATCGACTGTCTGAAGGAACATGGCAGAGTTGTGAGCATGGCAGCAGAAGAGATACCATACACCACAAGTTCTCTCTGCAACATTTTTTTCACAAAACTCATGGATTTCTTCTGAATTAACAGCAAATGTAACTCAGCAGTCACACATCTCAAACATTCCGCAAAATGCCAAGCATCTTCAAGGAAGAAGCAGAACAAGAGTGGCTGAGGTCACCTGGAAGGAATCTGGGGGACATCATGTGAACCTTCAGGTCCAGCCTGAGAAGCAAAAAAACGTACCATCACTGCAGTTTACATGGCTTAATGTTAATGCTGTTGAAGCAGATGATGAGCACAAAAGTAAGCTGATAAGTAAGCTGATGTACCAAAGAAGTCTTACTTCTGGAAAAAACTTTTTTTTAATATGGACTGTTTGCATTACTTCAACAGCAGTCGCTCATCAAAATCCAGCTAATCTTATTTCCAAACATGTCCAAGCTACCATAATAATACCAACATTTAGGCTGTGTTGGGAATACACTAAATGTATGGCAAACTAATCCCAGTGCAAAAGCAATGTGGGCAGTTTCTGGCTGTATCAAAACTAACAAGAAAATAAGGTATTGACCCAACAAGCAGCAATGAATTTGGTTAGACAGCTGCTCAGCAAATATATCAATAACATAAAAACAGAATGCATCCATTCATCCACTCTTCCCTGAATGTTTTTGAGATATTTTTTTTTGTGTTTTTTTTTTTGTTTTTGTTTTTGTTTTTGTTTTGGCACATAATGGCTAATTCTCACAAAACTACAAGAATCAAATACAAACTGTTGCAAAACCCTTTACAGTGACACACATAAAGGCTGACTTGCAAACAACAAGGGGAGATCATAAAAGGATAAGGGAGAAGGTGCCAAAAGCTCTGATCTCTTACGAGCTGCTGAGTCTTTTTATTCAAATTATACTCCATACATCTATATGTAAGTGGAAAGAAGAACACAGATGTTTCTTTGAACCTGGCTGAGAAGCCAAGTGTTTCTGGTAACATTTTTTCTTCATCCCTCCCGCTTCCATATCTTGTTTCTCACCAATCGTTTCCCCTGAAATAAGTTCTTGTGAACCTATTTGACTTTCCTAGCTACCAAAGGGAGGAAAAAGCAAGTTTCTTGCTGCAGTGGCAATAGGAAGCAAAGCAGCATTGCTCCTGTTGAGGAGATAGCTTGTTTTTTGACAAAGGAGTATCTCAATTTTTTTTTTTTTTTTTTTTTTTTTTTTTTTAAGAGAGGGAACAGGCAAAGATTTGTGTTACTCTGGTTCTTAAGATGATGCTGCTAACAATTAAGATATTACAATAGGTAAAAGAGAGAAAAAGTTGATTATGTATTTTAAAAAGGAAATGTGATAAAAAGCACATTGACAAAGGGCTGAAAACCAGAAAGCCTGCAAATCCCAGCTTCTCTAAGTGAATAAACACCTAGAGATAACCAAGGTTCTTTGATTGACTTTTCCTTGTACACAGCTTTCGTTATCTCCTCCTGCTCTTGGGATGGTTTCTCTCTGCCCTTCTTAGCAGCTGTTGCTAGAGGCAAAATCAGCATCTCTGTCACCATTTGCAGGAAATTACAGTGCTAGACATCACTCTGTTCACAAATTGTGGCTCCACAGTGACTACAATGATGGGAAGCCTGAGCAGCCCAACTGGTTTTAATTTACATCAGGTAACTGGAATTGCATTTGTGCCAATGGGAACAGTACCTGGCCTGGAGAGCCAAGCCGTAAACAGGTGGGAAGAAGTTTGGAGAGAGTTCATCACCAAGGATGTGAGAAATGAGTGCGTGAAAAGAGTTCAGTCAGCAATCAGTCACCTCCAACTTTTTTTTTTTTTTTTTTTTTTAAACCACAAGAGGTTTATCCAAGAGCCCTGCAGACTTTAATCTGGGTCCTTGCACAATGCTGTCTCCTGCAGCACTAAGGCAGGTGCACTCAGAGACGCACACGTGGATCCTTTGCAATCTCTGAATCACGGCGACGTCTCCGCCGCACCGCTGGCTCTCTGCGCTGCCACCTGCACACTCACTGCTTGCTCAGAGCAGCCCGGCTGGCCGATAGCGCGAGTTCAGAAAATCAAAGCCAGGCAGACGATAGCGTGGGAGGCTGAGCACGAATTGTTGCAGGGCTCTGACTAGCGCTCCAGCAGGGGAGCGTGCAGGAAGCTGTGCAGAGCCAGGAAGGACACTGCCCCGGTGCTTCCTTTCTGCCACTTCAAAAATATCGACTAACAGAGCTCTTTCAAAAAAAAGTGCTTTGGACAGATCCTGACGTTAGCTCTTGGCCTTTGCCTCATATTATCTTACCGAAAAATAGAAGGAAAGTACTGCAAGTAGTTAATAGCTCCTCTTAAACAGGATGCTGAGGATAGTGATTACAAGGCACTCTGTGGAAAGACTTTGAAATGTGCAAGCTGTGTATTCACAGTCTGGGTATGAATGCAGCCTGTACAGGTCCCTGTTACCATTCTGTGAATACAGAAAACAGTGCTTTACTTTACTTTCTCTCTTTCCAGCCTCTCACCACATCCTCTCTCTCTACATGCTGCTTTAAAAAAGAACATTAAAAAAAAAAAAAAAAAAAAAAAAGCAACACTGTACTGGTTACACTGTATGCAGCCATTTGTATTGCCTTTAGGTCTGAAGCACAGAGGTACTGTTATCAAAATGTCAGAGTTGTGCTGAAATCCAGGTTTGAGACGGAGCCACTGAATCAACCCACAACCTTGAAGAAGGCACTCGAGCTGCTGATGCTTCCATCAGTCATGTCAGATGTATTGGGTTAAAAGCAGCACCCTAGCGAAACACAGATGCTTTATCAGGAGTGAAACTATCTTAAATCACACACACACACACACATAAGGGTCTCAAACTTTCTTGCCTCATTTCAGTAGCTGCTTTGACAAAACTCTGCATGGCTTCACGTCTGTTCCAGTAGCACCAGAATATTAAATTTATACACTTAAAATCTGTAGTTGCCCAAAGGCATATCTGATTCACAGCTGAAAACTCAATGTGATAAAACTCAGCTTTAAGCAAAGTGCCATCATAAGCCTATGAGCGCTGAGCATAAGGCAGGGAAGCAGGACCCCAAGTAGCATGAAGCCTGAACTTAAGGAATGGCAGCCCAGTTATTGCTCCTTGTTTTAAAATTGATAGGTTTGACCTTTTACATTTATCTTCTGTAGTCCTTAATCAGTTTTGAGGTGAAAGCTGAAGTTCCAACATGGTGTGTCCTTTCACTGTTCAGTTCTAGTTAAAATTCTCACCCAACACTTTGTTTAATATTCCACAGTGAGACTGGGGTGAAATGGTCCCGAGGAGTTCAACAACCTAAGAATAGCAAATCAAGAGTCATTCATTCATTATTAATTTAATTAATAAAAATGCACACAAAATTATATCACGTTTTAAGGCCCTTAAAAGATTACACTCAGACCTACCAGCTACTTCCAGAAAAAGCTTTAGGATTTTTAAACACTATACCAGCCACTGTATTCACTACAAAATTTCAGACAGAAAACCTCAAAATCCTTCTTCATAAATTCTTGAATCTGGGACTCTTTGATCAACATCAACTGTACCATTCAAGGATTTCTGTAAATCCTGAGAGCCTTGGGAAATGCAATGTGCATGTAGTGAAAAGACTACCTAATGGCCATATGGAATGTCGTTTTTTCTTGCCCACTTGCAAGTAACATAGAAATGCCTGTATGAAATATCTCCAGGGGCCTGGTGCTAGACAGATGAAAATTCAGGAAATAGGTAGAGAGAGGAACAGAGGAGCAGCTTTGAATGTTGGACTGCCATTCACATCAGTGGGACTTTTAGTCAAAAATGAGGACAGAAATGGATTATCACCTTTTACAAAGAGCAAAGTCTCTGACATGATTTAAAGCCTGCATCAAAGGTACAATCAGGCCTCAGTCAATTCGTGCTGCACTATCTGCAGGACTGCACACAGGAAAAATGCAAGCTGATTTTAGGAGCTTAACAAAGCCTCGATGCATGACCTTCATATTTATTTTCAACCAAAAGCTATCTTAAAAAAAAATCAGCATTAAAAAGTTTGATGTTGATTAACCGGGCCTGAGTATAATTAAATTTATGAATAGAGAGAAAAATGCAAGATTTTATTAACTGTGGAAGGAATGTTAGGTCCTTAATTGCCCAGCAAGTTTGTGAAGACAAAGGAGATCAGTTTACAAGGGTTAAGTAAACATAATATTTTATATTACAGTTCAAATGAATCCAATTTCAACAAGACTGAGTAAGAGTCTAAAAATTGGTTTACCAGATTGAACATTTTTATGAACATTAAAACCCATTACATTGCTCTGAAGTACAGCTACTGAACAGCCAGAGCCACATAAAGAAACCATTTGTTTCTTAGCCCTATGGCTGAATTGCTCCTAGTCTCCTTGCTATTCACATGTCTGGTGGGTTCCCTGTATTTATTTTTACACGCCTACATGTTGTGCGTTTTGTATTCCTTCAAGTTTCTAAGGTCGTGTCAAAACAAAATGCATTCCTGAGTGGGTCAGCATAGGAATAGCCACACCAGACATCAACGTAATAACTTGATGCTTACTGCAAATCTGAGAAAAGTAACCAGCTGTTGTGAAACACAAATTTCTGGTAAGGGAAGGAGGCAGCACATGAGCACAGTGTTTTGAAAAGTGCTGGTTTAGCAGTAATTGACCTTTATTTATCTATGGAATAGACACACATTTACAGCCTCCCCTTTCTGTTTAGCTAATCACTGGCTCTTGAGGCTGCATACAAAGCTCCAATTAGCACTAATTATGATAGAAATATTTCATTCAGTTAAACAAGTCTGAATCACTGATCTCCCTCAGAGAGAAATAATCCTTCTAAGCACTTTTCAGAAGAATTCAGCGCACAAAGAACTGAACCATAGATGTTACAAGCATGTGTCCTACGGTGATAGCTCTCCCCATTTGAGAGAATGAGTTCTGGATAACTGAGACTTTGTTACACAGCATGGCACAGGTTGGAGCCGCACACCTCTTTGCAGGCATAGTCTTTCTCCCAACCAACCACAGCTACTGCTGCATAATACATATCTCCTTAGAAGTTGTAAATCTCAAGCAGCCCCTTGGTTCCTAATGGAACGTTCCTTCTCTTTACAGCTGTTGGCTGTATGACCATCACCTGTTGTCTTGGTCTTACTTGGGCCATGCCCACACCGTGGTTAGCAGAAGATAGCAGGGACAATCCTCTAGCTTCAGAACTGATGCGCCAGACACTGCCTTGTCATATGCACCAGGGGCAAGTCCACCGACATCTGTGTCAGGAACAGAACTGACTGTGGCCATTTTGAGCTACAGCTTTACAGCAAAATCCCAGGGCAGATAAAGTTTTAATGCACCTCAGGAGCAAGGCGCACTAGTCCTGGCCTAAGGCTGGTGGATGAAGAAAATGGTGGAAACAAGATGGTGCGGGCAATGCTACATGCTCAGCTACTCCAGCTCAAGCCCAGCTGTCCCAGCAGACTCAGTGTGACCATCCAGGGCCACGCCAGCTTGCATTCTGAGAGAAAATACATCTCAATCAGCAGCTGCTTTCACTAAGAACAATTGTGTTTGCACCTGACACACAGTGCCTGACTTCTCAAGATGTACAAGCAACAGATTTGTCAGGCGAGCCAGAAGAGATCCTTCCCTTAGCAGCAGAAGTGAAGGTCAGTCTTGCTCCGGCAGCTTTAATGCTGAAAGGGCACATTGTGAGAAATGAAGTAACATGCTGGCATCTGTATGAACTACATTAAAATCACCCGAAGCACAGACAGAATTGCACATACCATGTATCCCGGAAGGGAAATGCATGGTTTTGTGTCTCAATGAGCTGTGGCTCTTCCCTGCTTTCCTTAAGGCTCCACTGGAACAGGTTGACAATGGGCAGGCCTGCCTACCTGTGCAGCAAAGAGCAGGGCTGGGAGAGGCTCTAAAATCCAAAGAGGAGCTGAGCTAGGGAGTTACCCAGCGACTGGAGGTCTGGTTTGACTAGGAGAAGTTCAGGCTTCACAGTCAAGATGATGATGAGTTGCAATACGAGTGGGTGGGTAGGGTGGAGCAAGAGAAGGCTTGAGAGAATTGAACCCAAATGACTCCCACACTCCGAAGAGCTAGAGACTGGGAGCCGTCCTTTCTGGAAAGCATTGTGCTAGCCTATGTGAGGAGCAGAGCAAGGCATTACTCCTAATAAAGATGGGTGGGAGCTGCAGTGCTTGGACATGGTGTATAGAATGCATATGGGCCTGAGTATGCAGATCTAACAGACCCATCTTAATTTCCTAGGAGCAGAAAAGGCAAACTTTTAGTAGCCTAAAACATAAAATATAATTTGGAAAAGCTGTGTTGCTGGGGAAGGCGAAGAAGCATGCCACAGCCTTCGTGGAAAAGCTGTTTTGGCAATGGCAACAATTAACGAGCCAGTCGTCACTGATGGTGGGCATAAATATTTGCATCTCAGAAACATTTGCCACCTTCTCCCTGTCTGTTTTTCCCCTTCTCTGCAGCCTTCTTTCTCACACGCTCCTTTTCTGTCCCCTCCTCTCCCTGCCTGCCTGCCTGCCTATCATCTCGCTCTAATTGTTTCCAGATTTGTGTGGGAGGTCAGGGCCCGGGAGTGCTGCTTCATGCCAAGTTTATAAACAGAGCAGTGTTTCCAGATGGCCACTGGCTCCAGCCTGGCTAGCAGGTTGATTGGGACCAGAATAACAACAGGTGGAGAACAGACAATGAATTCCTTGACACTTATTTTACTCCCTCTGCTTTTTCCCCCATTCCCTCCTCCCTGCAGCCACCACAGCTACCACCAGCAGACCTTCCAGCTCTGAATCAGGGCAGGGAGTCAGGACACGGGGGAGAGAGGGAGGGAGGAAATGATGAAAGAAAGAGCAAGTGATTTCCTTGACCGGAGAAATGGCAGGGCAGGAAAGGCGATGCGTGCGGCTACCTCGCTGCCATCCGTTACTGCTGCTGTTAATTAAGGTGTCCTTCAACCCCCTGCTGCTCATGGAGGAGACCTTCAGAGACGAAATATAGAGAATAAGAAAGATACGTTGGACAAACAGAGAAAATGATAAGATTGATTTAACAATGCTCAGTAGGAAACAGCATGCTCTCAGTTTCTGGCACAGCAGCCTGGGCCACCAGACCCACTGGCAGCAACCACACATCCTCATCCCAGGGAGTTCTGTACTCTCTATTTTTCCAGACAGAGCTGTTCTTCCCCAGGCTCCAGTTTGCTACCCCCCTCCCAGGCTCCTGCTTGCCTGTCTCCTTTACCTCCTCCAAGCTGATGTGTTTTTCCCACTCACCCCAGCAAATTCCCACTTTCCTCATCAAAAGTTGTTTATAGGAATGACAAGGGCAGGGAAAAGAGGCTCTGCGAGGCAGTAGCAGAGGTGCTTTTCTTTTTATTTTCTTGGTCTTCCCTGTGCATCTGGGGGAGTTGTTTGACTGAACTATATTGCTTCTATTTGTTGGGTTTTAGAGGAGGATGAAAAGTGACCATAGAGTAGGTTCAGAGGACAAACCTCAGCCCAGCTGAAGGAAAAAGCAGGCAGCACCCTTGATTTTGCACCTGAGGTAACATGAAGGGACATTTCAAGCGTTTTCATGAGGTACAGGCAAACCCTACTACCAAATTCTTCCTGAAAATCCCTAGTGAAGGCAGATCCTGAGAGTGGATGAAAGAGAAAGACAGGAGTGAAGGACAGGCCATCAGAAGGAATATCCAATGGTACATTTTGGTTCTGGTGTCTATGATGCCATCTCCTCTGTCCCAGGGGACCAATGGAATGTATGAGCTGGATCCAGTCCCAGCAGTATGTTGGGGACTAGGGGACTAGGGGAAATGGATCCAAATTGAAGGAGGGAAGATTTAGGTTGGATGTTAGGGGGAAGTTCTTTACTAGGAGAGTGGTTAGGCCCTGGAACGGGCTGCCCAGGGAGGTTGTGGATGCCCCGTCCTTGGACGTGTTTAAGGCCAGGTTGGACGGGGTCCTGGGCAACCTGATCTGAATGTGTATGTTTGGTGGCCCTGCTAGGCAGGGGGGTTGGAACTACATGATCCTTGAGGTCCCTTCCAACCCGGGTGATTCTGTGATTCTGTGATTCTGTGATTCTGTATGTTGGGGTGCCAGTGCTGCTCCACTTCTTCAGTGAACCTCCCAGGGATGCAAACATTTCAGAAATCCATACTACTGGAAGCCCAGCTTTAGACCAGTGGGAGAGGATAGGGAAAAGGGAGCAATGGGGTACTAATGAGTAGGAATAAAGAGAAACAGTCATTCTTCCAGTTGAATTCATTTTGTATTACCTAACTGCAAATGTTCCTATTTCCCTGGCCCAGAACTCTTAAGAAGCAAAACTGTAAATTATCAAAAAACATTATAATCTCAAGTGAATTAATGAGTAATGAGACTAAATTATTAAAACTGCTGGATATGACTCACCAGGATAGGCTTGACAAACTTGTTATCCACCAGAGAAAGAAAGAAGGGTAACATTTTCTCCCCATTTCCTATTTGTGCTTACACTCTCCAGATGGCTAAATTTAAACTAGGATGAATACCCTAGAAATAAACCCATAGAGAAGAATTAGGATTGAAAAATTAAAAGCTGCTGTCCTAAAAAATATATTCCTTAAAAGTTCAATGGCTGACTTAAACAGAACGTTATCCAAAGTGACCATTGGTAATTAACCCAAGACTCCAAAATGAATTGTTTATTTTCTTTCTATTTGCTGCACTCCTCACATGTAAACAGAGAAATTGAAAAGGCAGTGAAATGGCATGCCCGGTTTTTTCTGTTCAAATAAAGTGATTGGAAAAGTGAATTGCTCACATGAGCAAAGCACAGGACTTGCTCCATGCATTATTAGTAGCATATTTTCCTATTTGTAACTCTATATTCAGGTCATTAATGGTTGACATGTACTCATGAGTTGTCTATAAAACACACAGCAACCCACCCACTCACACCCTCCTCAGAAAAACATATTTTTTGGCATAAGTGACAGCATGAATGTGAGATGAAATTTAATAGGAATACAATTTGCTGCTACTCAGAAAGCTCTTATATGAATGGTGTGTGAAAAGTGAACATTTAAAATGTATTTGCTAATATTTGCATTGCAAAAGATTTCACATTCTCGCATATGAATACCTGGAAGCAGATTTGGAAGTATTTAGGGGTTTTCACAAATGTCAGCAAATTGTTAACAGGTTTTAATTTTCCTAGAGAAATTTCACGACTAGTCTCAGCTGTCAAATTTTACGCTGTGTAAGTTCTACATCTACAAATAAACACAAAAACACATTAAGCCAGTTAAAAAAAAAATCTTTACACTTCTAAAGCATCTTATATCTCAGGATCTCAAAATACTTTAAACAAACATTGCGCCTAATCCCAGGGATTGGTTTAAATGAGGTCACTCAGCACCTCTTAAGTAGATGCTTAGGATATTTTGCCAGACTGAACTTTTAAGATAGTTCATTTTATGGCAGTAGTGTAAACTCTGACAGTTTGGAGATTCTCACCGTGTTAGACTGTAAATTCTTTGGGGCAGAGAATGTCTTTTAGTCTAGAGGGTTTTGATTTGACAGCAAATTCTTGTTGTAATTGAAAGGCAAGTAGAATAACAAGGACAAAGAGTAGAATGTTAGAATCATAGAATCACCAAGGTTGGGAAAGACCTCCAAGATTGTCTAGTCCAAACATCCACCTACCACCAATATTTCTCCACTAAACCATGTCCCTTAGTACATCTGAATGTTTCTTGAACACGTCCAGGGATGGTGGCTCAAGGATCTGATCAAATACGTTTAATTTTATGCTCAAATGACTTCCAAAATTTTGCACATGCATAAAGTTTCCCATTTTTCTGTGGAATGTTACTGAGATTGAAGATTGATCATTCTTCATGTGCCACTGCATTACTGCTTTTGACACAATGCTATTGTCTGTATAACTCAAAACACTTGGCCCTTTACCGTTGCTCTTTTCTCTTTTTTTTTTTTTTTTTGTTAATTGTAGAAGACCAATTTTTTCAAAAGCAGTTTTGCTCATTGTTTGATTCATTCATGGTTTACAATATCTTTGTTTCTCCTGAATTGAATTACTCACCACTGACATATCAAATCAATGCTAAGTCAGCTCTAGACTTTGCTATGCACAGAACTCTTAAGTTTCTGTAGTGAAAGTATTCATCTGATGCTGATTTAGAGATGCTTATCTTCTGTCATGGTTTCTCTTTAAGCAGCTCACTGACTGTGACAAAGGCTGCCACTTGAGGTCCTGTCCATGGAAATAAGGCAAAAAATATTTGCCAAAAAAATAAAGGTTTTCAATAGGTGGAAAGCTGAAGAAAGGCAGACCTACATCCAATTAGTAGCACAAGTGATTTTTTTTTCTAGGAAAAGAGCTTGTTTGCGTAATGCTGATTTGAAGTGTTGATTTCCACGCAAACACAACATGATGTAGGTGTTCTTGTCCTGGATGTGAGTCCTTGCACCTTTACACACCTAAGAAGCGCAGTGGGAAATGCCAGTGAGTGTGGCTTCAGCCACCAGCTTGGATATCAAGTCAAGCTTGAAAGGTCGAGTCCTCAAACCCACATTTCAGCTATGATTTCTATGTAAATGTAAGCAGAAGGATACCCAACTTGGTAGGTCTTTAAGTTAAGCATCTAATGGAAGATGCTTAGATTGGAGGTGCGCCTGCTGTAATCAGCAAAGACAGACATCTCCACAGGCACCTCAGTGAAAAGAATATCTCACTTGCACATTGTTGACCGTAGAAGAACTCCAGAAAACTAAAATAGCTAAGCAAATAACTTCTACATGCTAAAATAAATTCTACTCTAAGCATGGCAATAACTTTTTGGACATGGTGAATGATTACACTCTTCACACAGACCTACTTAGACATTGAGACCTTCTGGTGCAGTGACATTTTCAACTGTGAATGTTTCTGAACATTCCTGCTGTAGAGAGATTAAATAAATGCTTCCTGAAATGTAGTCTATTTAGAAGTGAGATGCATACCTGAGGAAAAAAAGAAAACAACACTACCACCCTCAGCTTCTCCTCACATAACTTTTGAAGCACCTCAAACAAGAACGAAGTTATTTTTCCCATCAAGAAGGGGACAGAATAGTGAAAGGACTTGTATAGAGGAGGTGAGAAATACTATTTCTAAATGCTGAGCAAACCCAAGTAAACTGTCCACAGTGGCAACTCAAACTCAGTGACTGTGGATTATTTATTACCCTAGTTTGAACTGCTACTCAAAACCAATGGTATAGGCAGACTGCAACTGTAGATGGGAGAGCATGCAAATACTGCTCATAAATACTCCTGTAAATTTTCAAATTAAATTGGAACTCATGTTTGTTTAAAAGTTCACTTACATATATTAATGGATTTGGATGTACTGTCATGAGTGTTCACAGAAAGAGAGCATGGCTCTGTAAGGGGACTGTTGCAAGGCCTCCAAATAGCTCAACATATGCAGACTCCTTCTAAAAGTATTTTGGGTTTTTTTTTTCAGGAAGCTCCTTAGAAATTCAAATAAACACACAGAAGATGAGATAACCAGACTGGTGAGTAAGATACTTTCATTTCATGGTGTCTGATGGCAATTACTCTGAAAAGCAAATTACAACTTGGGGCTACAACTATTGGATTTCTGGACTTCTGCTTTCCAGAGTCTGAATTCTCTCTTCAAAGAAGCACAGCGCAGGTTCAGTGGGACACCACAGTCTGTACCATGTGGACTGAGATCTACTCTTTAGGTGCAGCAGGTCTAGCACCAGCCCCAATTTTCTGTTTTGAATAAATGTTCTAAGTAATTTCATTGTGAGGAGTGCTGCTAATGTATACAAGATTAATTAATATGTTTCTCTCATATGTTTTCTATGTAGGATCTCACTTGAGTCAGCTCAGGCTGTTTTTTTCTGTTTCTTAACCACCCTAAGGAAAATACAGTGAGCACAGCAAATACACTTGAGCAAAAGGGAGAGCATCTTAAACGGTGCTGCTGTTCTGATTTTTCTGCAAGTGTACTGGTCTTGAAACTGTTGACAAATACTGACTGTATAATAACTAGCAGTAGGTTACTGTTTTATCTTTTTGTGTAGAGCAAACTACCATCAATGGAGTTCTACCTAAGAGCTGCTGTGGTATCAAGGGGCAGTGAAACCCCAAGATGAGGACTAATGTCTGTAAACCATTATAATGGCAATACTTTGTCTAAATCCTCGAGCCTAAAAGGTCTAATAGATCAAAACATTCATCTGTCTGCCAGAGGACTGCCCATGTTCTGAAACTTCACAGCAATTCAAAGGAGACCAAATAAAAGTGATTAATGAGCAAAGAACAATGAAGTTATTGCAGTGGAGTTCATCTCCAAAACAAAGCAGCAGAAACATAATCAGAATTTAGCAGCTAAATAAAGTGGAAGCTATTAACTGCATCTTTATTACTCTAAAGGCAAGTAGCAACTGTGTAATTTAAATAGGTCCATTATGTAACTTTTTTTGTAGTTCATTCCTGATCTGCTAAACTAATCTCTGTTTTTAAGGGGTTTGAAAATGAATGAAATGGATAAAAAATGCAATTGAAAGCCAGGATTATTTAAGGAATGGAGAACAATAGGAAAGCATGGCAAGGAAAGATCAGCCATTTGACAATGAAGCAACATCCTGAGCCTGAAGCACAATATTATTGAGTAAGCATCTGAGAAAATGTCTTATTTCTTCACACAGTGTACATTCTCTTTCCTCTTCTCTTCCCCTCCTAGCAGTGGAGTTTTAATTAGTGTTAAATGAGAGAAGTTTAACTTAGGGTTTCCTAGACTGAACTAAGAACTCCACTTGCTACATAGGTTTGTATTGCACATCCTTCATTTAAAACACATACTGGAAGTCATACCACAATCCCGCTCAAATATCAAGATCGAACAGGGGCAGCTACCCATGGGCTTTAGGATCCATAAATGCCCTATGTGCCTCAAGTGTGGGACACCTGAGCAACTGAGATTTCCAAGTATGACTCACCTTCGGGAGATGTCTCATCCTCTCCGCTGATTGTAAAGGAAATGGAAAATAAGTACACTCTGAAGACAGGTGGCTAAATGTAGGTAGGGCATTTGCCACCAAAATGATGTATACCTTCCTGTGCTTTTACAGCTCCTCCTCCCTATTAGAAGTAAAGGATCAAAAAGTTCTTCTCACACTGTTTGTTGCGCTGTTCATAAAAACTCATCCTACCGCAGTGTTCCAGGCAGCATGAGCAAGGAGATTCATTTGGTTACAGTGTTGTCTTCCTCCAAACAATTTCTTATTAAATGATTATCAAACAATGTATCTTTGTCTATCCAATAAGCATGTTGCAATCATGCAAGTCATAATATTTTTATTTTTTAATACCATGGTGCCTATCAGGACATAAGGAGTTTTCATCTTGTCTTGTTTTGTTTTGTTTTGTTTTTTTTCATAGCATGACTTACAACACGCATGAGTGGGGCAGCTGTCAGTTCAGTGCAGCATTTCTGTAATGAAAGTCAGAGACTTTTGAAGGTTTGGAATATATATTGCAAGGCTATATATTTAAAACTAACACCTTTTCATTTAGGCATGTAAAACCAGTGTTCCCCTTTTATCTAATTTCCTGCCCCTTTTACTAGTGACTCAGTTACAGCTTTTTTCTGTTAGAAAGTGGCAGTTCAGTAGTTCAGCAGACCAAGAAGTAATGTAATATTTTGCAAGTTTTGTTGGAAAAGTAATATAGTATTGCTATTACTAATGTGCTATTACTAATGAGGAACATATTCATTCCATGCCTGGACTTTGCTTTAAAAGATTAATGAAAAATAGCATGTACAGCTCTGTCCTCTGTTGGATGTGCACAATCTGTTGCAATTAAGACCGGAAGATACAACTGAGTCCTCTGGCTGCACTGATTCTACTGAAGATCTTTAAGTTGTTCATCTCACTTAAGGATGTCAGTCATGCTCTGCATAAGAAGTCCACTGTATTTCCGTTGGTGGACAATTTAGGGCTTGGAGCCCAAACCAAAATGCATCTTCATTTTGTAAGAATTCAAAACACAAACCTGACCCTGAACTACTTAGTTTCTGCCTCACCAAACTGAGCATCCAAGCCTCATTTATTCCATTAGAAAAATCTAAGAGAAGACATCAAATTATTTAGAAAATTAAAAATCTTATTCATATAACTTCATTTAAACTTCATAGAGTACTGGAACAGCTTGCCCAGAGAGGTTGTGGACTCTCCTTCTATGGAGATATTCAAGACCTAACTGGATACTTACCTGTGTGGTCTATCGTAAGGAACCTGCTTTAGCAGGAGGGTTGGACTTGATCTCTAGAGGTCAATTCAAACTCCTGCAATTCTGTGATTCTGTGAAAGACCAGCATGATATAATTAAGAAATAATGATTTGATGATTTGATGATTTGTTTGAATCTTTCTTCAATCTTGGGCATTTAGAAGTGTTTGGTTTGTATTTGTTGTGTTTCAGGACGCCTGACTTGACTGTGATCAGAATTTCACCTGTCCGGTAACAGTAACTCCTGGTTTTGCAACGATTTTGTGGGTAGTTTCCTTTCTCTCCCTTAAATTCATATTTAAGCTCTTTCTTCACATCTATTATTTTACTTAATGCTTGCATTTTTATTCTTGTGGTTTTCTTTCCACTTTTTTTTTCCTCTGTTCTCCCCCTTTTTCCTTTGTTCATTCTTTTGCTGTACTTCATTTTTGCTTAGCCTAACATTTATTGTGGCTTATTTTTAGGATACATGTATATTTGGGATGAAATTATAATCATCTGAACATTTATATACCGAGTATATGTTTTTGTTGGAGAAATATATAACAGACAACTGTTCTTGTTCTTCTGAGAAATACACATAATAAATGACAGGCTACAGATCAATGCATCCTCCACTGTTTTAACAAAACAAAACACTGAGAGCAGGCAAAGGAAGTACAATGGGTAATTTTTTAAAGTGCGACAGTTTATCCTGGGGTCAAAAATATTGCAAATGTTGGTCTTGACTGTGTTGCATATGTTATTGACACTCAGATGTCAGTAACATACTTCGAAAAAGGCATAGAACATATAATGTAATTAATCATATTGAAAGAAAATGAAACACTTGAAACTGTTAGGTAGATTTCTCCGCTTACTTAGATATTAGAGGCATCTACTGCCCTTCAAAGTAAAGTATTAATAGCTGGCTTTGTGTTACTGCTCTTTTCTCACATACATGTTTTTGCAGACTAACGCCTACAGGCACACTTTTCAACCCCATGAATTCCAATTTTCGAAGTGCTCTTCTGTCTTCATTTCTGGATAACAGTCATAGAGCATGAAGTCCAAATACAGTTTGTAAATGCAAGCTCCATGGATTTTTCTGTTACCTGAGCACATGTGTAGGTCCTAAAGTCACGTAGGGTTAAAGAAAATACTGTGTTGAGACCTTTTTAGAAAAAAAATCATTATTATTTATCACAGCCAGTTTTCTTTCAAATCTAGAGTAACTGGATAGGAGTCAAAAGAACTGATGCACAGTTAGGAAAGGCATGGGCACACATTTAAAGGGAGGCACCCACTTGAGCCAGAGACGTGCCAGTATACAAGAAGGTTCTGGGGACCTTGTTGACATCACTGAAGTCTAACAGTATTTTTACTTTTACCTTAATCCACAATGTTTATTTTTTACGACTGGTCTTTTTTGCTGGATACAGAGCATCTACTATGAATAGCAAAGGTTTCCAAAAGAGAGGATTAGGGAGAGGGGAAGTTGTAGAGTTTTGGAAGAGGGTTGTTTGTGTATTTGTTTTCTTATGACTGGCTAAAACCCAGCATCTATTCTCCAGAAATTTCACAAGAAACATTCATATGGGCAGGAAATCTACTGGCAAGAAATGGCAGATGAAAGAATTATGTACTGCAGAATGAGACTTTTGCACCTGCACATTGCTTAAGTTGGAGAACACACTATGAATACAATCACAATAGCATAACCAGGAGGATACATAGTTATCTACCAAGAAGATTTCATTTTGAGACTTCATGGACACTTCTGGCATTAGCACAAAACAAGGACTTGAATCAATTTCATACTTGCGCTTATTGAGAAAAAAAAACAAACAAAAACTCTAACAATCACTATTAGGATATCGCATTTGAAATTAAGATAAGAACTGTAAAACTGCCCAGACTATTCTACTGGATCTCCAAGAACACTGGTGGGATAATAAGCAGGGCAGGCCTGTAAGTGCAGTCAGAGAAACCCCGCTTCAGAGTCATTCACTGGATTTTGTTTTATTTCTGCTTTATTTATGGATAAACCATTTTTCCCTCAGGGTCATTAAACTTAGGCTGGAGCAGAGCTGTTCAAAAAACTCCTACAGAACATTTTCAGGGGTCAGGATTCAGTAATTCATTGAAATCAAAGTATTTCTAATGCATATCAAAACATATCAACAAAGTTTCAAAACAAATGATGTCCCAGTTTCGAAACCTGGAAGCCTTGAGGTCTCTAGTTCAAAGGTAGACAACTTGGTGGGCCATCCTGCAATGACAGGCCATCAATCCACTGTCCTCGCAGTAGGGTAGTTGAGCAATGGTCTGCCAGCCAGACCTCTGGAGCCCTGCAGGCATCTAGAAGATCTCAGCCAAAATCCAACTGCCGTTGTGAAAAAAAGTTTAGATTTCAGTCAATTGCCAAGATCTCTCTGAAGTCTGCCAAGCAGACTGGTTCCATCAGATTTTCTCTGCAGAAATATTTGTTTGTTTGTTTCAAATAAATCATTTCACCCCAAATAAATCCTTTGATCTACCTCAGTAATCACATGGATCACAAAAGTCTTATAAAAAGAGGTGTACCCTCCCTGAATTTGTCTTTGGTCCAGGATTCGGGCGTATAAGGTTTACTACAGAATTTGGGTTTCAAGAAGCCATAGGGAATTAATGCCCCGTAGTTCCCTGACTGGGAAGGTCAAGACTTAGATAAGGTGGTTCAAGATAAATGTTGGCCCTCTCCTACTAGGATCTGGATCATCAAGAAAGTAAGAAAAGATGTAATTGTGAAGAAATTATTAAAATCAACTAAAACAGTATTCATTAAAAATGACACTGCAGAAGTATGCAACCTCTGTTGCTATCTCCTATGCATGTATTATGGCCTATCAAGACAGATCCTAAAACAGCAATTGTAGGAACCCCTTGGGGCTACCCCTGAGGCTCTGCCCTGCTGTGTTACAAGAGCTGCTGCCCAGCCATGCTGCATTCCCTCGCTCATGGCCCAGGCCAAGTTCTACACGCCAGCCAGGCCAGGCTCCATTGGGAGCCGTGGGAGCCACCTACTTGTCTGGGAGGTCACCATTTGATCCACCAAAATGAAGATTTAAATCAAAGAGCATGGCCTGTGAACTGAGGGGAGACGAAGAAGTAACATCCTTAGAAAAACTATTCAATGACAGATAAATCAACACTGCGTGCATCAATGTATGATCCATGGCAATGTCTTCTAAGGTTTATTTTCTCCCCTTTATGCACTGCAACGTCTTTTGGATTGTGAGGAACAGTGTATGGGAAAACCCCTTTTAAATTGCATGCTTGTCACTTGAGCATCATCCTGAACAACTAAACTACATACTTCATCATTTTGCTTTTATTAAAAAAAAAAAAAAAAAAAAAAAATCTATTAAGCCTCAGTCACAGAGTACTCATCCAGATTGCTGACAGTCAGTAAATGCCTCAGAAATCTCTTCCACTTACAGAGACTGGACTTTAGCAGTCCAGCAAATCAGTTTTATAAAATCAGCATATCTGCCCCGAAAGGAGCATGCCTTTTCTTTATGGTACTGGGGCTATAATGCATGCGCTGGGCAGCAGGCTGGCACTGGGCCGGAAAGGTATTCGTCGTTTTGTAAAACAAAGCAGCCAGCTATAATCTTCTTCTTTTCCAGATAATAAAAGGAAAGTCTCATTTTGCAACTATAAAAAAAAAAAAAAGTTAAAGAAGTACAGCTGTAAGCAAAAATCCAGTCCATTTGTGGTTTAAAGAGCTCCACGCCTACTGTACATAAAATAATACGCTGGTATCATTAGCATAGACAACAGCTTGTTTTCAATTTGGCTGCAGATAATGAAATTATCCCCCAAATTACCATAAAGTGGAACAAATAAACACAAAAGCAAACTCTTTTTTTTTCCCCCTTCAGCAGCGCTGGCTTTCAGCTATTTAGAATAAAAGCAAAGCTTCTGTTTTTCCAGAGCTCCAGCTTGACCTCAAGCAGATAAAGAACGCGACATGACAAACACGCAGCAAAGAGTTACTGTGTCCTTCCCCCCTGGCCTCTGTTTACATTAGGAAATGTACCCGGGGAGAGGGAAGGGAGGCAGGAGGGCTGCCTTCAAGTGCCGCGCTCGGCTCCGCTGGCTCCGGCTGGAGCTGGCCCCTGTTTCTGAGTAAGCTTACTCCACTCCAGATGTGCCTCGGCTCCAGCGTGGCTGCCATGTACAGTAAATCGGCATCTGAGGGCTCGTCAATCTGTGGGGTAGAGCAATTGCGGTCTCACCAGGCCGCCCCACTGGCACAAACAGAAATCTCCGCAGCTGAGCTGGGAAAGGAGGAGGAGGAGGGAGAGGGGCGACGGGAGGGATGGAGGCGAGGAAGGGAGAGCAGCGTGTGAAAGGTGAGGGCTGGGAGGTGTTGGCTCCCAGGAGGAGAAGGGGAAGAAATAAACACTAACAGGCGGACAGGGAAATGTTCTTAATGCATTTGTAAATTTACTTGTAAATGTTTTACACTTAAAAAGAAAGGGGAATGCTGCATGTCATTTGGAAATGATGGCTGTCTATAGGTCCCCACGGATATACTGGCTTAGTACGACTTGTAACCAGAGCAAGAGAAACATAAAATAGCTGGGAAAAACAGAGCCAATTAGTCATTATATGTAGATTGTAAAAACAAGAGGCAGAAGGAGACAGAAAGTACCCTTAGCGAATTGAGTCCCTCTTGTTTATGTCCCAGGAAGAGGAGCACAAAACAGCAGAGGCAGTGACGCCTCCTAATCAACACGCAACCTGCAGCGCTCCGATCTGCAGCCCTCTAGGATTTCCTGACTCTCACAAGATTTACCTATTTGCTGTCATTGTAAAATACAAATTGTTTCGCTAATCAGGCAGTTTGCTTTGGACCTGACCCCAGTTGTACAAACTCCAAGTTGGACGTTTGCTTCTGATCTCCTGCCGCCTACACAGCGCTGCTAACTGAGTTTTAATAGAATGAGAAAATGATCTTTTCTTTTATAGTAGGTTCAAATGAGCTACCCAGTTTTGAGCTGACTGTAGCTGTGTTTTCCTAATCATCAATTTTTATAGCAACTCTGAGGACCCAAATGCCTTCTCTCCCTCCCTACTCTTCTAACACTGCCAAGTCTAAGAATGTAAATAAGTGTTAAATTGAAACACAGAACAAAAATGGGTCAGATTTAGTGTAATTGAGTCATAGTTAAATTTAGGCTGCTTTTATTTGCACTTTAACAGCAGCACCATACAGCATCTCCGGGTAGAATGAGATGCCTCATTTATTTATTATTTTTATTGTGGTTGTGCCTAAAATCCTCGGTAGAGGCTCCCAATCTCATTATGCCACGCACTGTAAAAGATGTGCTATGCTTTTTGGAGTCTCTTCATTGTTACAGAGGTTATCCTTTAGGTATCGTCTGGGTTAAATGGCATCACCTTAAATAGACAGAAATATTCAGCGGTTCCAATTTCTCAAAAATTGGGAATGAAAGCTGTAGAAAATCACGAGGCCGCAGGAAAAAATGTCACAAGATTTTCCAAAGGGTATATGCAGTGTCCTTTCTTGTCTCCTAGTCTGTGAGCTTTTTTAAACCTTCTCAATTCACTGTGCAAGTATGAATGCTACTTTTAATACAGAAATATTCTGTTTTTTGCAGTGTCCTGTAATCTTAGAAGTGGAGGCTTAAAAACATCAAATACCTGTAGATTTGAAATACAGCCATAAGACTTGGCAATACAACAAACAGTTATATATAGGACTTGATTTTCTTTAGCACTCCATTGACAGGATACTCTGCTCTCTTCCCTCTAGAGGAAATCCTGCAAAGCACAAGATGCTCCAAACTTGACTAAGAAGAACATGCATAATACATACAATTAATTTAATTATTCTTCTGTTTACATTTCATACTGGATTTTCAGACATCTGAGGCACAAACCTGAGAGCATTGCCTTAGATGCAGGCCAACAGGGAAGCACAGCAAGTAAGGTGGTATACCGCTGCAGAGAAGTCCATGCACAGTGTCACATTGTTTTCCCTTCTCTGTCAGCCAGAAAGAGGCACGCCATCTCCCACTTCTTTCTCTCGTTTCTACTTCAAGTCATTGCAGCTGGACAAAATGGACTTAAAAGAAATGTAGGAAGTCAGAATGGCACAAGTAAGATCAAAAAGACCTCAAAAATGAGGCTGGCCAAAGCACCTGTAAATGGACAACAGGGACTTCTTTCCCTTACACTGGCAGAAACGTGAGCTGGGTAATCAAACAGGTGTTTTCATTTCCATGCAGAGAAGCAATACAGATAAGTCTCCTTAGACAGTAGCTGAGTTTAGGAAGGAATGTGACTTTCCACACCCAATGTTGAATGATTGACCTAGCGGAAACATGATACTCAGAGGACACCAAGAACAGCACAGTTCTTAGCTCATCCACCACAATAATGGCACTAATTTGAGAATAAGTGAGCATAAAGCTGATAATAGCTGTCTGTAAAGAACCGTGTATGATGGTAAGATGATATCAGACAATGCTAAGCGACCATGGAAGAATGTATCTAGAGGCCAGGACACAAAATGAGTCAAGCATGAAGAGGGTGTTGAAAATGAATCATTGAAAAAGCTAGAAATGCTGAGCAAATTGCAGTCTCACTTCACAGAATTCCTTCTCTTATGATCCAAACACTCAACAATGGTGCTCTTCCACTTTAGTTTCAGTCATGCCTTTGAAATGTGAAATTAAGTCCTTGTTTATATGTGTATCATAAGCTAGGCCACTTAACCTCGGGTTTATCACACACATGGTCAGAAAGAACAGTTTCCCTGACAAAAGTTCAACAAAGTTTTTTTATATTTCCAATGATAAGCACCTTTAAACCTTGCAATAGAATCCTGAATCTGTTTATTTCTTTGGGTTTTCTTTTATACATATTCCATGCACCTGAAAAGTGAAGGAAGGACAGTACTGGCCAGCCATTGTGCAGGCAGATGTTGTGTACATTTCCACAGAGTATTCTGCCAAGATCTCTCTTACACAGATCTCTGACACCTGCACTATTTGGAAGGATTGCTTTCTGTATCAGTGAACTTCCCCTCGGGGCTGAGACAAGATGAACAACCAAGAACCTGGCTGCAGATCAGTCCCGCAGAATATAGTGCGATGCAACTGCCCTTCCCTACTTAAGGAAGATGCAGTAGCCCCATTTCCAGGGAAGACAATGGGGCTCTCTTCACACATCTCCTAACAGAAGTGGAGATTAACAGAAGTTTTTTAAGCACTCTTTCTACTGTTGTTTAAAAATGAAATGAAGTCTAATAGGCCAGATTTTAGAGTACAGAATACGCCATATTTCAACCAAAATTGTCAGGTAGTTGTAGAGGGGGATGAGGTCTCCCCTCAGTCTTCTTTGCTCCAGACTAAACAAACCCAGTTCCCTCAGACTCTCCTCATAACTCGTTTTCTAGTCCCTTCACCAGCTTCACTGCCAGCAGGATAAACTGTAAACTTATCATTTCTGTTCATAATAGAATTATCAGAAAGTCTACAAGGTTCTAATATGCTAAATGTACCATGCTCAGTACCATCTTTTTATGATGCCTTCAACACCTGCAGAGAAATTACGTCAAATCTGTAGCAGTAGTATTAGGTAATGCACCAGAGTTCAGCGTTCAAAACATCCTGTTCTTTACATAGCCTCTTATCTTACACAAAAGCAGTTAAAAATAATAAGGCTTGTTTAAGCGCCAGATTTACAAGCTTGTGTTCATAGACTCTGTAAGGCTCATCTTGCATGGTTGCTTTGTTATACCTGTGGGCTGGAGGAGAAGCAGGAGACAGCACAGGATATAGGAAAGCTTTGTGAATGGGTGGTTTCAAGCTTTCATGACAACATGAAATCTCTTCACACTCTGCTTTTATGACAATTAGTTGTCTTTTCTGAAAAGTAAAACTTGTATGAAGTGAGTAGCATAATTAGCATCCTGTAGCTGAATAATTATAATTGTATTTTGGGATTTGGAGACAGGGATCCGCTAATGAGTAAGACAGATGCCATTTGCAAAACTTGGATGTCAATCCTGATGCAGAATTTGATCTCATCAATCTTTTGAAATATTTAAAGTAAAGGAAGTTTGGCTTTCCTGTCAAATTTCACACCAGATGACTCCAGATGGATTCAGTGCTGTAAGAAAAAAAATTTACTTTCTGTGACTACAGATAGGTGCCTAGATCCTTCCTACATAACACATACATTGTAATAATAATCTCAGTGCTCAGAGCTAGCTGTTACAAAAGTATGAGAACAATAAGCCCTCTGCTTGTTGGGATCTGGGGTTCATATTGTTATTGAAGGAAATTCGAGCAGAACAATGCAATCCACCAGTGCCCTTGTGTCCTCGTCACATTCATGAGTCCTATGACTAATCTCTTTGCAATCAAGACCCAAAGCTATAACTGATCACTTCATTCTTATTTTCACAGTCTGATGAGAGCTTTGCTGCTACTTATTCTGTTTGTGAAACTCAGTTTGATCATGAAGCAACGTATTGATGATATGTTGGTCTGGGAATAAACTGACTTGACACAGAACATCAGTGAATTCTGCAGCCAGCTCCTGGCATTTATCACATAAGCATTTCCTAGGCACAGACTGCATTTATAGTTATCAGTTTAAATAATGTAAAGACTTTCATTATTGTTTAATAAGGTGCTTGATTATTGCTGACAAAAAAATTACTATGAAAGAATAACAGTAACTTGTACCAAAAATAACGTTAGTACTTGAAGATGAAGCTCCAGATCAGAAACAAGCTGAATTTCACTCTTCCATTAGAGAGCCTTCAGTTTATATCAGAGCCCAGTTATTTTATCCCAACACCTACATACAGTCTATTTGTAACATATCCCTCATAAAGCTCTTCCTCTTACTTCCTGTGAACAGGAATATTACAAAACTACACGGAGGAAGTGGAAGTTTAAGAAACCTGCAGAGAACAGATGGAAAATGTGATAGGAAACTGAAAAACAAACATTCTGTGTTTTCATATATGCTAGTTGCACTTAACAAAGGTTAACTTCCACGCATACCTTTCTCTTAAATTTTCTGCCCAGTACTTCTAGTTTTGCACTACCAGTTATATATCACAATGTCTCCTCTCAATAACAATTGTAAAAGAGACTGGTAAATGTTTTATTATCAAAGGCAGCAAAAAGTCCAATTTTATATGGAGGAAGTGAACCAGAATCAATAAAGATAGATATATCTCGTTGCCTTTATTAACTCATGGGAACAAAACTTCCTAATTAATTTTTACCGAAATGCAGTTTCCTTTACTGGGATCCTCTGGATGCTTTTTACTAACGTTCCTCTGCAGGAAATAGTGGACAAACTCCAGATCTCTGAAGGAATGACACAACAGTATGAAATACAGGATCTCCCACAAGAATGCTAGAAACTTCACCTCATGGACCTGGGAAAGGCCGAACAAAATTTACACACAGCCCAAACCCAGACTGAAGTCTGGCATTTGAGTAATCCTGGAGTATTTTCAATCCATCTCATTCTATCTTAGTAAATGCTTTATTTTTTAAAGCAGGTTAAGCTTAAAAGATCGCACTTCGGTCTCTCCTGTATCATCTGATTTTCAAATCCCTCACATCTACCAGCACATCTGAAAATCAGAATGTGTATTTTGCATTGTAAATCATGAAATAAAATTTTGGACATTGTAAATCTATAAACATCAAATAATTCTGAATTTTTGTCTTTCATAGTTACTGGCCTCTACAGATTGACGCTCCCCTGTAAATCCTTGCAGATTATCACATTCCTCTGGGTGCCTAATTTGTGTGAGATTTACATTGTGCAAACACTATTTGCAGGGAGCGTTTGATGCTCTCTAAATCAATTAGATGTGTTTTTTCAGGAACATTTTCTGTTTCAGAGGAGTTTTGTTTTGTACCTGCTACAAGGGCTCTGAAAGCACATCACCTCTCAGAAGCCATGGGGCAGCTTGGAAGTAAAATAGGCCTGCCAGCGCAGCCTCATGTATAATTGAAATGCAATTGAAGGGGTCTTCAGAGGAATTTCTGTACCTCTGGAGGAGGCCAATCAGCAATCTGACCTCCAATAAAGACAACAGAAGGAAGCTCCCTTTGAAAGATAGCGGGAACTTTTTTCTTTGAAAATCATTCTTAGGTGCCGTCTGCTGATACAGTGCAGACGTATCTCCTGAGGTCCAGACAAGTCTGTGTTACTGATTATGCCAATATACCTCGTGCAGTTCTCGCTGCCCTTATCTAGGAATGGGAAAAGTCAAGGAGAGCAAGGAAAAACAAAACAGAACCCTACCCAAAGGAGAAGTTTATCATTAGAAGAGTTCAAAATGCATCTAAAGAAATCTCCTCGCGTATATATGAAGTTTTGAAATTTTACTGTGTTATTTTTCTCCAGAAAAAAAAAAAAAAAAAAAAAAAAAGTAAAATTGTGCACAAAATGCAAGCAGAACATGTCTATAAACCTGGTGGATACCAGTTACAAACAGGTAATTGTATTTGCAGTTATGTACTGTGTGTGTGAAACGAGCATCTGTATCTAGAGGCATACCTGAAGTCATGATGCTCAACAAAGGCAAATACTGAGTCCTACATTTGGAATAGCCTGAATGCCAACTGATTAGAAGCGGTTTTGCAAAAAGGGACCTAGACTCCTGGAGGAGAAACTGAACATGAGTCAGCAGTATGTCTTTGCAGCAATAAAATCCAGCCTCACACTGGGCTGGTTTATTAAAAAAATAGCCAGCAACTGAAAGGAAGTGATTATTCCCCTCTATTCAGCACTTGTGAGGCCACATCTGGAGTACTGTATCGAATTCTGGGACACTGACAAAGTGGGGCAAGTCAAGCTGAGGGCCACCAAGGTGGACAAAGGGCTGGAAAATGTGACATGTGAGGACAGTTGAGTGAACTGGATTTGTTTGGCCTAGAAAAGAGAGCTAAAGAGAAGGACCACATTACCATCAGCACCTACCTAATGTGTGGTCACAGAGAGACTGTTCTGGAAAGTGCACATCAAAAGTGGCAGCAGTGAATGCATGTCTCAGCCAGGGAGCTTCCAAATAAGTGCAAGGAAAAAAATATTCATAGAGGACTGGAAAAAAAAAATTCACAGTAAGATTGGCAAAAAAGATTGGAAAAGAGTGCCCAGAGAGGCCATGGCATCTTCATCTTCAGAGATATTCAAAACTTGACAGGAAAGGTCCTGAGCAACATGATCCAACTTTGATGTTAGCAATACTTCAAGCAGGCAAGCACAATGGAGGAGCTCCAAAGGGACCCTCCAACCTAAAATATTCAAGGAGTTTAGACTAGCACACAAAAGTTCATCTGTTTTCACTGTTACCCTGTCTTCCGTCTTATGTCAAAAACAGAGACAGTGCAATCTCTGCAAGTTTACAATTTGTGGTACAAAGTGGCCCACTGCTGGGACAGAGTAAGACTAAAGAAGAGCTGGAGTTGAGGCAACCAGCATGCCTCAAGCAAGCCAGAGCAGTGCAATAAACTGACCAAATCCATCCAAACATACAGTAAAAATTCCCATGACTCAACTGCCTCTATAGCCTGTCAGCTGTACCTCCCACCCACAGCCCTATCTAACACTAAAGCCCAACTGCCTGATACTTCAATCCAAACAATGTGGTTATACAAGTTTTCTCCAAACCCAGGACCCAGAACCATGAATCCTGCCTTAATCTACTCCTGTGTGTATTTTTTGGTCAGAATTTCGGTTGACTATATTTGGAAAATCTCACCCACAGTCTTTAGCTGGCTAAAGGAAGCCAAAGAAAATGCAAGATGTAGTGGCTACTAAAGACACAATACTCCTTGAATATGACCATTCCTTGGGTATTTATACACTGCATATGTGACTACTAAACATGTAAGGACTCAGTTTTCTCCTTATTTCATTTGTAGGAAAGAAAGAATCATTTTCTACAGAATTCCCAAGATACAATCTACCACAGAGTACATCAGCAATTAAGGACTTTTCTTTTTATTTGTTTCACCCAGAGCAGCTGGTCCGCTGTATCTCTCTGGGGCACGTCAACTAATACATATTATTTCATAAGCTGAGAATTTTTGAATAATACTGTCTTGTCCCTTCCATTTGTATTAGATTACATGAGAGTAAGGAAGTATTTTTTCATTATCCTGTAGAAATTTAAGGGGAAAAGCTCTGACAAAACATAAGAAAAGGACTGAGCAGAACTAAGGATTATGAAAATGCTGATAAACCTTTGTATAAATGGCTGCACTTCATAATGGAAAAGGAGGAGGCTAGGATAAATCTGAATAGTGCTCATGTGAAGCAGAACTAGTGAATGACAACTGACTAAAACATTAAAAGCAACAATTCCCTTTTTTTTCCCCCACAGATCTGTAAGCAGTGAAGTGCCACTGAACTCAGCAGGAATCTATTATTGATTTCAGTGGGAAATCCTGGCCCACTAGCCTCATTTTCACAGTTGGAGAAACTGAGATACAAAAACGTTAAATGAACTGCAGGATATTACCCAGCAAATGGCAGAGCTGGGAACACTACTCAGCTCCCCTGGAGGCCACTTTGTGCGTCATCCAGTGCACCACTTCCTCATACTAGAAGGCAGCAACAGAGCACAACTTTCTGGGATTTTGTTTAATGGGAACGGGAGATGAAGAGATCTGGAGGCTCACCTCTGAAGTAAAGGAATGCTGGGCTTGTCTGACTTACATCCAACACACAACTGACACTGACACTAACATATGAACATGTCTTTGTTCATATGCAGACTATTAAAGGAAGAGTCAAAGAATCAGAAATGTTCACAAGGAGAAAAATGTAATTTAATTTATTTTAGAAACGCACAGCCATGCAGATTCTGTATGCCCTGAGTCAGGAGGCAAGTTTGCAAATCATAATCAAATGTGATTTAAACACTGCTTCTGCTAAAGCGATTGAATCAACCAGTTGGCTAATGCAGAAAGAATATGACGCAGGGGGCCTTACTTCACGTCAGATGCCTACCAGTCCTGTTCTCCACAGGCTGAAAAGAGTGATATCAGGCCCTTTAATAGAAAACATTACTTGTGGCATGATTATTTATGTCTCAGTGCTGTATGGGTGGCATGCTGCTTTACTCTTGGGACAGATGCACTGACTTTGCAGCTTATTCCTGTGAGGGTATTTTAATCATTTAAATTATGTCTATGAATCCATTTTCAGAGCAAATGTGTTTGATAATGCCCTCTCCCTGTGGACACTGTTGCACATGGTTTAGTATTAGCCTCTCATCTGAGAGGTTCGGCATCCTCTGAACACATGTGATAGGAAATGACTAAAAGGCACCAACTTTTCATTGTTTTGCTGAATGGCTCTGGCCCGTGAATGCAAAATATTTTAGGCTGATGAAATGCTCATACTTGAGAAATTGTTCATATACACATGAGTACCAGGGAAGCTACCCCTTCTTTTGGATGGCAGGCCACAATCCCAGTACTGGAAGTAGAACAGCAGCTGCAGTGCTTGGCACTGTTTCGGAATGACCCACAGGCCATCACTGGGGGTGGTGGCTCACTTGTGACTGCAGTGCATTTGTGCCAGAAGGTTCCAAATCACTGTATGAGGATTGCTGTTACACATTAGTGCTGTGATAGTTTTGTGAAAAGACGTGTAGCAGATACTATGTGAGATAAGTGCTAAATTCTAGCCATTTAAATTGAAGGAAATGGTAGATGTTTAACATTCAAGCTTAACTGAAGGCCCTTTGTGAGTGGAAGGGAAACAAAATATTGTTGTAATACAGGATTCATTTCTCACCGTTCATCAACCTTTAAAATGGACCACACCAAACAGTAACTTGGGATCAGAAAATTGCTGGACTTAATTCACTTTAATACTTCTGACTTTGTCACCTCAGTACAAATCTGCTATGTCATTTAACTTCATGACTGTTAATGGGAAATAAACATTACTGAACTTCAGGCTTTGAACATTTCAAACTTTTTCTCTCATTTTAATCTTTGAAATCTTGTAACTCAACTTGAAACTTTGGCATTACAATTCTTCAGCAAACACTTTCTTCTTCATGGCATTTTATTCATTATACTGCATCACTTCTGGGTCTGGGTTTGACTTTTACTGTCATTTTTTTTGTTTGTTTGTGTGCTTGCTTAAAACTTGCCATTATGCAGCTGTGTAATATAGCACAATAGAGGGTGATAAATACTGAGCAGCTGAAGCTGAAAACAAGTTGAGTTAATGAGATGAAGTAAAGGTGATGACACTTTTTTTTTTTTTAAATACAGAAAGTCAGGAGATATTTTAAACAATGTGTTTTACACATGTCCAAAAAGAAATCCTTCATTTTTCCCCAAAGACTCTCTTGTGTAAAATTCATCCCCAGTGGGGAACACACACACACACAAAAAAAGGATTCTTAAACTCGATTTAATGACTTTATGAATTCACATGAAGTGGGATAATATTTATGTTTCTAATATCCAGGTCAAGCAGTAGTCCTCCATTCTGCTGCTAAAATCCTCTCTCTTGCCTGTGGCTGCTAGAAATTAAAGAGTTAAAATGGAGACCACTGAAAAAGAGCAAAGCTTATGTTATAAGCAGCATGTTACTCGCTCAGTGGGCTTCCCATGGGCTAGTGAAGGTTGGGAACCACTTCTGCAGAGGAAATGTATATGGTGTCGAGTTATGGACAGTCCTGTGAGTTAGCTCCATCTCTGCAACTGATTAGCCCCAGAATGTCTTTGGCCTCACTAGTTTCTTACAAGCATTATTTAGTCAGGCTTCAAAACTTGAGTAGGCAACACAATTATTTCATTTTACAGATGAGTTGTAAGTACAATAGGGTTAACAGCTACTGCACAGGGACACATTAAATGAGCATTAGTAACCAGAAAAAAAAAAAAAAAAATCAGTTTCCCAACCCTTGTCCATTTAACCATAATGTCCACAGTCATTTAGGTGGAGAAAAAAATCTACTGAATCCATGCCACCCTGAAACCATTTCTGATGCTTAGCAAGCCTTGTAATTTTTATAGCTACAGTGCACCTGCAGCTTCCAAATAGTTTCCAAAGGTCACCCACATATACGAACTTCACCAAACCACAGATTCTTAATCTTTCAAAACATGGAAAATAAAAGCTCTCCATCTTCCAGTGCTCTTGCCCATTGAGGCAAGAAAGATATTTCTTTTGACTTCAGTGGCTGTATGACTTCTCTGCTACCCTTCTACCTCAGTTTTAGAGAGCAATTGTCTCAGGGCGGGTAAATGTCTGTCTCGGGAGAAACTTTTGTGTTGAGAATCACTATCTAATCGTTACCACCCAAGCACCACACAATACAAACAGTAACAATAACGAGCAAATGAAACAGCATAAAAATACAGAATAAGTAAACAGCACAACCACCCTAACAGCAGTGGCTAGAAATTTATCTTGAAAAGCTTAGCTGTTCCTGTGGCACAGAAGCTAAGAGCAACTGTTCTGTGCTGCAGTGGCATTGCCCAATAATCCATTCTGTTTTAACTAGCAGAGTTGGCTAAATTGTCCTGCCTTGTGTTCTCTTCTAATTAATTGTTTAAAGAGAGGATAAAAAGGCTGGTGGGGATCCAAGCTTAATTGCTTACTGCTATGACAAAAGAAAGCACTGATCAGAATATTTCTTTGCAAAATTAAATGTGTATCTCCTGGGCTTTTAGCAATAGCAAAACAAGTTTACATTTCTCTCTAATATGATTCTGTCCTCTAAGTCATTAACAGTTCCTTGATCCTCTCTCTTCTTCCTGTTCCCTTTATCTTATTTATTGAAACTTGTAATATAAACAGCATTTCTTCACCTACTGTCTTTTTGAAATGTTGATAGCCTAGGAAATGGCACTAGCGCCGTTTCAGGGCATTTGTCCTGCATAGCGGTGGTGTTTCCATCACATGTGGCTACTGTCAGACACCAAATATCATTTAGGGCTATAATGGGCAGCTTGGAGAGTAATCTGCTGGATCTGCTTTGCCACCATCACAACTGAGCACAGCACAATGTGTCCCTGGGAGTATCAAACAGATGCACACAAGGCTGAGGATCTGGCCATGTGGCTGTTTCCAGCTAAAATCACATTCTTCCACCACCGCACGCTGGAAAATTAGAGACTGCAGCTCTTCGTAAACATGCTTATGAATGTAGGAAACCCTTTCATAATGAGGTAGGGGCGAGGTCTCTTCTGAAAGGCAGCATAGGAAGGGGTTGGAAGCGCCAGCACTTTTGCCCCCTCGTCACATTCCTTTCCCAGGCCCAGGAAGCAAGGCTGTCTGTGAGTCGTGCTGGCTGGGAAGGATCGCATTGCTGAACAGGGACGGGAAAGGGAATGTGGTTTCCTGAAAGGTTTCCAGCAAGTACATGGGAATGGAGATCTTGAAAGAGACATGGAGCTGGAAGCTCTTCCCTTCTGAGAAACACTTCCAACTTGTTCCCCAGGCCAAATGTAATAACAGCTCTGACATTATTATTGCAAAGGGGGAAAAAGTCATTCTTCCAGCTAACTGCTGTAATTTCTCCATTTTGAAGCCACACCTACTCTGGGACCTGGCAGTCATGTGGCCTAGCATGCAGCCTGCACACAAGGGATGCTTCTTGGGCATATTTATCATCAAGTCTTCCTGGAGATGTTGGGAAAGCTTCTGGCAGCAACAAAAAAGCTGAACTTAAAAGATGTGGTTTTCAACCTGGGTCCTTCCTTTCATCTCTTCTGACTTACTCAGGATATATTGTCACAAGTTGTCTACAATATACGACAAGGCTTTTCCTAATGTCAGTCACGAGGCAATATCTTAATATGAGCAAAAGTGCTTCCACATATGCAGAGTCTCTTCCCTTCCCCACTGTATTAACGCTGCACAACACAACAAATTAAGAAAAGATATTTGAAACATTTCTCTAAACAATATGTAAGCAGATCCTTATGAAGGAATGGTAACAAAGTAGTGATAAATATTCAGATGATCACTAGAAGAATTAGGAAATAACATCCAGAGAAATGAAGAAGCAAAAGCAGTGAGGGACCCAGTTGCTGTTCAACCATCCAAGAATAACCTGGAATATGCACACAAGAGGTACAAAACAAGTGCTGCTGACAGTAAAAAGGAAAAAATAAAGGCATTAGAAACAGTATAAATTGTACTGGCATAAATAATGATTCTCCCCAGACTTTATTCTAGAATTAAAAGGGGGTGGCATTAGCTCAGCAACCTCCATTTTTAAATAGATTGAGTTAAATTGGTACAGTTTTTGTTTAGATAAGGCCTCAGACTCACTGACTCTCTGGAACCCCCTCTTAGTCTTACCTCTAACCACTTTTTTCCAGCCCATGGCAGGGAAAAATGTACCACAAGAGGCAGAGCCAGACACCAGTAGTATCGTAAGATCCTCCCCAAGAGTGTCTTGGCAAATACAGGGCCAGAATCCATCCCTGCTCACAGTGAGCAATTCATCTGATTGGGACTACTTAAAGAGGCAATCTCTAAGCTAACTGACACCTGACAGCCATCAGCCTGCTGTAAAACATGAGTCAGTCAATGAATTACATGATTTTGTGGAAAATAAGAGTCATTTAGAACATTCTATTCACATTTCCATGCACGGATCATCTAACCTCGTGGGTGTTGTATTTTTTGGTTTGGTTTTTTTTTTTTTTTTTTTTTATTTTTTTTTTATTTTTTTAATTAAGCATATAAAAGGAATATGAAGACAAACATTTCTACCAGTATCAAGAAAAAGTAAAAGAACATTTTTTACAGAGTTATGTCCATATTCTAACTAGAAGCAGAAATGCCTTTTAAATTCTGAGAAAATATGGCATTAACAAACCTGGCAGCGTACTTTTCTTAAGACTGAAAATATTTTAGCTGATGTTAGAAGTGCAGGTAACATTACATAGATCTGTTACTGTTGCATTTCTGGTTTTGTGGCTAACATACTTCACAGCCTCATTTTCAGAACACAGAAGCATGACTATGTCTGCATTTTTTAGTAAATATACCATACGTAGGACAAGTGTTTCTCCTTTTGGTCTGATTCTTTCAAAATGATAGAAACAGCCACAATATCAAAGATTTATAATGGAGTACAAATAATAATGTTAAAAATATCAAGCAGCAACAAAACACTCATGGGCCAAAGACATAAACTGAAACTGGTGTATGCAATGGGCTGGGCAAATAATTCTGAGGAGACAGGTTCTTGCAGTCAGAGGTAGATGGACATGAGGCACCTAAATCCAAAATGGTAACAAAATAAAAAAAATCTGCCTAATATTGAAGGTGCCTAAAGTCACTGGGACCTGTCTTAATTGACATGAAGTACAGCATGGTGCAGGACATCACTCCGCAAATATGCAGGATTGCCAAGATCTGGGCTGTTGTACACCTGTACTATTAAATATTCCTGATTCAGGAATAAGGTGTATCTCAATTTGAATTCTTTGAGGAAACCTGCTTAACAAGTGCTTTCATAGCAGCCTCAACACATACTGGTAAACTGAGGTCTCCGCAGCCAGCCTGCTGTGATCTTTTGCTTTTTTAAATGAGAGAGGAATTTGTGTCAATGACACCTTTGTGCTTCCCATTCAAAGCTGGGTCAATAATATACAGACACAGAGCTGGAAACAGGATTCCTCCTTCGCAACAGCACATCTTAAGCATGAAGCAACAGAGACATGCTCCTTTTTGCTTGTTCTGGTTCAATGATCTCCGGGTCCTTGAAAGTATGTGAAAGCATCACAGGCAAGGAACTAGTTCAGGTTGTCTAGTCTCTTGACTGCTAGAAAATAAATCTTTTTGGAAGGGGACTGAGAAAATGATTTTATTCTTTTTTCTCCTTCTCCAGACAAGCACTTAAATCTGTAAGTTCTCCCCATGGTTGCACTGAAGAAGAGTAGTTGACTGCTTGCTCTTGCACACTTTAAAGAGAACACTGAGCGGTGAATCATGAATAGGTTGAGGAATCTTCCCATAAACCTTGCTGAGGCTCTGTGATGGCTGTAGCTTCAGGCACATACTGGCTGCAGTTTAGTGCTGCCTCCAGGCTTGCCCTAGACAGCTGTCTGCTCAGTGTGAGGGTTTTCTAAGTCATCCTTCTGAATCATCTCTTTTTGGTGTATTCTCTAGCATACTTAGCCTGATGGTTTCCCTTCTGGTGGGGAGATTCCTGAACTACTCAGACCTAGCATTTAATTAACAATGTGACAGTTGCAGACAAACTGTTCTGGAGCAATAAGCACTCCTTCACCTTTGCCTTGCTTTCTTGCTGATTCTTTTCCTAATGAAAAGACACTGGAATGGCACATTATTAGCATCCTCTCTTTTATTAGAACGACGGTCCTCATGTATGTCAACAAGAGATTTACATGGCAGGCCAGCATGGGGCTGACACACTGAATAGCCAGCAATCCTGTCTGGTTTTTGCAGGGTCTTGTAAAACCAGCATGTGTGCCTATAAACTCAGAAATGCCATCAGTACCATGGAGGAAGTGGCCATGCAGACAAGGTTACCTTCGTGTGATTTTTAGAGTTGCAGAGTTGAACAAAATTTTCATCAAATCAGTCACAAAAATTCTGATACTGGAGCCTATGCACTAATCAGAGGAAATGAACCTAGAGGGCAAGCCATCAGTAATCATAAAATGCAAGATTAAGTGTCCAAGTAGCAACAAATGTAAGCAAGTTTAGGAAATTACAGTCCTCCACTTTGATACTGTATTCAAATATTTCCTAATGTCCTCTGTAGTGCTGCTTCAGTGCCCACCATGCTTTTCAGCAAATACTCCATTGAGGCCTTACTGTTCTCCATCCATGTGCTGGACACTGTGCTCCGGAGTGAACTGATGTGGCATTCCTGTTGGACATGCTGGGTTTGCCACTTAAATTAAAAAAAAAAAAAAAAAAAAGTAGAACTAACATAGCCCCCTAAACCCAGCAAAAATCTGGCTGAAATCATTCTGAAGTGCTCCTACTGTCTACATTACTCCCTGCCAAGGCTCCCCACCCTCTACTGTCATTTTCTCCTCTTTTTTCTAAGAGGAAATGGATGCTAAATCAGCAAGTTAGGTTCACTCCTTAACATAACAATTACTAACAATACACTTTTTCCCCTTTGTTATAAATGACTTTAGTGTGTAATTCAGTCAGATGAGAAGACAAACACTTATACACACTGTCTCCACTCTTTTGTGTAAGACCAAGACTAAATGCATTCACCAGCCTAGAGATCTGCAAAACGTTTTTTCCTTCCACCATGATGGCATCCATTACTCTCCTTCTGCTACTACCCATCTTTGTCCACATAAAACTAGAACTCCAGGAAACTCTGCTACAAATGGTGGACAGACAAGATTTTAGGCATTCAAGATACCAAAGAGTATAGTCTGTAGTTTATTTAGCTACATAAAACATAGCCTGTTAGATCACGTAACCGCATAACCTACGGCATCCTTAGGCATGGTATCACTGACAATCCCTTTCTACCTATCTCATCTGCACTGTGCCTCCCTTTATAAACTCTAACACACAGCATAGTAGTGCCTCATGCCAGCTAGACCCTGTAGCACAGGAGGGGCCCCAGGGAGCATGAAGAGACAGCATGAGTCAAGGGAAAATGTGGTCAGTCACTTTCCAACATTCCCTCAGCTTAATGATATCCTACTAGACAGTTCACATAGGAGAGAAGAGGCAACACTTGCCTCCATAGGTTTTGTGTGCATTAATGTCTCCATCAGGAAGTATTATCCTGTGCCAAAAACTCTGTACTGGGTTACAAAAGCTAGGCCTATAGGTATCTATTTCATTTCCTTAATGTATTCTTAAAGGCTTGGATATCCTCTCTATGTAGGAAGCCTATACAATTAAATGGCAGGAGACTCTCCTACACCCACGCACAGGGCAAAGCTTGGACTGAGAGGAAGAGCAATGAAGAACTTCCATATGTGTACATATCCCAAGGACTGGGAGAAAATTCTGTGCCACTGGAAGTAACACGAAACACTGGACAAGCGAATTGGCCTTCCAGCCCACTGGGACCTGCTCTGCAGCCATAGCTTTCCACATGTGTCTTGTCAAATCCCTGTGCCAACAGTGTTGGACTCTTAATTCTCATACAACACACTCAAGGATACACACTGCTTTCCTCTGTCCTGTCAGCAGAGGAAGGAGAAGGGAATGCATTGCTCCAGCCTGTCTTCTAGGGACTCACTTGCTCAAGAGCCTTGTAACCATCACATTGGCTGCAGTGCTGCCTGCAGGCCCCAGAAGAAGCTGCAGATGAGCTGCTGGCATTTTGCTGCAAGGCTCCATGCCAAATTACGGCCCCAACAGCTGTTTCACTCAAAATCTGATTGTTTGAAACTCACTGACTGGGTGAAGAAGTGAATTTCACAGAGCCTAGAGTGTCACTTGGATGTGCCAGTGCATGCGTGATTTGTGTCCCAGCTGACACTGATATTTACCTATAAAAGCAGAACCTATACAGATCAGGAATATTTGAGGAATAATTTCTCATTTGGAATAGATCATTAGAGCAACTTTTTTTGCAAACACAGCTCTTAGGTGGATACATGTACTGTAGGCATTGCTGTGTCTCCAATTTCTTCAGATTTCAGATCCTATGCTTCAAATTCACTTCAGAAATCACTCAAATTTAAAAGTTACTGGTATTACCAGTTCATCCAAGAGAGCAGTTCTGAGGTTCACAGCGGACCACAATTTCTTTACACTCGCACTGTAATTTTAACTCCCTCTTGACTTGCTCTGTTGTGAATTAAACTATAAAAAAATGAATGTTCATTATTTAAGTGATTTATTACAATATTAAACATTATAGATTAGTTCAACAATTGATGTGATCAGCTTAGCTGCACTGCAGTCCTTGAATAAATACTGATTTACACCAGTGGGCAGTTTGGCCTTCAAAGTTCTTTTGTATATGCGGTATCAAGATTTTTTAAAGCTTTACTTAATTTACTTTATTTCAGTCTGGCTGAACTGGTGTGGTGAGGAAGGAATGACAATGGCATTGCTCTTTGGCAAGGCTCTCAGCTTCAAGTCTGTTCTCATGAAACTTTCAGCTGAGTTCTTGCAGACTCAGACATTTAGTTACTGTGGTTTCAAGACGCACCTCAGCCTATTGATGCTCAGCTAAAACAAACATCAATTCCAATCCTCTGGTAGCTTACCTATCATCACTAGTGCAAACCAACCAGCCTTTCCTCCACAAGAAGCCTAAATTCCCCAAAGCACTGCTTCCAGATGGGGAAATTGCCTTCAGAGACACCTGTTACATCTCATAATATCAGATAGTATAATTCTATCACAGACTCATCCTGCAACCTTGTGAGTCACACTGCATGTTTCATGCACCGAGCGAACTAAAGCAAACAAACAGGAATGATTTGTATTCTTCTTACTTATGCCAGGACTTATAATAAATCCCTTCAGAAACACTTCCGAACAGGTAGCAGCCAGCACACAAGTTTGGCCAAGATTTTCAACTAGTCTTTACCTGTTGCAGCCGTTGGGAAATTTCTAGCTGTTGGTGGAAATGTACTTGTACCTGCATGCTGGCACTGGGAGTGTGAGCAGGTGTTTGCAAACCGCAGTTATGTTGCTAACTATGCTTACTGTCTCAGACTCAAAAATATTAATCACGATAGCAATGTCTGGTACCTGAAATATCATGCTGCAAAAAGTTCTCATTCAATTTGTCTTACCGCAGTGATCAGAACTGCTCTAAGCAATAAATGCCTCTCGAGCTAATTTCTGTGTGCAGCGCAATGTTACTTACCCTGAAGGCCCTTTAAGATTTGACCCCTTTCACTGTTTTTCCTGCTGTCAGGCAGGACAGCAAAAGAGGTGGTATGCGGCTGAAAAGCCAAGCAGTCCTCAATCAGCCCTTTGTCTTTCATGACCAGCTTTTTATCCAGGGGCAACAGTCTTTTTCCATTACCAGTAAAAATGAACCCCCCAGTAGGGGTGATGAAGAAACAATAAAACTAATCATTAAGCAGGCCTGCTGAGAAGTGAATTCCAGTCCCAGGTCAGATCTAATTGCATTCTGACACTGAAGCAATGGCTTGGTCATTTATATTAGCAATGTCATGTTTCTTTTTGTTTATTTCTCACCATTTTGCTCCCTGTTCCCATTAACAAATAAATGCATGTAGAGATCAAAATACACATACTGTCTTGTGGTGTACTTTGCAAATATTAAAAGTACTCTCTTTTTAGCCAAGATCAATTGTGGAAAAACTAAAATTGAATATAGCATTTTGGAAAATAATGAGAAACTGTAAAAGGGATAGTCAGTAAAAATTATGGTAGCATCATGGCCTATGACCAAGGAAAAAAACTCAGGGGAGAAAAGACAAATTTAACCATGTGTATGAGCACACAAGATATATATATGTGGCTGTGATTTTCAAAACCAGGTAGATTTAGATACCTATCTTTGAGTAATTACAACAGCAATACAACACTTTTGAGCTCTGTACAGCACATGCATGCATATGGCATGCACTCGCATCCCTGAATACATTCTTTTAAACACAAACATCCTTGGTCTCTTTCCTCCTTTGCCACCTCTCTCTTTCTGCGTTCATCATTACTGATGAACATACTATCTGCATCCCCAGTCTCCTCTCCCACTGTTTTTTGCCCAGACTCCCAGCCAGCTTCCAAGCCTGAGACTCTTCCTTCGAGAATCTAAACAAGATGCTTTGCATCTGACTGAACACAATGGGCCCCTCTTCAAAGCCAAGCAATATTTTTCCTATCATTGTTTGCAGGGGAAGAGTCACTCTACGTTCTTCTCAGATATTATGGTTACACTGGCCTTATTAGCTCATGGGTAGATTTGCAGTCACAGGAGGGTTTGTACAACTGACAAGATTGCTTAATCCCTTCCTAGGTCCCTTAGCATTTGTAACAAGTTTTGTAATTGCTTTTTAAATAAAATGCCCTGACCCTGGAAACTCATTTGTGAGCCAGCTCAGTCCTCTGGCTTTTTTCCCTTCATATAACTTTTATGACCTCTCCTATCTTGATATTGAACCCTTTCTCAGAAGTATCTTAGTCCAATCCTCTTGATGCTATCCAGAGCTAAAAGCCCTCAGCATGTGCTTTGGATCCGATCCCTACCTGGCTGCTCTGTCCAGAGGGGCGTTGATCAAATCTGGTAACAACAAATCAGGGCCCATAGAATTTATTTGTAGAATCTGGAGTTTTTCCATCTAATTGCAAGCAGGCTTTCACAACTCATTCACTGAAGAAAACTTTCTTATCAGGTGAGGATGTGACTAACTTCCACCCAGATTTCATGTTATGACTCTTATCAAAAACACTGGAAAAGAATTTTCCTTTATCCATGGAATCAGCTTTCCAAAGTTGCTTTTTTACTGAAAGCCACAGCATGACATGATGACAATTTTGCCAGGCATTTACCATGCACTTCATGTTCAAAGCTAGCAGCAAACCCTATACCTGCCACAGCTATTTTCTACTATAAGCTCCATGCCACTGTGAAAACAGTGCCGCCCGTATGCAGGCTAGCTGGTTTAGAAACTCGTTTATGAGTTGCTTGTGAAAATTAATCATTGTCAGGGAAGGCACGCATTCCCTGTTGTGCTGTGGCTTTTTTTGGTTATCTGTGGTGAATCTCTTCAAAGCCACCCAGAGATGCCAGGCCAAAAACCTTGGGAATGCTTTTGGACACTTCAGCCCTCCCACACATAGATGCACACATAGAGCAAGAGCTGAATTGTTGGACAAATCTGAGCAAATCACATTGCATGTGCCCATATTTCAGCCTTTCATCTATTGTATATAGTGGAGTTCTCTACTTCTCTAAGGTATTCCACGGTTTAACAAATACAGAGTGGGCTGGATCAATGTTTAACAAGGACTGGGACTTGCACCTAGATCAACTAACCTTCCTAGGATCTAAATCATATTAAGAGGTACAGGGATCTAACTCCCAAGGTGTTGAGCTCCTAAAACATACCCAACAAATTATAGACATCACTGGAATGTAATTAAATAGTAAATATTATTATAATAATAACCCAGTACTTTTCTTTCCAAGACCAGAAATGCATGCTGTAAAATCTAATTAAGAATGAACTCACGAAGCACCACCTCTTTGCAGTGGATAGCAGTTTATGTGTTATGGTGTGCAGCAACATGACCCAACAGATTAGAGAAGAAAGTGAGAAAAATACCACAGCTAACTTGCAAGTTCAGAGGGAATTAGGTGAACAGAAGGATCCCAGGTGGAATAGGGATTAGGGTACTTGAAGTAAATTAACTCTATTGCTAGAGAAACAATTACAGAACACTTAAGTCCAATAATTGTGAAGAAGCTATTTAATATCTTTTCCAAAAAATACTACTCACATCAGCACTGTTTCTTACCTCCTACTTAGACACAAAGACTGACTTACATGAGGGTGTGACACCTACAGAGGAACCAGAGCACGCTGAGGGCTGCAGAAACAATCCCATCCTCAGGAAACATCGGATGGCATCAGGCAGTAAGAATCTCTCACAGAGGGCTTCACAAGATCCTCTCTCTTCTCCATATCAAGCTGCCCAGGACTTCTTTCTCCCATAGTTCCAAATATCTCAGATGTGAGCAGAAGAATGTAATTGCAAATAGACTCCATTCCTTTTATGTCCATAAGCTGCTTTCAGTTTTTCTGTATCTTGAATAAATAAACAATGTTCATTTTCAACAATTGTTTTCTCTTAATCTCCATGCCTATCCCTAATCTGCACAAAAGTATTGTAAAGTGTAAATTCATTTTATTTATTTATTATGTTTATTATATTTATAATTTATTATTATTTATTACTAGCACAAGACTGCTTTGTTTTTCTCAAATTGTAAAATATGTCGTACATTTATTTCCCTTTCTACTTTATATTGAACACAATTATGCACCAGAAGCTACTGTTTTCTACAAAACACAACAGCTAAAGATACAATATTTTGTTTATCAGAAATGAATGGAAAATTGCCATTTCACTTTTACTAAACATATAACACATGCATATATCTCCAGAAATATGCCCTGGAGCTATATTTTCAAATACCCCCAAATGCAATGCTATGTGGATACTTCAAGACAAGACTCTCAAGTCTTGAATTGAAGTTCTTTGAACCCAGTGACAGTCTATTCACTGACATTTATTGCTTTTGTTCTACACTGTTTAAGATAGCATTGGAATATTTGGAGATAGTTAAAGTTAAATTTTTACACACAGCTAACCTCCAAAGTCTGGGAGAGCCTGGGATTGGTAATGACAGCACAGAGACTATCTGAAGAACTGGTATTATATCGTAGGAAGAGCTTGGCATTTCCTTACATTCTTCCTCAAAGTCATTTTACACCAGAGGAAAGACTTTTGGGAAGAGCTTCTATGTGCTATATAAACTGTTCCATTTTGTGAACATCTGACCAGTATCTCTTGTTTAGTTATGCAGAACAAGGTCACAGCAACTTGGGTGAACACAGCCACAGTGCAAAAGCGTGGCAGGAAAATGAAGGCCTTGTCCCATTTCATTTACAGGCTAACAGCTAATACTGAGCTCAGATAAATCATTTAGACAAGATACATCATGTAATGGGTTTGTTCTCACTCACACGAATAACCCAAAACTTCTGCCATGACACGTATGCATTTAAATAGCATCAATAGGCAGGTGGAGGTTGGTAGACCATACCTCCATAGCTTTGGTCAGATCCTTTCCTAACTCTGATGCTGGATTTGGAAATATCACCTCTGAAATTGATCTCTTCATACAACAGTCTCATACATTGTCTCCTAAGCTACCCTGAAGCTGTTGAAAATTCATATGGACATTATTTAGGTAAACAAAGTAAAGCAAAACTTGTAAGAGAAATTTAAGAAATTCCTGCTCTGGATTTAGGAAAACTGCAATTAAATGTACCAACAGACAATCAGGAGATTTCTAAGAACAAACTTTTACTAATAAAGGATTGATTACAGCCTTCATAATACTCTAAAAATATATTTTGCAGGATAGGCAGTCTGAAGGTTTTTAGACATTTATGATTCTTATTTACATCCATATTGACTTAATCTCCCTATCATGAAGTGAACTTCCAGAAGCTCCTCTTCATAAGCCTCATTAAAGCTAACTACAGAATCACAGAATGGCCTGGGTTGGAAGGGACCTCAAGGATCATGAATCTCCAACCCCCCCCACCACAGGCAGGGGCACCAACCTCCCCATTTAATACTAGACCAGGCTACTCAGGGCCCTATCCAACCCGGCCTTGAATATCTCCAGGGATGAGGCATCCACAGCCTCTCTGGGCAGCCTGTTCCATCACCTCACCACTCTCTCTGTAAAGAACTTCCCCCTGACATCCAGCCTAAATCTTCCCTCCTTCAACTTAGAATCATTTTCCCTTGTCCTGCTGTTGTTTACCCTTTAAAAGAGTTGACTCCTCTCCTGTTTGTAGGCTCCCTTTAGGTACTGAAAGGCTGCAATTAGGTCACCCCACAGCCTTCTTGTACACAACGAAATCACCTGGATAAAAATGAAGAAGTCAAGACAAAAATAATGAAAAAGACAAAAATACATCCTCTTCCATCCTCCAGAAGATTTACAGACTATGTAAGAGCGTATGTTACCAGTAGTCCCTTTATTCAGGAGGAAAGCAAATTTAGTATTCCCATTAAACCAATGACAGCTCTGATTGTCTCTGGGAGAATAGTTAAGAAACAAAGAAACCTTGTCACTCCACATTTTTTAGAATGGTGTTATTGAGCTCCCATTCTTGCCAGCAAATCCTCATGACTCATCCAGCTTTGCAAATAGTGCTATTGATCTCATATTAAGACAATGAAATTTGACTTATTCCATGTCTGTTTCTACTCAGTTGGCTTTATAAAGAAGCCAGAAAACAGCATCTAGATGCATTTAAAATACATGAGCATAGTAAAAAGCTTTTGGGAATACTTAATATGGATGAAAATGATTAATAAAAAGAGGGTACAATTTACTGAATAACTGAAATTTGTTCCAATTCTACCTCCTCTGAGGAAGCATCAAAAAAAGAAACTTTTTAGTCCCAGTCAGAGAAAATTCAAGTTTCACTCTCAATCTTCTGTCAGGATTCACCAGCCCAAGTTCACTAAGATACAAAATACTTACTTACTAGTAGCACTGTATTACTATGCTGGGATATCAACATGAAAAGTGAAAGCCTTTTTTACTTCCCTTGCATGTACTAACTATTCCAGACCACTTAAACCAGCCATTGCTGCTCTATAGAATGGAGAATTTTAGAACGTGATCTTGCTTGTACTGAAGACAACCATAACCTGATTTTGGCGAGAAGGCCATAGCAAATCACCCTTTCAAAGAAAAGCCGGAGGCTAAAGGTCACTCAAAGCACACTCCAAAACTGACTTTGACAGAGATGCTGAATAAATTAAAAATGAGGTCTTTAAGCCCAGGTACTCTACCAAGACTTACCAGCAATGAGGCAATCTGCCAAGCATCCTTGTGCTCCTTACCCAGCTTCAAGCTTTCAGCCCCGCTCTGAAAGAGCCAGGTTCCTTCAGGCCTTTTCTGCTGCCAGAGAAACCTTACTGGAGCTTGCTCCCTTTCCTACAGCACCAGGTTATTAAAGGGCCTGTATTCCTCTGCCTGCTCCCATTGACATAAATCCTTGTTTTACGTTGCTTTTCCTTTAACACGGAACATAAAAGAATGTACTTTTATTGGAGTTTTATCTTTGCCTGGACTTCTAACAGCCGATACTGAATACTTGGTTATTATGGCCCCTTCTGGATTTAGAGGCATATAAGCTGCTTGTGCTTGGCTGCGTACATCGGTATTTTTATGTTCTTACGTGTCTCTATCTGTACAGTATCTCTGAATATACTAAAAACTGCTTCAAAAAACACCCTAAGAATTCATTCAAATAAATCTGTAGACAGAGCAATTTGCTACACGCATATTTCTTCAATACTTGAACTTTCACATTCAGTGAGGACCGGAGTGTTTAATTTTGGCCATTTGCTTTAATTTGGTCATTACATTTTTAAAACCATGTCCCAGATTTGGTCCTGAGAAGGGGTAGTTTGCTCCAGTTTAAGTGGGCGTGAGGCATAGCATTTTCATATCATAGAAACACTTCCCTTTTTATTTTTTTTTCCTAATGTAAATTTTGCAATGCTAATTCCTTTCATGAGAGACACAGGGATAAGTGGTGCTTTACAGTTCAACCTTCCCTTGGTACCCATAAATATTTATTGTTCTTGCCCTGTTTCAAGGCACAGATGAAATTCATCTTCCTGCGGGGGGAAGGGATGTGGAAGGGAGAACATCATCTTTAAAGTATAAACGAGAAGAAAGCGAAAACAGATGCATGGAGAGGAAAAGAGAAGCCGGTGGGAACACGGCAGGACTGCTGTGCGTTTTCCCTGGGAGACGGCCTCGCTTCCTCACTGCGCACCGCAGGCAGGCGGCTCCCAGCAGGCAACTTGCAGCAGGAGATGGCAGCCCCTGCCAGCAAGCCCAGATGGGCAAGGAGCACAATGGGAAAGTTGCCTGCTGCCCGCTCTGGCCTCCAGCTCCGTGCACGCTCTGCCCATCTCCAGTTAGAGCTCCTGTCAAGCAGGGAGGAAAGCGTTTTGCTGTCAAGAGGCAGAGGGTCAGCAGCAGCATGCTGGCAGTACGCTGCGAGCGGGCATGGCCCTGAGAGACCCAGGCTTTGCAGCAGGGCAGCGGGCAGCAGCGAGGAGGAAGGGGGAGGAGGTGCCGGGAGGGAGACCGGGAAACTGTAACTCATTGTGGACGGGCTGGCCTGGCCGGGGTGGCGAGCGCTCACAGCCCAGCACATTCATCAACCTGCCGAGCGGCCCGACAGGCTGGAGCCGCGGCTGCTCCCTCTCTCCCCGTGTCAGGCGTGATCCAGCCCAACTGCGCCGAGGCGGCGCGGCCTTGCCAGCCCAGCTCTGGTCAGTGCAAAACATCGCAGCCTGGGCAGCCCGGGCACCTGGGCACTTGCCAGCATTAACCCTCCTGAGCAGCCTGTGTGATCCAGAGCCTGATCCCACTTCCAACCTGCAGCTGAGCCCGAGATTAATTTAACCCAGTCGTATCTGCTCATGTTTAAGTCTCTGTTTGCTTTCTTATCTCTTCTAAATTGGCCTAAGGCCACCAGCTCCAGCATGTCCCTGTGCATGACAGGTAAAAGCCAACTCTGAGCTTCCTTCAGTCATTCAAATGGTGCAAGCACAGGGCTTTGTTTTCTTCTACTTCGGGTTAAATTCTCATATGTATTTTTCCAGTCTTGCTGTAATGATGTTCCTCTCTAACGCAGGATTATTCAATATTCAGGTTCTTTTTCGATGACTTTCTTTGCCTGCCCCCGTGGCACATCACAGCAAGGTTTCTGCCACCACTGCCTGCTCCACTCTGGGGCACCGTGCTTTCTTCTGGCTGGTTAGGCAGGAGCCTCAAAGGCCCAAATGCCCAGGCCTGAGGATGAATCTCTGCTCACAGCTTGGCACCTGGCCCGACTGTATCAGCTAATGCAATACTGGCGCAGCTCATGAAGGCCCTCACTTTGCTGAGGTGCCTGATATGCCATAGCTGCAACACTGAGCCATGTCACAGAGCCTCAGCTCTCAGCTTTTGCTCTAAACTTCCTGCACTTTGTCTGCTGAAGCAGAGACAGAACACGGCTTTCTTGATGGGAATGGCTAGAATAACTTGTCCGATTTCAAAAAGGATTCAGGGGTGGTTTCTTCTTTCCTTTGTTTTGGCAGAGGTTAAATGATCATTTTGAAATACATGTAATAACACTTGCTATTTTTCCTAAATGTATGCAGCTTTCCCGAACTGGCAAGCCAGCTATGCATTGTACAAACCCATCTCTAATATACTTTCCACATTGTTCCAAATTTTCATTGACCTTCTAGTTTTGTTGGAGCTTATACTACCTAACCTGACCCCACAAAATAATGGTTTTCTATGTGGTTGTTACTAAGTTTCTGTAGCGTGACTTTCATCCAAAGGAGAGGATACAATGAAGCATGAATTTCTTTCATCTCTAAGAATCCCAGCACTATCTTTAAGCAGAGATCCCGCAACAAAACTCAGGAGAACCGTTCACATATTTTAGGTTTAGATGCGTGCTCACAATCCTGCTAAAGTGAAAGGGATGTTACCACATGATCAAAATAGGAGAGAGGAGCCACTTATAGGATATCTCTGGATCAAAACTATTCTGCCATCACCAAAATACAATTTTCTTCTAGATTGGAACATAGAAGTATTTAGCATAATGAGAGGAAAAAGCAAAATGATTTTTTTTTTCCATAGATGAAAAGTCAGTAAATTTTAGGTGGGCAAGTAGAATTATTCAACGAGCAGACTTGCCAAGAAAAAAGGATTAATGTCACTGTACTTAAAGAAACATACGACCAAGAGCTCAGTACAGTACTAATCCAGAATCTTGAAGCTCTAATGTTACCACTTTAAGCTTTGCCTTCCATGCAATACCAACTCAGTTGGTGACTTTGATGACATTTGATGTCATCAAACAAAGATGACTTTGTTTGACATTTATATCTTGACATAGTGTGATAGCACTATATATTAACAGGATAGGAGGAAATTAAGACATATAGGAAATGTAATAAATCCACCTCTCAAATCTGAGAGAGTTTTGTACTGAAATCACTGCAGTATTTTAAGTGATTTGCAAGGACCTTTAGCCTCTGATATCAAACCAGTCCTGTTTTGTTCAGCATTCTGTATGTGTCAGAATAACGAAACAGAATAATAATTCTCATTACCTCCAATATGAAATATTATTATGCATGATGCTAACTCTTATGTTTATGAATGAGTACACCTCAGCAGAATCAGGCTCAACTCCAGCATTTTGATCCTTCTGCACATGTAATTAGCACTATCAGTCTAACATTTTCTTTAGTGTTGCCTCTGTATTGGGAACTGCATTTTCTATTCTCAGCAGTCATACAAGTGAAAGAGCTACAGCTATTAGTAGCTAATTTAGAGGATATCAGAGGCAACTGTTTCTGCAGCAAGGCAGGTGGGAAACTAGTGCAAGAAATAGATTTAAAATTGTGGTGGTTCAGTTTGTACTATAGCTGCTGCATTCTTAAGAAATAGCATCAGGCTTTCACTGGTGTCTGGAAAACATCATCTGCTGCACAGGTACTCTCTCTGTCAGTTGTTGCTGGACAAAGGACAATAGTGAAAGGTTACATATGATGTGTCATGCTGAAAGACTACTGTTCTGTCAAGCTGTTCCACTTCTGACACCAAACAATATCAGAAAGCCCTTCAGAAAAAAAAAGAAAGAAAGAAAGAAAGAAAAAAAAAATTTGGAAAATGTGAAAGCATAAAGCTGTACTTTAAATAACACAGCATTCTCACCAGTCACAAAAATTTATAGAAAAACTGAGTAAATAAACATCAGATAAAGGAATCTTGCATTACCCCTAAGAGGTGACCCTGCATGTGACAACTTCGTTAAATCATTCATTGCTGATTAAAAATGAGAAGTCAAAAACCTATTAAAAGAACTTTAGGAAACCTCTTTAAAAAGTGCAATGAAATTGCTGGCTTAAGATGAATCTATTAAAGGATGAGTATAGGCAAGTCTTGAACAATATTTTGGGATTAATAATGCTTCACTGAAATGCCAGCAATCACACAGCACTATTTATGCTAGGTGGCTGCCCTGTATTAAACGATACTTATTTAAAAGGCTTCACCTAGTCAGATAACATCCCAACTATAATTGAATCCAAGCCACAATACAGGCCCAAATACCTGTAAGCTTAGATATTTATGAAAACCAAATCCAAATGTAACATGGTAATATAGCTAACAAAAAATAACAAGTAGTTATTGTTATGTGTCATATATTACCAATTGGGAAGAAGCCTTACCAATGCTTGTGATGATCTTGTGCTCTTGCTCTTAAAATAGTCATTCTTCTTAAACTTCTTACTGCAGAAATATATGGAATCTATGAATCTCACTTTTCTCAGTCTTCTCTTTTAGCATCTCCTAACAAGTTTGCACAGTTATGTACAGTAAGTATGCCCATCCTTTGTTGAAAGGAAAATTGTCTTATTACCTTTAAAGTCTGCAGAGAAACTCCAGGTTTGTTTTCATTAAACAACTGGCACAATACCTGGGCCCGCATTGCAGTATGTCTTTGTAAGGATACATTATCCAAACTGACTAAGATACCACATCTTAATAAGCTACCATTTATCAAGGACGTGGTAGTAGCCAGCTGGGGGAGTGCTTCCAGTGTATTTAAGCTGTGAGGTACTTTCAGAGTAAAATGCATATTCTGCAGCCAACAACAAGAGTGCCCCAGACCTAGGAATTAGTCAGGATTGTAAGAAAGATCAGAATTAATAGTGGAACTAGAATCTGCTCTATTTAACCTTTAATTTAGTAGAGAAATGCTCTTTAATCTAACCCAAGTAAACAATAAATTATACTTGGTTTCTGGCCACATAGAAAAATATTACAAATTTTGGTCCACTAATTCCACATCCATTCAGTAAAGTAGAAATAAGCCCATTGTAACAGGAGATTGCCATAGGATCTGTATCTCCAGCTTTGCAATTGAACATGCCTTGATGTTTAATTTTCCGTGAGTTCCTCTGCATTTAGGTACCAGCAGGGGACCATTATACTGTGACAGCACTCAGTTCTGATGACATTATCTTAAACTTTTCCCTGTTGTCCGTCCTCACCCCTGTTGTGCTGCCGCCATCTATTAACATTCCACTGACAACAATGAAAGATGTTAGAGTAGAACATGTTAATGCAGTAGCCGAGCTAGGATGCTTTCACCTGGATGGACACAAAAGTCTGGCAGCAGCTTTATAGTTAATTAGCTGGATCACATTGTGCCAATTCCTCACAAGGCTTGTCTGAGGTGGTTTGCATCCATAATTTGGGGCTTCATAGATTTTTATGGCCAGAAGAAATCATTAGATCATCTGGCCTCCCCTTCTCTATTATAAAGGACATACAATTGCATTCATTTACTCCTGTTGTTAACCCAATTACTTGTGTTTCGCTGTCTTCCAAAAAAGACATCCAAAGACTTCAAAAGATGGCAAGCCCACTTCTCTCTTGGAAGTTTATCCCAACAGCTAATCACCCTAAGTATTACACAACTAACGTAGGCTTGGGACTAATAAAGCTTAGTCCCCTATGGATTTGTGTTTCATGGTTGATTGATTTCCATGTCTAACAAGCTGTGAGCTCTGATTAAAGTTTCTTCCCATATACAGAACATTTTTAAGGTCTTTTTCCCAACTCCTTGTGGTTCTTCTGCGTCTCACTAATGTGACAACTAACATTATAGACCTGATGGTAGCTAGCTCATTATAGGTCTCTGTCAGGATTCTGCTGAAAGGTTTCTCTTACTCTTGACCACATGCTTTCAAGAAACCTGTAGCAATATAATTGCTTTTCAGATCTTTCCCTCCACAGCCAAGAGTGGCTGCAGAGAAACAAGTTCAAAAGTTACTGGAGGCACCTGTGCACATACATTCAGGCACATATACAGCATGGTTACGTGTATCTTTTTTTCTAAGCAATTGTTCCTTAGTTCTTCTTTGTTTACATGTTTTGCTCTCTTCCTCACTTTCCTCTCCTCCTCAGTATGTCTTTCATTTTCCAGTTTGCAACCATTGGCAGAATTTGCTCTGAAAATTCCACTCAGAATTTGCTCTGTACTGAAGACATTTATTCACCGAGTTTCTTTCTTATCCTATTGCCTATTTTTTTTTTTTTTTTCCAGTTTGGAATCTTTGTTATTACCTCCTTCTGTATCACTGCCAATTTTTCCTAATGCAGATGTGAAGAAGGGCCCATATGCCCAGCAGTTTTTTCCAGGTTTTTCCAACAATGTTAGCAGATCCATTGAAAAGAAAAAAAAAAATGCAGCCATTCCTGTAAATATTCCTCGTATCTTTAGACCACCGTAGTTATGACAGCATTGCTAAGAGACAAGAACAGTATGTAGTATTCTCAGTGTTAATCTCCCCAGTGTCAGATAGAGGTAAAACACCTCCTTATGCTACTCACAGCTCCCCTTCTTATATATCAAAGGACCACATCAGTCTTTTCCCAGAACATCTCACTGGGAACTCATGTTGAGTGACTTGTCTTCTTTGACCTTTAAATCCTTTCCAGAGCTTTCTAAGACACAGTCTTCCTATTGTTCAAAGAGAAACTGCTAACGTTCTTGAAAATACAATACATATTACTGTAGAAGAAAGATTGATGCAAACAGTTATTTCGGATGGAAAAAAAATCCACAGCCAAGTTTCCCAAAATCAATGGAAGAAATAACAAACTGAAATAAATAAAAAATTAGGGATACTGCACATACTGCACTAATCTTAATACATTAAAGTCCTACTTTGATATTTTTGAGAGATAGAAGTTTCATATGCTGATTCAGTAATTTTTTAGAAAAAAAATAAAAAAAATATTTTGCAAAGCTCTGTTATTTCCCTTCCTCTTCCCCATATTTTAGACTGGCTTTATGCAGAAATACTGATAATCAAGGCTTATATGGCCAAAGCAAGTGAACTGTGTGATCAAAAGCTAGAGGCCATTTTGAAAATCTGAGGCCATGCTTCTCTATACTTTGGCTTCCCTTTTCAGTAATTATGATAATAAAAACGAAATCATATCTCATAGATATGCTGAAAGACACTCGGGTGAACAATCCCAAGGTTCTCAAAGATAAGCAGATCTACACCCACTGAATATGTTGTTTGCTTTGTTTTTTCTTAATTTTTGTTTTGCGTATTGCTCTTAACTAAATTAACTTCTCCAGAGTCCTTTTATTAATAGGTTGCACTGTACATACCACTGTCAGCTTTACTAATTAAAAAACTAGTCAGCTGTTTAACACTGTACTCTTTTGCATCTATAATGAAATATAATAAAGACTGAAGAGAAAAGTGGTAATTTTCTTAAGGGAAAGCTACAGCTAGCTGGATCATTTGACAGGAAAATAAAACTAAGTGATGCTCATTTGGATGATCACACACCAGGACCTAAGACAACCATTCTGATTGTGGACCAGCTCCTTGAATGACTGTCTGTCTCCAGGAAAGGACCTAGTTCCCATCAGATAAGAAGGAACTTGCAAAGCTGAATCCTAAGTTTGAGGAAAAATCTCTGAACAGGAAATGCAGTTAGATGGCTTTAGAGACAGTCCTGTCTGTTCTGGGCCATATCATTTATCAAAGACATGGCTGGATTAAAAAAAAAAACAAAAACAAAAACAGGGTTATTAGTAAGGAAAAACGTTGGTGGAAAAAGGAGTGTAGATCAAGTTTCTTTTGACTGAAGCTTGGAGACAAGCTTCCTTATCATAGTAGTAATAAGTAATTGGGCAATAGACTGAAGATTTGACTTTTCTATATACCTTGTCTAAAAATATGCAAATAACTCTAAATGAAAGAGAATAAAAACTTCCTTTAATAGATATTCTCTGTCCTGATGGTTCTTGCTGCAGAGAGGGAAGTACGGTTAGGTTGCGATTGGACTTGATGATCTTTAAGGTCTTTTCCAACCTGAGCAATTCCATGATTCTGTGACTGCAAACACTAATGCATAGAAATAAATGACTTAGCTGCATCAAGCTTTTTTCTTGATCAGACCCAATAATAGCTCATTTCTGGAGTTGTTAATATTAAACAACAAATACAATTAAAAATGAACTGTAAAAAAGAATAAGCTGAACCTGAGGGAGTGCCTAAATCTGCTGAGACTGCAAAAACAGCACTTTACTCCATCTACAGAGAAAGAAAGCCAAGGGAGGCAAACCAGGACCAGGCTTCTAGAAAAGTTAATTAGCTCTATTTTTAGCTGGGGGGGGGACTTTTTTGTGTGTGTCACAACAATTTCAGATTACAGCAAAAAAGAAAAGAAGGAGAAAAGGAAGCGGGAGGGGGAGGGCGAGGAAGGGGGAGGAAGGGGGAGGGGAGAGGGAGGAAGGGACAGGGGAGGGGAAGGGAGAGAAGTGAAGAGAAGAGAGAAGAGGAGAGGAGAGGAGAGGAGAGGAGAGGAGAAAAAATTGGTGTAGGTTTTAAATTAAAAAAAAAAAAAAAAAGACTGGTTGAAACACTGAGGCAGTCCCAAGGACAGGTGTACTCCTTCCAGTCATCCTTGAAATAATATTTCTCATGAGATTTCAAACAAAGAGCTACATTAGTGTGTGAGGGATTAATTAGTAAGAGATAATTCTCATGCATTGCACAACGCATTCATCTCCCACAGCTCAGCAAATTTTACTGAATGATAATGTCAATAGCGTGAGTTCTCACTGGTCAAAATTACATATGCATGATGTCTCTCCATTTTGAAACTATAATCTTAGCGGTTTAAATCCGTTTAAATGCATAAGAGACATCAGTAATGCAATAAACATTATAACAGGGGATCACTCTTGATTGGAACACTTTCCAGTTCAAATCATTGATTATGAATGTGGTGGGATTTGATTCTGATTTTGTCAGCTCCGGAAACAAGCCCACTGTAAACGTTGATCATGGAAGCTGCAAGTGCTAATCCGCTCTGAAGATGATAACATAGAAGAAAAGTTACAATCCCTCTGAAGTTAATGCCATGCTAGAACTAAGGCAAGACTTTACTTCTAGTAAAGGGGGAATGTTCTAGTACAACCTTTCAAAAGGAAACACAGAAATATGAACATAACTCTTAGACGGAGTCAAATGAGTTCATGAAAGATGTTCCATTGCGTGGTTGCTTGTGACAGCAGATGACACACAGGTATCTTTCAATCTTATATTCCTGTATTAATTGCAAAACCTCCATTGACATCAAGGTACCTCACACCTCTCCATGTGTCCTGAATCTGAATGGAAATCCAGCTGTTCAAAAATAGAGCTCACATCTGAAAACACAGCTTTTAATTTTTCTGCTTCTTTAGTCATAAAATAGGGACACCAATTACATACTAGAGTAAGAGACAGAGTTATATGTACATTCATAAATATATATATATGTAAATAATAATTTAATAATAAATGAGTGACAGAAAGAAATGTCACTTTGCAGAGCCTAGAGACATTACATTTGAGGACAGAACAAAATATACAGCAAAGTAGGTCTGGGAAAGAGTCAGTCTATCAGTCCCTGCCTGGGCAGAAATCTCTGGCAATCTTTAGCTGGGATGTCAGACAGCTCTAAGGAAATCAAGGGTGGCTATCTTTATCATGAAGCAATAAAGCTCAAAGGCAGAAGAATATTCTTTTGAATACCATCTCCTAACCATCCCTAATAAATCAACTGTCTTCTTCCCTTCTCCCACTCTTATTCTCCACCCGTCCCTTCTGTTTCCCTTTAAGTGGCTACACCCTTTCACCTGCTTCACGCTTGCCCCTTGCCAGCTTGGAGCAATTGAGAGAACCCTGCCAGCAAGCCTCCAGCTCTGCTCTCGGCTCCACCTCCTATCTGCTGCTCCGTGGCTCTCTGGAGCGAGAGGCATTGGCAACGAGGCAGGTGAAACATGCTGAGAAGGCAGACAGAGGGAAGAAGCAGGTTCCCAGGTGGTAGCAGACGGCAGAGGACTTTTCTCCCACGACACCCATAGCTAAATGAGTTGCCCTCCAGTCACTATTCATTTTCTGGAGAACATCAAAGGTCTAGCATGCTGCATTATGCACAGCTTCTTCAGAAAAAGTGAGACGCTATTGAATAAACCTGGTAACTGCAGAGCACTTTCATGATAAAAATTCTAATGGCCAATGAAGTAGCATTTAATAAAAAGGAAAAATAAAGCTCTGAGGCATTCTAAGAAAAGAAATGCAGGACTAAGAATCCCTTTGTAATGTAAGGGAAACATCTTACTCAAGAATGTGTTAATAAATGGATTTAATTTATTAATGGAACTTAATGAACATTTAAAAATATTGTGCCTTTGGCTATCCCACAGAAACATTCTGGTCAATGAATGCAATCAAATTATTTCAGGATCTGCAAATAATTTCTTTTAAAGCAAGAATGAAAGGTTATCTGTCAAAAATATCCTCAAATATGACTAAGTACCTTCTATATGTACTGTTTGTGTCTGAAGTCACTCTCATTTAGAAGCACACTAGCCAATTGCAATTGCAAATGAACAGCTTTTCATTAACACTCACATTTGTGGATATAAATAATTACAGTGTAATGCCAGAGAAAGCGCTGGCTCCGAATCAAACCAGAGTACAGAGAAGAGGTCCCTGGGATCACAACAACTAAGCATGGTACTGCACACTATAGACATAATATTTCACAAAAAGTCACATCTGCCTACATTTGCTAGTGCATTAAAGCACAGCAAGAAGTTTCCACACAATTCTGGAATAGGAATTTTTCCAAATCTTATTTTTGAATAAAATTACAGCGAAATAAGATGAAAAAGGTACAACATCTGAGGGAAGACACTGTCCATAGCTCTCATAGGAAATCTACCAACGGCAGCAGCTGCTCTGGTAGAAATTTCAGGTGGGACAAACCTCCTGGCCTTTTGCTTGCAGCAAAGAGTCATCTCAGCCAAAGTCATAAAGCTTTCTGGGATGCCAAGTTAAGTGAAATGAGATATGAATCATTTATTCATTATTTAACTTTTATTTAAAGATAGCAGTAACTCCCTTGCACTCTTTGGGAGCCTACGGCTGCTTACAGGTTACACCTGTAACTTCCATTAGGGTAATAAGGTTATACCTACTCATTACCCCTCAGCATGTTAATGGCTAATTATGTGTCCTATTATTGTAAAAGTGGGTACCCCCATGCAGATTGTAGGGGTAAGGGAGGAGAGGAGATGACCCAATTAAAGAGAAAAGTTTTAAGTGTGTGAAATGAAAAGGTAATGCTGTATTTGCAAAGTGTTCTTAGAGGTGAAATATTTCAGGTCAGGAGGATATTCATTATAGTATATTTAGATTAAATGAATGTGCAGGTGGAATAAAGACAAAGCTCTGGTATTGTAACTTGGAACATTCATTCACTTCAAAGATGCTCCTGATATCACATTGAATTTCTTCAGTGCCAGTTTAATCTTCTCTTCAGAGCGCTCATATGTGCCCTATAGCATGTAGAAGCACAAAACATACAAGAAATCTATTTCCAACTTGCCCTCCTAGACAGCATTAAATTCAGGTCATTCTAAATGGAGCTAGAAAAAATTTGTCTGCTATTGTCCTTTCTCAGAATAGGGTTGCAGAAACACAAGTTGAAATGTGGAGCTGTTTTACCCAATTATTTTGTGCACAGAAAAAAAAAAAAAAAAAAAAAAAAAGGTATCTTAAAGCATTTTTAACTATGAATACATTTTAACCATTTAAGTGTCTCAGCGGCATTTTACAGAAAAGCATTTTGTTTCCTGGATTAAAGGAAAGCTGTACTTTGAAATTCACTTCATTTCTCAAATAGGAAAAAAAAAATCTCTTTTTTTTTTTTTTTTTTTCCCCTCTGAATCTGCTCGCTGGCCAATAATCTGTTATCCACTAAGTCCTTCCTCTTAAACACACAACTTCTCAGACAGGGCTTAGCCTGCCGAGCCCCAGTTAATCACTGCCACCGAAGCTGCTATGGTTCAAGCAAAAGCTAATGTCACCGAATCTCTTGGTATGAGAAAGATCATTTGTTTGAGTTGATTTTTTTCCTCATAGCACTGAGAAATCCCTTTAGGCGAGAACTTTTTTTTTTTTTCCTTTGTTTTAATTTTTCCTTAAGCAAAAAGGAGTGGGACTCGTTTGTAAGGTGTGTGAGACTTTGCAGGTCTGGTTTTACAGTACGCCATTTAGGCTTTGGTGAGGCTTGTTAAACGCTGAAAGGAAAGTCATGCATTGACTGAGTGACGCCACCCTGAGGTTGATTCCCAAGGGAAAATAAAGACTCAGTCCTGCCTCAATCCTTCAGGTGACCGAGAACACCTTCTAGCAAGTGATAGCATACAGAACCTTGGCAAGCTGCATAATAACATTAAACCCAGTGATCTAATTATTCACCTCTAATATAAAGGGCAGGGTTCCATGGGAAATCAGAAGCAGGGCTGAGAAATACACCCAGCAAATACATTTCACAACAGAAATGGAGGCAGTGTGTCAGGACTCTAACCTGGGAAAACCGACTTGTGAGGCTGTCCTGTTCATCTGCCATGCCCTGCGCAGTGTAATTTCACATAGGTTATGCAGGAGGGAGCTTTAAAGCACCAAATTATCAGCCTTGAATCCCTTGTTTAAAGCATTGTTTTAATTCACCGTTGGTTTTTTTTTTAGTTTTAAGCATGCAGGTATATAATATAAAAATATAGAGCAGGTGTTTAAAGTAATGCATTGGGAACACAAGAGAAAGCCACAAGTAGACAAGTAATACCTTTCACATGCACTAATGAGAAAGTCACCAGCACTCAGGATGGCATAATATCCTTCTCCAGTGTCATAGTTTTTTCATGATCACTTCTTCGTACTCTGTATGACGTAGTGTGTTTCCATATACCAAACTTCTGCTTTGTAAAGGTGTGATTTTCCAAATGCATCCCTCAGTACACATGGAAAATATTTGTGTGTTCACTTATTTGCACACCTAAAACCATGGATTTGTTTGCAAAGGAACAACTAAACATGCCCCCCAAAAATGACTGTTTTATAACCCCTGTACACAGGAAAATATCTTTTTCTGCAAGTATATTTAAACTGTGGAATATTTGAACTGCAGCCCAAGTAATTACCTGAGCAGTCTACTGGGAATGTACATATTAGAACAAGTTGTAAAATAATCTCTTCCAAATAGCTATTAAAAACAAAATTACAGATCCTGGGCCAGATCCTCAGCTGTTACAAATTGGTGGCTGTTACAAGCCTCTTTGACTTCATGTGTGCAAAGTCTAAGATCCAAGAAAAATTTTACAGTAAAACTATGAATTACTGAAAAATAAGGTTCAAAGTGGAAAGACAGGTGATATTCACACTATAGCATTCAAGCTCCTTTAGGCATTTAGCTTGGCTTCTCTGAATTGCACGTGCTTCCCCTGTACTGGCAGTGTGAGGAATCTGGGTTCCTCCAAATTGCACCTTTAGCAAATGACTAAAAAATCCTCACAAAGATGCCCCAAATGCTTTGGATGCTACTAAAAAAAAAAAAAAAAGGTCATCACATCTTCATGTCTTCTATCAGTATAACTGATGTACTGAAGAGAACTTGCTTTCAAGCAATATATGTGTATATATACATCTCAAGCAAATTCATTACAGAGTTTGTGGTTGTCTGCAAAAGCGTATCAGTTATTGCACCAATTTCAGCATGACTTTCTAATTTCTCTGAGACTCTCTTAATTACAAGGTGTTCTGAATGATGCCTTGCTCTGTATAATAGCAAAGACTTTTATTTTCTTCTAATGATGGTCTAAATCTCGTGTAGTAACCAACTGACTAACACAGGGAAATCCCAATCTTTCAGCTCCATTGTATAATTTATACAATATGTTCAACACTTTCCCACATAATAAACGTGGGAATCCCATACAACCAGTCCAAGGTCTGAGGTTTTTGGTATGAATCATGTTTGCTGCATCCTGGCTTTACCACACCCCCAGCTACTTCTGCTGGGAGCCAAAGAGTTACTGCAATCACCACTGGTAGGAGATACCATGTGCAAAGGTACCATTTACAGCAGGATGCAATGAAGATGAGAGCCAGAGACTGATAATTTTATCTCAGAGGTTACCTGGGAAAGACTTCTCTAGCTCTATTTAAAAGAGCAACTTTAAATAATGAATAAATTTAGAGATATTATCATTCAAATATTACTTCGTGCTATGACAAATCTTTCATGTAACCCTCAGCCAGGTTCTGTTTATTTAAGGTGATGCTCATTTGAATAGTTTGGGAAAGTAGTGCTTTCACTGCACCTGTTATTCATTTTGACAGTTCTTTGCAACACAAGAAAGTCATGTTTCAACTTGCACAGAGAAATGTCATTGTCTTGTACGTAGAAAAGATTTTGAAGATACCTCAGATAATGTTCACATGCATTTAGTCTCCCTGACTGGCAAATTTACTGTCAGATTTATTGTCTGACAGCAGGTTTCTTATGGTTGGGGTTTGGGAAGGGGAGGAGATAACCAGTTGCTCCATTATTAATGCAAAAGTGATTATTTTAATCAGTCCTCAAAAACAAACATATATTACTGGAATCCTACTGCTTAAAGCCCCTACAGACCTACAAGCATATCACAGGCATCATCACCTCTCAGTCTTTTCTGTGTCATATGTTTTGTGCTTCTTTTACGTGGTACTGACAGATGAACCCCAGCTCCACCTGCTGCAATCAGGGAGCAAGAGTTTGTCAGGGCTTCAGGAAGACAGCTCAGATCTGAGCACCTGATTTCAACTTAGCTCTGAATCAGCCTCAGGAAGCACCCAGGCACACACCTGTCTGCTGACAACAGAGGGAAGCAAACCCAAAGAGGAGTCAGGTAGCTCAGCCACCTCAGTCAGAATATACATTCTGGATGACAAATGCAGCCAACCACTGTTGGAAAACAAAAATTAGAATCGTAAAAATACCTGGGTTACATTTACAAAAGTGGGGTTTTTTTTGAGCATTTCCCTCTCCTCAAAGCTATTTTTAAAGTGGTGGGAGGAATTCAAAGGAATTGATTGTGTACTATTACGCAGCAGCCACAAAACAGCAACTTATTCTATTAAGCACTGGGACTTTGCTTTGTCTGCTTTTGTCATACAGAGCAAGAGGGTCAGAAAAAGGGATCCTGAGTTTGGTTCTTATCTCCGTCACTGATTCAGTTTATAACATTAAGCAAGTCAAGTGAGTGATGTCAGCTCAGCATCACCGATTTTCCCACATCACAGAAACACTGTTTGGCTGAATTAATTTATGCTCATGAAGCACTTAAACCTTTTCTGAGAAGTCAGCATAGCAGTATGAAGAGGAGTTTCTCATGGGTTCCCGGCGAGCTGGGATCCATAATACTGTGGCAATTAATCAGCGTTACTACAGAGTGAGAGCACTGTGCCTCCTTGAGAGACAGGCATACACAAAAGTTAAGAAATTGTTTATTCCAGCCGTAATAGGAAACTTTTGTATATAATTTCCCTGCTTACTCAGAGGCACTGTAACATCTGTCAGGCCAGGACTAGCACTTAGCCACAGATCAGAGGAGAGGAACACATGCCCCATTTCCTGATAGCAGCTCACCCGCCACCACCGCCAATCTCAGTGACCATTCATGAGAAACCAAGCTCAGTTCCACTAGAGTATGGTCTGACTTATGGGACCAAATTCAAAATTGCACAGGTGTGAATGAGAGCCATCCAGTCTGTGCAATGCCTTTAACAGTATGTCAGCACTCACTGCATAGCACGCTGTTTCTTTTAGCAGTTCAAGAGGTGATAAGGATTGAAGCCAAAAGCTGGCCCTTGCTTCTTTGAGCCACACAGTGTTTTGATCATCCTTCCCCAGTGAACACTGTTACCACCACCGCCACCTACCCATTCCAATACCACAAGTCAGGTCACAGTGTAGTCACTGCAACATCAGAGCTCTTATGGAAAAAAAGATTAAGAGCAGCAGTGCTTTTCTTTTAGATTCCTGATTTCAGTCAAAATGTATTCAAGCTACATAACAGAAAAAGTGCGGCATTAACCACAATGCCACCAAAACGCTCTCTTGTATATATCTTGTATATATCCTCTTCTTTTGAATCGTCTTCTCCTCCCAGGCTTATACACATGTGCACCTCTCCACTTTCACCCATAGACTTGCAGTCTTCAGACATCTGGTAATATCCAGTGCTGTCAATTTTTCCTATGACACCAAGCCAGCTCAGAGAGCAGCAATGATAGCAGTCATTGTAAGACATAGCTTCAAATCTATTCTAGCCCCCTTTTAAGCAACAAGTAATGGAGAAGCCCAGGCTTAGGTAATGGGGAAGCCCAAGCAGGAGAGCTACTCAGGGCTTTTACTTCACACTTTACAGCTACACACACCTACTTGTGTTCACATATCTATACTTCAGACTATTTTATCACCTCTCTCGTGGTGTTTCAGAAGAAGATAGTCACAAGTTACGATTTTTAAAAGGCATCCTATGCAAGATATTGCAACTGATTGCAATCTATTTGCATCACCCAAAGACTTCGAAAGCACAGTCGATGTTGCATTCCTTATCTGCTGTATTTCCTCCTCTTTCTGTATTACAATACATTTTGCACCCTGACAGAGGATTAATCACCTGATGGGAATTCTGCAGACTTCAGAGATCTGCTGGGAAATATATTTCTGAATGACTTCACACCAGTCAGAAGTTCATGATGTCTATGATTTATTGTCTCTGGTGAATTTCTCATTGCTGTTGAGAATTTAAACTAGTTCAGCTGCTCCTAGTGATGAGGCACAGAAGGCAAATACAAGGCCACAGTAATGTCTGTGAAGCTCCAATTTGGAAAGCAGCTTTTCCAAAGTACACTAAGAAATGATGTATTTAGTCCTTAGGAGGAGAAGAGCAGCTTATTTTCAGCTGTTTCCACATTCCTTCCTGACTGTGCCATAAAGCCTTATACGTAGCAAAAAGATAGACAAACTGGCCAAAACCTGAAGTCCTCCTTCAGTTTTCATCACATTTTTACACAGTAAACTACCTCTCAGCATTCTTCCATGTAAAAAGATACACACACTGAAGAACAGGGAAAAAGAAAAAAAAACCAACAAAACAGGTCCAAGATGTCAGGACTTCTTTTTGGCACAATTATGAGGAACTAAGTGGAAGCAAAAAAAGAGAGAGGCTCAGGTAACGGACTCTATTAGACAGATGGGTTGGTATGCCCAGGAGGGTAGAAAGGCTCAGGTGGGGCAGTCAGAAGCAAAGGCAGATGGCCACATGATTCAGGTTCTCACTTGAAGAGGGATTTCAGATGCAGTGCCATGATCATAAAGAGTGAAAATTGCTTGGCCCACATCACTCAATAGTTCAACTCATTTTTAAAGCATATTCTTCGTATCTTCCTCATTGTTCAATTTTAGTATTCAGCGCTATAGCATCTTTTCAGCCTTACTCAAGGTTAGTAATTTCTTTGTGATTATGGATCATTAAAAGCAGTGCTTACTCATAAAAAATAAGCACTTAACGTTTTGCAATCTCTAAATACACTTCAATGAAATATACAACTTTTTTGGCCCCCAAATACTATAAAAACGTCTTCACTCACAGATATTTAAAAGAAGGACTAAAAATATTCAAGAAAATTACAGTGCTTTAAGTGTTAAAAAGTAAAACACATTTTAGCATGCAAATGAACCAGTTTCACTTCCAGATGCTTTGCTCCTGTGTCAAGGGGCATAAACACATGATGTGAACAAGTGGCAATGTTTAGGGAAATACTGCAAAACTAAATCTTTTCCATGTACGCCAAAATGACTTATCAGCCAAGCTAGTGGGTCAGGCAACTATTTTTCTATATCATATTTTTAGGAATGTGAGGAACTTATAAAGGGCAGAACAAAAGCAGACACTAGCACGTAACCTAGGCAAACAGAAACATGGAAGGGAAGCATCATGGGAGTGAATAGGTTAGGCTTTCTTTCTTCTGTCAGCCCCTTACCATTTGGATGTTCCCATCCTCCATTTTGAGAAATTATGTGTTCCCTTGCAATGAAGAGAGGTTTCGTCTCCTTTCAGCTATCACATTCACCTCTTTCAGAAGGTTTGCTTTGCCCAGATCCTTTGACAGGGAGTGAGTGAAATCTCAGCCCCATTGAAGTCAGTGGGAAATTTGCCATTCACTATAAGGGAGCCAGGATTTTGCACAACATTTATATCAGTAGAAGACCAGACTGAATCTAGTCCAGTGTTTGTGAAGTGCTTTGAAGTAGAGAGTGTTACAGTACTGGAATTATTGCTATTATTATTATTGCTGCTTAGTGCATGACACAGAAGTAAGGAAGAAAACCTCTGAATGAACTGGAAGGAAATACTGATTCTGCAGATCGTAGAGGTCAATACATGACATTTTTCTAAACAGTTTCCTTTAAACGTGTCTAGTAAAATTCTCTTTCAACCCAAGTACTTTCTTGGCATGTTAATCAGAAGCAGATCTTCCTACCAAGAGCAGCTATCCTGACTGAAAAACTCTTATCTTTTCCTTGATTTTTTTTTATTGCTCTCTAGGGATTTACTGAAATACTCTACAGAGAGCTTAAAATGTTTTCAGAAACACTGCAAAACCCAAGTGGGAAGAGAGAAACAATGGTTTCCTTTCAGCTTGCCTATTATTCTGCTGAACTGCAGTACGGCCTTTGCACTTCGTTGGCCCATGGAAGAGCCTGGGATTCAGTGAATGCTGGTGATGATAAGCTGTTTCACTACTTGTGGCTGTCGTGTATATATTACCACCAGACAAGACAACAGTTGATCATCAAGGAAAAAAAATCCTCTCCCATGATCTCACTAACTAGCTTATTCTGCCACAGGCTCATTCAAAATTCTTTTCAAGTTACATCCACAGTGCTGCAATCAGGAAATGTGCTTGCTGCTACCAAAGGAACCAGCGTTTGGGCCTCGGCTCTCCCCGCCGCCAGGCTGCAGCAAGGTCTCAGCCTGATATCCTCAGATCACAGCCCTCACCGCTCCCCCAAATGGCTTGCTCATTAGAAAGGAACACGATCTGTAGGACTCAGGCACCCAGGGACAGCTTGTCAACTGGTGCAAACCGTCAGTGCTCTGCTAACCTCAGGCAACCCAAGGTTTCGGGCTGCAGAGAATTTATCTACAACTCAGCAGCTGTGAGAAGAGAGCAGCATTAGGTCACGGAGGGAACAGGCCAGCAACCGTGATTCAGCCATTGGCACACTCAGCTCAGCTGAGAATTCCCAACCACAATCTACAAAAGGGACTTGTTACATCTTGATTAATTTCAAATTATTCTGTCTTCTTTCAGTCTCTACCTTTTTTGGTTATCTCAGCGCACAGCAGTGGTCCCAGTGGTTGAGATCTGTACAGCCGAGTTCTTGACTCTGATCTTAATCATGTGGTCAGCAATGGAAACAGTGACAAATTACTGCCATCAGTCAACTACAAAGACAGGATAAACTTGTGTAGTCTCTTGAATTTACTCCATGGCACTACAGTCCAAATAAAGGCAGTGACATAAAATATGCTGTTAAATACTTTGCTATTTAGTAGGTATAAATGCAACTAGAAAAAAAAATATAAAATGTCATAAGCTAAGAATTTGCAGAAAACAGTTTGTATGTCTTCTGTTTTGATCCAAGTGTCAATCTAATAAGCTACTGCTGCTGAGCAACAGCAATTAGGTTTTAGCGATGCTTGGAAGACTTGCATGCATTCTACTTCTCAGGACACCACAGTTAATTCAGGAGTGAGATTTATGTTTTTAAATGTGTGAAACAAGCTAGATTCTCCAGTGCAGACGCCTCAGTGTAGACAGGTCTCAATGTCACATTAGAACTCCTCTCTAAAGACATGTAGCAAAACATCTTCATCACTTCAGCTCAGCACTGCTTCAGTGCACCTATGCACTTTCTGGAATAGAGTCTGGAACAAACTGGCCTCTTTATGGACAACTCCTTTTGCAGCAGAGGAGATCACATCTATCAGCATGCAATCATGTCAACACAACAACCACTTGATCCTTGAACAGCTGTTTGTCAGCAGGTCTCTTAGTGCTTCGGAAAATGAGATCTTTTCTTTGTAAAGTGGAATATGAATTGAAATGCCCAGCATGAAAAGACTCAAAAGCATTGGCATCAGTGACTAAGAACTCAAATGAGAGCAAAGGCAAAGCTTAAGGTGTCCCTCTCTGTGTTCCCAAACGCCACACAAACAGCGCTGCCTAGAAAGGCCTAGCCAAAGGTACAGTCAATAATCACAGTCAATAATCTAATATTTTAGCTTTCATTAAGTCAGCTGCAACACTCTTCTAGTAGGTTCAGGATTCTATTTGCTCTTTTTTTTTTTGCCTAACAGACAAAGCCTAATCTTTTGCTAAATTAACTTCTTAATGGATCTGCTTCCCACTTTTCTGGCATTTGGGACAGTGAAAGCCCTGGCGCCGCTAACAACCCTTTGATGTGCCAACCCTCACAGCTCCTGGACCTTTGGGGTCACACCTGCTCACAGCTCTGTGACTGAACGTCACCCCTCAAGGTGTGCCCCATCCTCCCTACTGCTGGGAACACATCCCCTAGAAATGCATCTCTCTGTCCCTGCAGCTCTGCAGGCCTGTGGTGGGTCGGCTCCACTGATCAGCTGGAGATTTTGTTTAGAAGGCTTCTTTACGCTGTTTATGTTGCTGTCAAGTTTAGCTCACCACAGACCTAACACTGCCACCTCTTTGTTTACATACCTCCACTTCAGGACATTATAACCCTCCTTTACCAGCACTGCCCAGTGTGTGAGGGAGCAACTTCTCTTTTTTATTTTTATAAGCGTTTTTAACTACATAGCTATAAGATTTTCCTTCAGATTCCACACAAAGACACCTCTTGCTGTCAGCATTTAATTATGCTTGCATTCCTATGTAAATAGAATGTTAGCCAAAATAGAGCCAATTACAGAAGAGAAGGTCAGGCACATCTTCCTTTAAGAAAAGGAAGCTTTGGAAGCTTTTGTACTTTTGATGAAAATAACTTTCTGGAAGCAAAAAAATAATGTAAAGTGCTGAGCATGTTCTGCTGGGGATAAATCATACTACTGAAACTTGTACTCAATCTGTCATCATGCATCTTTCTTAGGAGGGTTAAGAAGACATATTTAATATGTATATATAATGCATGTCCTCATAGGTCTATAGGGTCTTTTCAGACTTTCCTTGAAAAATAATGACTTTAGATCACTTGTCTTAAAGGATTCACAGCTCACAAAATATTTCAACCAAGGTTTTCTCCCACGCTGGGTATCAAGTTATTTGACAGTCCTCTCTGTTTGGGTCATGTATGAGAAACATCTGGAGAAACATTATGTCCTAAGTTTACATCACAAGATAAGCATACATTTTAAGTTCTCATTTAAATTTTAAAATACTGAAATCTCAAAAATTCAAATGGGTCCCTGCTCTTCAAAGTTTAAATGCCCATTTCCTTTTCTAGTAGATTAAGAAAAATAACATAATCCTTCAACCTAGACTATCTGACCTCACTGTGTTTAGATTGATAGGAGCTGTGGCAAGCCTCATACAATTTCTCTTCATCAACGTAAGTCTCAATTCAATTTATTAGTTTATCTGTTACCTCCAATCTAGATTTCAGTGAAAGCTGGTACAAATCTAATGCAGTGACTAAATTTGTAGTGTACTGGAACACTGTAGTTAACATCAGATTCCCAGGTAGCATTCTCAATAACCACACAGAAAGGTAGAACTGAAACAATACTGAACAGTTCCAGACCTATTTCAGTGCTAGCAGCTTTGAAAGTTAAACTTGTGCAAGTTTCTGGGTGATGAGAAAGTGTATCAGGTATTTCAGCAGCTGGTTTGCTCAATTCCCATCTAGCTGAACAGGAATTAAATATCAGTGAACCTCCTGCTGCTTCAGAAATCTATATTAAACATGATGCAGTGAACTCAAAATGAGGCTTGACCCTACGGCTCAGCTTACATGTTATTTTCTTGTGGCACATTTGCCTTTGAGAATCCAATCTCAATTTATCCACAGATTCTTATGTTTCTAGTTTTGTCAGAGGTGAGTATCAGAATAAATTTTGCTATAATAGTTTATATGGATCACCCAAGTTCATCTTTCTGAGACACCAGTAGCAAATCAAAGCAGAATTTGTGCCACTGTATTTTTAATTGTAAACTTTTGGATATTCTAAAAATGCTTCCTGGTGAACACAGTAATTAAACATTTGCAATTAACTTATTCTTTTGCTGAGTACCATCCCAGTACTGTGATGTAATTCATTTGTGCTTTTTGACCTTAAGGAAACTTTGGCAGATGAAGTCATGAGATGCATTCTCACAGATCTGCCCTGTTACCTAATGTTGCCTAATGCTATGTTAGATAAGTGTGAAAATGATTTAGATATAAATTTAAAATCAATTTTATACAAAGCATTCTGAACAAATGTGTTCTACTGTATGCTCTAAAAAAAAAAAAAAACAACTAAACAACATTTTGTTTGGCTGGAAATGCTTTGATAAACAGCAGGTCTCATTGAGTTCAACATTGAAATGCTCTAATGAATTTTTAATGCTTTAAGTTGTCTAACTGGATCTTATTACAAAGAAGCTGAAGACACAGAAGCATGATGTTTCCTCCACTGGCACATTTAAGAAATCAGCAGAGACATGCCAAAAAATGTTCTGCTTTCAAAACAAGGCTCCAAGACTGAACTTGGGGGAAAAAAAAAAAAAGTGGTTTGTCAGGGTTTCTAGAATTAAACTATTGTTGTTGATATGAAACCCATATTATCATTTCCTCAAGCTGGCTTCACTTTGTTCTGCATTCTACCTCCCTGTTGGTATGATATTGCATCTCTGACTGGCTGGCAGATGGCAGAAACTGATCACTTTTGACAGCAAGCTAAAGGTTAGAGAACTGTAATTGCACAAACAGTAGAAGAAAAATTCTCCTATTAAATTAAAGGTGCAATTTCCCTGTGAAGTTACAACACAGTTTTCAATACAAAGGTCTGCTTCATTGATATCTGTTGTTGCACAGGTTTTTCTACTCTGTCCAGTAACATGTACTGATTAATGAGATTGAAGAGGAAGTTCACCTTAATTTTTTTTTCTCCAATACAATGCGATTGCGTTATCAATGCAATCTGTCTGTCACAGGTTATAAACACTGCATGAAGTTCTTTGCAACATGACACAGGAATAAATGCTAAGCACTCCTCAAGCTTTCTGCTCTTTGCCTGGCAACCCATCCATTTGGCTTACAGAAGCCTCTCAGCTAGCCTGGAGGCTTCTATTGCTGGAACAACCTATGTGTTATCAATACCACTAAAACAATGGGGTTGGCTGCAGGCAGAGTGGTAGCACAGTGCCCAAGCAGAGAAAAGAGCCCCATAGAAAGCATGCAGAGAAGTGGCTTTGAATAGTGTAACTCACGGAGCCCCACAGAGCATTAATGCATGCTGAGGTTGCTGTGCCAGGGCTCCACTCAGTGAGCTGCATCTTCTGGCAAAGTGACAGTGAAGTGTCAGGGCTGGCCAGAAAGCCAAGCTGCTCATTCATTTTCCTCATGTGAAGGAGAGGAGGAGCTTCAAGCACACACTGACATAAGAACTGCTTCCATAAAAAAAAAAAAAAAAAAAAAAAAAAAAGAGTGGTGCTTCTTCACGTAATGCTTTTTCTGAGCACAGTGAAGAAGGTCCCAAAGTTCATCTGCCCATAGATTTCCTTGAATGGGAAGCAACACGTGGAAAGTGGATGCCTTCTTCCCAGAATACACTCTGGAGTGTTTGAGTATGTACCTCATCCTCCTCCACATTTGTTTGTTTTATCCATCTGCTATTGCCCCATATTTAATTATGAATTGAAAGCATTCTCCTGGAGCTGCACTCTGAGCTTTTTAAACTGAAGTGTTTGAATAAGGCCTGTCACTACAGGAAGGATGTAGAGGGCATCACATTCCCCAGCTGCCTCACATCACCCTTTCCCCCTCCCTGCACCTCAGACCCTGATGCAAACTGAGAGAGCTCTCAGCAGCTGCTGCCTCTTCCCTCTTCCCTGCTGAGCAGCTTCCAGGTGGGAGATGAAACAAGGAGTGACTTTAGTGTATGCTTTCCAGTGCTTTCCAGTGACACACTGCTAGAGGATGGATTCCTCCATCCTACGTAGCCAGGAAGGAGACAAAAATTTGGAAGAGGGTTCATGTTGTTCCCTGATTTTCCCTGCTCCAATCACAATGCCTGGTTAAAGAAATGATTTTAATTTTTAACAGACAAGTAGCCCAAGTAACCATGCACAGTCCCACAGTATATTTCTTCTGGCAGGACATGCAGAAGTTGGATGTCTTGGCAGTACTCTGAAGTTGGGAAGTCCCTCATTTTGGACAACTTTCCAGGAAGGGGTGTTTGGGGGTGATTTCCACTCCTTTTGCACTGGTTGAACTGCCATATGAAATAACCTGTTAGAGCTCAGAAGGAGCTTCTCCAGCAAAGTGCCTGTAAGAGCAAGCTGAAGCCCTTCTGCTCAGCCTAGAGTGTGTCCCTGCCACTGCAAAGGTGATAAAAGCTCCATGGCTGCATGACAACCCACAGAGTAGGGGATGTCTGTATTTTTTCTGCACTGTTCTTCGGGGAGCAAAATATAAATCTTTTCAATGTGTAACCTGCTTCTGAAGCATTTGTTTTTCTCTGAATAACTCCAACAAGCCATTTGCATTTGATAATTTCACTGATAGGAAGCAGTTTCAGGTAGCAAATTTGCTGCTTTGTTCTTCACAATATGAGGAAATTTCACTTTAAAAACAGGTTTTCAACTTCAAAGCCTTATAATCTGACACTTGAAACACAGCACTCACAAACTACCCATGTTCCTCCACATTTTGGCCATTTGTAGAGCCCAAAAGTGGTGTGGAGCCGACTGGCAGCAAGAGGGACTGGAAAAGCTCCTGTGTGGGCTTCTGGTGCAGCCAGATGAGATGAGGGAATTAGAGCCAGGGTGTGGTTCCCACCTAGAATGCCTCTCCTGCAGTTCACAGACCTTCACACTGTCTCATCAACACATGCTTCCTGCTCTCCTTCCAAATATGCAAACTGCACCCTCTCCCAGGGCCCTCCTTAGCTTAAGGGTGCTGGCATGCTCTCTGCTGACTTTCTGGAACCCAGAGATTTCCAATTATTTCCACATCCTCCTCCTGTTTCTCTTCTGGCTGCGGTGCCTCTGGGCTGCCTGCTGTACTTCCCACTCTGCAGGTCTGCAAGGCAAAGGCAGGAAGACCAATAATTAGGAGAGCTGAGTGAAATACAGGCAGGGCAGAAGGGAACAAATAGAAATTGCCTGAGGTCAGTGCACTCTCTCTTTTGCCCTTTTCTCTGAGAAGGCCTTCATGTCTCCTCAGTTCTTGCTATAAGCTTCCCAGCTGCTTTTAATTCAGCACCAAGCTCTGTCTATGTCTGGTTTTAGAGAGAAGTGCCTTCTTTGCCTCCAGGTACGTAAGGCTGCATCGAGGTGAGGTATGGGCAGCATGTGACAATAACATACTGCAGCACAACTGAGAAGTCTTGAACACACTGTTCCCGTGTGTGAACTCATTGCATTAGGTGACACCTTTCAGATCAAAAGTTGATTCTCATTTATTCAGGACCTCACATTTCATGCTGACCCTCTTATCTAGGATAATTACTGTACATTCTCCACAGCGAGTCTGCAGCTCACGCCCATCCATCACTCAGCCCAGCAATTCCCTCAGTTCCCAGTAATCAGCACGGCCCAGCTGTACAGCCATAGGTCCATCCCTTAGCTCTCCAAAGCTTGTGTAACAACTCTCCATCTTGCAATCTGACTCCACACCTGCCATGCTGGAGATGTGGTGGCTTTCAGTGGTCTCCTCCAAGACCTGCCCTGGCCTAGGCCACAGAGGGTTCCACCCACATGCCTGCAGCGGGTACTGCTGCAAACAGCTCCTTCACCCTGTTCCCAAGCCAAGTATGGCAGGGAAGGAAAGAGAAGGAAGGAACAGGAGATAGCAAATGGACCTGTTGTTCACAAGAAGGGTGGGGGAATCATGGAAAAATGACCTGAGCTACAATGATCTCTTGGTTTCCCTTTTCTCCTGTAAGGATGATTACTGCTGTTCTCACCCTACTCTAATCCAACTCTTTCCCCTGCAGGAAGAGGAAGAACTGTGCCCATCTTTTGCAGAAGTCCTGGTTTGATGCTTCACTCACTGAGAACAGCACTTTCCCCTGGCAAAACTGTGAACCTTCTGAAGGTCTCTGGTCAAGATATTGACAACACTGTGACTCTTACATGACTATCTATTAGATTGCCAGCATAAAATAAAAGCCAAGCATTTATCTGATTAATTACTCCTTTCATTTTATACATTATTCTTATTTCAAAATCTGTGTGTACATTTGCAGGTTCTAACAATAGCGTGTTTGTGTGAGTCCAGCTGACCAAACAACAGAGCTATTTATAACTACAGATGACCGGACTTTGCTATATTTTCATTTATGTAATTTTCCTTAGATCATTCATTGGAAAGTGGTCGTACTTTCATGTTTCTCACACGCAGAGGCCCTGTAGGTTAGCACACAGGAGATTAACCTTGGCAAGCTGCACCACTGGGCTGACTGAGGAGGAATTCTCACTGCAGCTGTCTGAACCAACAACGCATAAGGTCTGGGGCTGAGGAAGTTCTCATCAGGCAGCAGGTAACAGCAACGCTAGTGTAAGTAACTTCCAAATACAAACCTTTGTAAAACTAGAAGTATTTTTCTTTCTTTTTTTTTCTTTGCCAAAGCTCACCAGCATTGCAGTGAAATGGTAGACATCTGAGAAATTCCAAAATAAGTGACTAGGATATTGAGAACTGACATTAATTAAACGGGACAAATTCCCATCATGTGAAGCATCTTCACAGTAAACAGCACTAGCATGCCCATCCATGTGATGGAGCATCACTTTCCATCCATACATACCTGCAATAAATTAAAAAAATATTTTGAACGTTTGCAGATTCTTCTCTCTGTAGCTGCTTAAGTGAGGACAGGCAATGACAGATGGAACATCAAATGCTGCATCTTTGAAGTTATTTTATCTACAATCTTTTCCCAGTACGTAGAAGACTTGGAGTAAGGTACACTGTTGTCACCAACTGATAGTGCTAGTCAAGGTGAATTCACTCAAACAGGCATACTATTGCCAAAGAAAGACAATTTGCAAGAACCCTTATTTCTGCCTAGTAGGGCAGTTCTTTGCAAGCATTCTACAAGAGGACTGAATTTCAGAAGAGACAAGAAACCCAAGGGGAGTCGCAATATCCAAGGTCCTCATAGAACTGTATTTCAAAATATGGAGCAGCCAGACAGAGAAAGTAGAATATTTTATAGTATACACTGTACAAAATATGCCTCACAACTAATCCAACCAGACACATAGCCAGCCAGGGCAGATCTACTAAATAAAGCCATGAGATCTTTTTCCTAAAATAGAGCATATTAAGGAATTTGGTGGTTCATAATACACAATAAAACTCATAGCTGGCAGTAAACAGGATTGAAACAAAGTCATGGAGGACACATTCCTTTATTTGATATCAGCATAGAGTCCCTCTTATCTGGTCCCATCAAATAACTGAGAAAACTTTATTCAAACATGCAAAGAAAAAGCAGGGATTTGTTTTCTGACTTACAATATTAAACTCTGCTCACTGGGCTGTGTCCATGCAACTAAATGGTGGTGATGCTCACTAGTACAAAATTTCTTCCTAGTTCCCATACCCTTATCATTTCCTACTGATTTTCTTCCTTTTTAATTATAGGGGATGTAGACTTTCTGATGAGTTCAGAAAAGAAAAGAAAAGCTTGTTGGTATTGTGAATTCTGAAATCACAGCAGAGGAATGCCACACACTTATTAGCCAAGTGTTTCCATCCCTTTGTATATGTGACTCTTCCCTCAAGCTAATCATTTTCTTAACCTTTTGCCCTTTCTGTGGCATCATAGCTATTTAGTAATATTTTTTTCCCATCTTGTAAAATGTGTGACCCCATTACCTTCCTAGTTGATTTACACAAAGATCAACTTAAATGCAAAGAGTAGTTCACAGAGTCTCTGTTTCATACTTTTTGTCTGAATATGTTAGTCAATACCCACTAATGCTCCCTGAGGAAAAAGACATCCAGATGATTAGGAAGGAAGAGGAGGTACCGCAGCTTTTTAAAGTTGTTTCTGGTGCCTTTCGTCTCAGTCACCAGCCTCACAACCGAATTTTCTGGAAGAGCTTTTTTCCTTTGAAAACTGCCTTCTGGGCTAACACTTAGAACATGTACTTGGAACCATATCCAACATAGGGTTGCAATTAGCAGCCAGTATAGCACTTCTGTTGACCAAATAACCAGCTGAGTTTATTGCTGAGGATGTATTCACAATATCACCATCTACTGAAACTAAAAGTTACTGTAACTGCTATGTTGTCTAAGCCAGATAAAATTCTATTCTCTTTCTCATGTCACATTAGCCATGAACACTAGTGAAAGAGCCAGTATTTGAAAAGGTGACAACTTTAATAGAGAAGAGCAGAAAAGATTCAACTAGAATATTTTACATGAGAAAGAAGACTCAAAATCAAATAATAAATAAATGAACAAACCAATACTGAAAGTACTTTTATCCTAATCTCAAGTGTTGAACAGCATTAGAATAATTTCTTTCAACATATGTATTAAAATGGATGAGTGTTCAGAAGAGTTGAATCAGTTTACCAGATGACGTGGCTACACTTCTAATATGAGAAATCTGTGTTGCCTACTGACTGTTGAGAACTCACCACTTGGAGAGGAGTGATGGTTTAAGAATATAGTTTGTATTTCTTCCCTTCTTGGAAAGTCCATGATGAGAGCTGGAATACAGAAGCACAGCATATGAATAAAGTAAATCAGACAGGAAAACTCCCACTTACCTCTCTTGTACAATGGATTGTCAACAGAGTGTGAAAACTTTCTTAGAAAACTTACGGATTAAAATAATTTATAGAATGGAGTACCATACTGACACATAGTCCTGCTTTTAACCTTGAACAGAAAGTAAAGGAACAGTCAGCTTGAGAAGGCTTACAGAAAGAAATGTTTCTTCTAAAATATTTCTAAACAGTCTGGACTTAGTAACCTAGTCTTGACGAGAGTCTATTCTTCCTCTAACAGAGATCAGTTCTATCGTGGCAAAGTAGTCCCTGCATACTCACTGATCATTAGCAGTAGTAAAATCTATGCAAATTGATACTCTTCAGGTGAATGAAAGAATAAGAAAATAACAAATTTTACATGCTATGTCTGAAGGTTATGAGTACATGTAGAAACAGTATCAACAGGAGAATGTCAGCAGTGGACACATGCCAGGAAGAGCATAGACAGATTATAAAGAATTCAACACACATGCCTACCAGTCTGTATGGGTTCTCAGATGTTAAAAACTTAATTTTCATTCAAGGTGATTGTGCTGCTGTTGGGATTTGAGTTTGGTGATTCACCTTTTTAAAGCATAGCCCATCTTTCACAAATTTCTCTCCTAGGAAGCTGCAAAAGGGAAACAGAGCAGTGGGGAGGAAGCTGTAAGAAACAGGACGTGTGTTCTTCACACCATATGAACACTGTTGCTAAAAAGTTCCTGAGAAGCTTGAAGGAATGCAGCAAATGTCTGGCAAAATATGCAGAGATATCTGCAAGATTCAGGCCAAGCACTGAATCTTTCCTTCTCGCAGCATTGCTGCCCTTTCTGTTAGTTTAATTGATATAGCCATTATTCTCAGGAGGGTTAAAGCAATGTGAAGGCCATTTAGTCTGCCTATAAAGTATGGGAAGCCTTGGGTAGGAAATCTGCCACACAGGTTTGTATAGCACCTCTCCCTCAGCTCCAAAAACTGGAGGGGAAACCGTAGAGCACAGTGTTACAGATCTGTGAAGTATGCTTGATCCTGTCTATCCCTCATCTGCCACCAATACAAGCGCTGCAGACCCATCCAATTTGGAAACATGAGTTCAAAAGCCTTTCCACTCTTCGTATGCTGACTTCTATGCAGCTGCTAAGCTTGTGCTTGATATGTTTATGTTAAGGGTTTGGTGCAAGCAGACCTTATTTTGTATAGCTGTCTGAAAATGTCCCCCCCACCCCTTTTTAAAAATGGGCAAAAGACCAAATAGTTCTGTAAAGCTTTTAAGATCCTATAGTCTACAGAAGACATTTAGTGTTCTGAACTAAAAATGAACATTTTCAGGGAAAGCAGACATTTTCCTGGCGGAAAAAAAATGTTATATTGTTAAAAAATGATGAGTTTAAAAGCATTCAGATGATCCTTATCACTAAAATATACTGAAAACTAAAGAGGGCAGTTCTGTGTGAATTTTGCAGCTTCCAAACAAGTATAGGTTCCTTTAAAGACCTGCCCAACACAGGCAGCATAGTGCCTTGATGGAAAGATATTTCACGTGTTGATAATTTTGTAATGTTCCACATATTTATTTTGGTCTCAAACCCACCACGAGAAAAGAAAGCTTGCAATTCTTTGATGAAGTGATTTAATGAATGAATGGCTTAAAGAATATATGTGTTTGCCATGCAGTTCTTTTATCCTTTGTTATATAATGTGTTCCTTTTTTGTCTCTAATCATACAATCATATAATGGTTTAGGTTGGAAGGACCTTTAAGATCATCTAGTTCCAACCCCCTGCTATAGATAGGGACAGCTCCCTCTAGATCTGGTTGCTCAAAGCTCCATCCAGACTGGCCTTGATTGCTTCCATGGAGGCAGCATCCACAGCCTCTCTGGGCAACATGTTACAGTGTCTCACCAACCTTACAGTAAAGAATTTCTTCCTCATATCTAGTCTAAATCTACCCTCATCTAGGCTAAATCTACCCTAACGGTTTAACAAAATGCGTTACATTGCTAAACCCAAGATATACTGAGGACCCTGGATCTCTGTGACAGAGAATCTGGTTGCAAACAAATGAGGTCCTCCTTTCCTGTTGGGTACTGGGACTGGTAGCCTCATTTTTTTCCAAGTTTTTCTTTGTACCAAACTGCATGGTTGTCTGTAGGCATTCTGTGTTGGACAATACGGTGTGGCAGCAGCACTTTCCCTGGACAGCGCTGAAGGACCTCAGAGAAAGAGTTTGAGCTGGGCTCAGCAGAACACCTTTTCTAGGCAATCCAACAGCCTGGTGTACAAGGACTACATGCAGAGCACCATCAGAGTGCCTAAAGTAATGATACATCACCTCAAGAAAATGTCCCAGGACAATCTAAAGCCACAAACAGCCAGAATTTTAGTGTGAGTCTCTCCACTGACACCACTGGGAGGATTCATCTGCAGCATCAGTGAGTCTGGCTTTCTTTAGTTCCAGGACCTGCAGAACCCTCTGCAGAAAAGTTAGGTAGCATTTCTGAAATTTCTGGCCCATAGTTACAGCATTTATTCTGAAAGAAAGCTGACTTTTTCTTCAGAAAGATTGCATTCAGAAGCTCTTGTATTTCAAGTGTTGAAAATCTCAGTCTGCAAGGACAAGAAGTAATCCGGTGCTATTATCTCTCCTCAAACTCTGTATTTATCTTTTAAGCAGAAAAAAATGAAGCATGAGACATCAGTGAACCAAACCCCTGTACCTCTCAGAGAAGATTACATGGGAATTCAGATGTCCTAGAATAATTCACAGATTCCTGAGTTCACATGAGCAGCAGCAAAAGAGGAAAATTGCTCCATATCCTGTAAAGAGGAAATGAAAGGTATCAGGAAGAGAAGAATGTGCTGTGTGGTGCGAAAATTCTGTTTTGATTCCTGATGCTAAACATCTGCCTTTGTGTGTGTGTGTGTATGTGTGTGTGCGTGCGTGTGTGGAGTCACTTGACTTAGTGAGAGAAAAGCATCTTCAAAATTGTGCAAAGGCTATTACAGACCCAAGCTGTCTGAATTGGCAGCTGTGGGAACACCCACAGGAAGCATGGGACCCTGGAAGAAAAAGTGTAGGAGTACATCCTGTGGGGATAGATAAAAGTCAGAGCCGGGCTATGGGAACCTCTTCAGAACAAACATGCAAATACAGTTTCGCAAGTCAAAGTCTCAACTGTTTGTTTAGGGATTTTTTTGTTATTTGTTGCTTTTATTTGGCTTTCACAGAACAGAAAAAGGATCTCAGAAAAAAAAAAAAAATGAAATCAAAACCTTAGATGTTTTCTTTATTGCTTGGTGTGAACTCATATGCTTCGTCTGCGGCACCACAGCTTTTTTCACCTTGAAGTGGAGGAATGTCATAGCTCACCTACTTCTTCCACTGAGTTTGCTACTCAGCCACACACAACTAATACAAGCAGTGCTAGCGCAAAGCTGCCCATAATTTTTTAATGTCACTGTCTTGCTGAGAAACGTCTCCTCTCATCTGTATGAAAAGCTACAATTCCCTGCTTTAAAACTGTTAGTGCAGGAGAGTAACAGTGGAAGTGAACTTCACCCAAGTATTTATTAATGGATGCTCCCAACAGCTGAACTCAAGCAGAAATCGGTGTCCTACCAATAGCTTCCCACGAACATCAACAGGTGACTGAGACTGTCTGCCACAGGAACACATGGGCCCTTGTATTCCCACCATCCCTGTAATATACTCATCTTTCTATCTTTCTTCTTACCTTTATGTGCCCTTCTGAATAAAGCTGGATGGATTTATTTTTATCTTACCTAGATGACATTTTCATTTAATATTGGTGTCTGGCAATCTTCTCAGTCTTTCAGCCAACTGTCTGCTATTCGTACTTGTAATATCCTGCAACACTGGTGCCCAGAGATCAATTGCACATTGTGTCAATTATTCTTTTTTTCTTTTTGTGTCTGAGCATTCCCAATTCTTAGATCACTATGAAGGCTGAGAAGAAGATTTTAGTTGGCTTTCTGCCCACTATCTATTATTTTTCCTGACTCTTATGCTGTATGTTCTCTTGCTTTTTTTTTACTATCCAGACTAAATAATCTTTTCAATCTCTTCTTACAGGGAATATGTTCTCTGTTGCTTTCTAATATTTCTGTTACCCACCTAGAATTTGTTTCTAATTCTGTGTCTGCCTTTTTTAGATGATGATACTAAAGTACTTAAACAAAACACAACAATCAAATTAAGATATGGCACCATAAATGCAGTACATAACACTCTCCAAGAGACTGTCAACCCACTTCTAATGTCAGTTTTGTAAGTCATTTTTGCTGTCACACAGCCAGAACATACATTCACTGTGCTGTCCATGATATCTCATAGTTCTTGTTTCCCACCAAGAGGTGACTACTAAATTCAGAACTTGTTCATATGAAAGAGTAACTTAAAGTGCATTTACATGTCCTTCTGCTGTTAGTTTCTAAATGATGGATGTATGGATGTATGGATGGGAGGGAGGGAGGGAGGGAGGGAGGAAGGAAGGAAGGAAGGAAGGAAGGAAGGAAGGAAGGAAGGAAGGAAGGAAGGAAGGA